>NC_056514.1:19714800-19738105 GCF_014905685.2 Nematolebias whitei | reverse complement strand
AAAAAAAAACTTAAAAACAACAACAAAAAAACAATGTGTCCCCCCCACAAATGCTTCTGATGCCAATGGGCATAAGAGAGGCACATGGCCAAGCAGTGGAAACGCCCCTTAAAAGGCTTGTCCAGGCCAAAACATTTAAGAAATTAGTTTTTGCTCTTAGCAAAATGCTCATGCTATATTTGGCTTGCTGCTCTTGTTGTTTTTTTGTTTGTTTTTTGTTGACGTCATCTTTCATACGTGTGTCCTAATTAATTTAGGATATGTTAGTAAATGTCTATTTTACCTGACATGTTGTCTTTTCCTCTAATTTTCTTCGTGGAGTATACCAGAATGTTTAATTTACATGTTAAAAAAAAAATCACAAAATCTTCGGGGGGTGGGTGCTAGGTTTGTCACCTTTATCATTGCTTCTGAGTTTGCAGGTATGCCTGTAAATGCTTAAACGGTCTTGCACCCTCATATCTCCCTGACCTACTTAAACCATATGTTCTTTCTTGAGAGCTGAGATAATCTGATCAGTTGCTTTTGGTTGTACCACAAACCAGGTTGAAGCTCAGAGGAGATCAGGCTTTTTCAGTCGCTGGCCCTAAACTTTGAAACAATCATTAGACAGGACACTTCACTTCCTGTTTTTTAAATCTCTTTTAAAAACATATCTGTTTTCACTTACTTTTAACCCAGTGTGTTTAGGGCTGCAACTAACGATTATTTCAATAATCGATTCATCGGCCGATTATTTTTTTCGATTAATCAATGAATCGGCAAAAAAAAAAAAGGTTTAATTTCTACCCCTTTATTCCAAAATTGAACATTTGACTGACATAGCAATTCACACAAAAACAGGTTGCTATTTGACTATTCTGTTAGTAAAATATTGAATAATAAAAAATAAAAGTTAGTCAAATAGCTTAAAAAAATGAATGTACACAAAAATATATACAAATGTATCTTTATACCTGCACAATATGTAGCTACTTTGTAAAATGTGTCATTGAAGGAAGAGTGTAACCTGGATTAAAAGTGTGGATTATTGTAACCTGGATTAAAAGTGTGGATCATTGTAGTGAAGCCTTCGTCTTCAACCATCGACAGAGGAGGCCTCATGTCAGTGATGATCATTTAAGGATGTTATCAGTGAGACAGCTGCTGCTGTGGTGTCCATGATGTTTGTCCATCATGAAATATGTCATTGTTTGTTGTTTGTTGTTGTTTTCTGGAATGAGAGAGTAAATATGTATTATAGCATAATTTACAGCAACTCAAAAAATGCCTTGTTTCACTTACAGTGTTAGGTTCAGGCAAAAGTAGCTAAAAGAGCAATTAAACACACACACACAGACACACACACACACACACACATATATAAAATACTTATTTACACTGTAGTGTCTTCAGACTTTGCCAGCAAATTAAAAGTTGAAGCTTAATCATTAAATTATTATCTTTGTGTTAGATTTATTTATAAATCACATTTAAACACTGCTTGTACCAATTAAATAAAATAAAAAGTCACACATTCTCTATCACCGTCATTAATCAGATAACAAACAAACAAACAAACAAGCAGCAGCAGCTACCAGAGAGACTGACGTTACGTTTTCTCATTTGGAAACAGAATAATGTGTTAAATTGTAGAGACTCACCTGCAACACGAGTTGGGAGTGAGACATGTTGTATCAGTTGCAGCTCCTTCCTCCTCCTCGTGACTCCGACATGTTTACGTTTATCTCCGTGGTTCTCCCGTGTCGTGTCGTCAATTTTCAAAGCAGCATGCTTCTCAGTTTTTATCTTTGTGAAGAGCTCCCACACTTTGAAGGACTTGGGTCGAACAGTTTTCGCTGCGTTAGTCATTTGTAAAATTGACTTATTTTCCTTTGAAAACACCGACTCTGCGTTGCTTCCACCTCGCTCTGTTCAACTCGCACTGCAGAGTTTTTTTTTTTTTTCAAACTTTATTCAGTCAGTCAGCATTGACAATGAACTGCCCATGAACAAAACGGCTCTGCAGCGCCATGAAAGACGCATAATCGCGTGACACAACGAATCGATAATGAAATTTGTTGCCAACGCTTTTGATCATCGATTTTTATCGATTTTATTGATTTTATCGATTCATTGTTGCAGCCCTAGATGCTTTATGCTTTTATCACCGTGTGGCCCAGCGACAGCGACTCTGTACTGCAGGGCTGTTTTGAATGCACAGACTGGCAGATCTTCATGGAGGCCACTGTAAATGAGGGAGAACTGGATCTGGAGGAATACCGGTACACATATGCTGTCCTCGGATACATCAGTAAGTGTGCTGAAGATGTCACTACCACCAGGACTGTGAAGTGCTACCTGAACCAGAAACCCTGGCTGAACACAGAGTTCTGTACCCTGCTAAAAGCCAGGGATACTGCCTTCAGGTCTGGTGACTCACAGGAACTTGGGAGGGCAAGGAAAGAGCTTGCTGCTGGTATTAAGAGGGCTAAAGCAGCATACACATGGAAGATCCAGGGACAGTTCTCCTCACTGGAGCCACGGAGCATGTGGAAGGGCATTAAGTGTGTCACAGACTATAAAAGCAGAGGTGCACAATGCCCTAGGGACCCATCACTGCCTGATGTTCTTAACAGGTTCTATGCCCACTTTGAAGACCCCAATAGACCACCCAGCACCAGACTCACCCCACCATTGGAAGAAGAGTTCCTCAGTGTGACCTCAGCAAAAGTAAGAAGGACCTTCAGGAGGATTACTCCTCACAAAGCCACTGGCCCAGACAACATCACAGGGGAGGGTGCTGAGACACTGTGCCGATCAGCTCTGCGAGGTGCTGGCTGACATTAACTACTCCCTCACCCAGGCAACTGATCCCACCTGAAGACCGCCACCATCATCCCAGTTCCTAAAAGCTCTGCGATGACTGGATCGAATGATGGGTATCAGTACCGCTGTCACTATCTTCACGTGTCGGTTCCTGGACGGTTCTTTTTTCGGTACCAATTTTGTCATTAATATTAATCCTAACAAGAATAAAATTACATTACACATTACAGTACAAATCGTGAGTTTTATTTTTTAACTTAGGTATTTTTCTATTCCAAGCAGTTTTCTTACATAAAAACAAGCAAATAATTTTCAAGTCAGAAGACCAGTTTCAAACCAGTGACACATCATTGTTTAATGCTCACTGCTTCACACTGAGGACCTTTTCACTTAACAGTTTTTCTTCAGAAAAATCAACATGTCTGCTTTCTCTGGACACAAACAAGCCCACTTCCTGGCTGATGGTGTCTCCAGCAGTAGGAAATGTTCACTCTGAGGGTGTGGATGATGCTTGTTGCACACACAGATACCTGGTTGTCAGTTTGATAGCACTGACATTTTGTCCCTCACATTCCACCAGCAGGGTCACTGGATTCACTGAGGTTAGGGTCAATACAGACTTCTGCACCTCTGTGTCACTTCTTGAATCTTCTCTGTGGTTCTCTGGGGTTTAGGAATCTTATCATCTCCCTAATTGACATGAGAACACAAAACATGAACAGTAACTTGGTTGTGTTATTAATGCTCAAAACCATTATCTAGGCTGAGAGACAAAAGTTTAACTGGTCAATAAAATCCTTTACAGCTTAACTTACCTCCACCATGGAGCCTCCACTGTAGAAAAGGCAGTAAACTTTTAACAACAAAGTTTATAACTGTCCCGTGGCCCCCACCTCACTTTTCTTTTATTTGTCCTCCTCACATCAGGGTCAGAGGCTCCTGTGAGGAGAAGATAAACAAGCACTGAACATTAGGCAAACTTTTTAAACAGCTGACCCGATGGATGAGCACATTTTTACAAGCTAAGCTTTATCTGTTAGTGTCAATCTTTAGTTAGCTTCTGATTTTAGCTAGCTACATAGATAGCCATAAAATAATGCTACACACTAATATCTTAAAGTTAGTGTTACATGGATTCACCACAATGCACATATTAAGCTGCAGTAACGTTAACAAACGTAAACTTACCAGTTGAAATCCCACACACAGCTCCATCCTCTGAGTTCTTTTATGAAGAGGAGTCCGGTCGTGGAGATGTTGAATCAGGCCGTTCAACACTCACAGGCTGACTTTAATGCTGAGAGGAGGAGGAGGGGAGGCTGCTGACCTCCTCTCTCCTTGCAGAAAAACACGGAGCAACTTTATTTAAATAAATAGTGTTATTTAAAAATTATTAATACATGTTCCATTAAATAAATAAATGTTCCCATTGTTAGGATTTGTGGTCGGAGCAAACCCAGAGTGCAGAACAGGGACTCAACTCGGCAGTTATACAAAAATAAGTTTTTAATGATGAATGAAAAGTACAAAATAAATATGCTGACGGGGCAGCAAAACTTACATAAACAAGGAGGGAGGCACGGGGAACTCAGGAGACACGAGGAACTCGAGGAACCAGGAAGAAAAGGAAAGACTCAGGAGACTCAAGGAAGCACACCCAACGAAGACGACCCGACAAAGGACAAGACAGAATAGGGTGACTTAAATACAAGGAGAAGACGAGACATGACAAACAGCTGGGACGAGACACAGGTGGCAACAATGGAAACTAACGAGGAGCACGAGGGAAACAGACACACCGGGCCACAGAAAACTAACATCCTTACACCCATGAAATAAAACATTTAAATAGAAATGTTTAGTTTTTTCTCCAAGATTTGTTTTTTATTTATTTCAAGATTTATTTATTTATTTAATAATGGAGTTTCATTTTGTGACACTTTTATTTTGTAAAGCTACTTTACATATTTCAGGGGCTTTTATTTTTTTACCCCATTTTTCATTTTAAGCTCTTTTTATTTCATTTTCTTATATTCAAATGAGAGGGCGGGGTTTTCTCTATCTTTTTTGACCAATCACAGCAAAGTATTCCCCTCGCTGAGCTCTGCTTGCTCCAACTACCTTCAAATCATGAATTAACTGTGTTCAGAAAGTCAGGATGACAAGCGAGCAATATGGAGGACATTGGAGAACTCTGAGATAAAATGCAAAGATTTGCTGATGAAATTGAGCATTATATATTTACATTATATTTACATCCCGCATTGTATTCCAGGATGTGATTCATTTGCAGTGTGGACACGGAGTGGAGCGGGACTCCTCTCTGCTGTGAGACTGACAGCTCTCAGAGCTTAGGGAAGTGGGAGGGGCTTACGACCCACTGCCAAACGTGTTTTTGTCACCAAAGTCTCCAGTAACAGAAAAAAAGTCTAGATTTGTAGCTTTAAAAAAAGTCACTAGAGGGGTCTGAAAACTCACTAAATAAAGCGAGAAAGTTTTTAAGTTGGCAACACTGTAGCCATGTCCGCTATTGTGCTCCAGCCCGTGTGGAAACATTGTGCTGCACATTAGTTCCTCTTCAAAAAAAGTGCCTGCGTGTGTGTGTTTTAGCGTGAGAAATACAACGTGTGCTGTGCACGTCATGAAATGCAGGTGTCTCACAGTCAATGTGTGAGACTTGAGAGGCCATCGTTGATTTTATTTTTTATTTAGTTATTGATTTGCCCGGCCTATAAAACTCACAGATGGGCTGCATTGACCCTGACCAGACCCACCCCACAGAGAAAACCCCGCCCCCTCATTTGAATAAAGAACATGAAATAAAGAGCTTAAAATGAAAACCGAGGTTAAAAAATAAAAGCCCCATAAATATGTAAAGTAGCTTTACAAAATAAAACTGTCATAAAATGAAACTCCTTTATTAAATAAATATAAATCTTGAAATACATTTAAATAAATCTTGAAATAAATAATAAATCTTGGATAAAATCTAAACAGTTCTATTTAAATGTTTTATTTCATGGAAGCATTTATTTATTTAATGGGATATTTATTAATAATTTTAAAATAATACTATTTATTTATTTAATTTTGAATGAAATGGCTTTGCATATCCATGATCTTCATGGTGGGGTGATCTCCTTGAGTAATGACAGAGAAAGCTGCAGAGTGAATGGCAGACTGATGAAGTGTGGTCAGTTTTGTCCTCTGGCAGCCATGGAGGCACAACTAAAGGGTAGGGTTGACATGATTTTCCTGAGCTACCTATAGGATTTACCAAAAGGGAAAGGTTTTTAGAGAGGAGCCTGATAACTGATAGCACTGCCTTCCATTCTACTGTTAAAAATTGTAGAAGCCACGAGTTAACGTGCAGTGAGAGCAAAATGCTCTTATAACAATAAGATCTTTAAGATGGAGTTTGGTTGTTCAGAGCTTTGTAAGAAGCAACATTTTTTAATTACATTCTAATTTTTAAATGGAAGCACAATTAGCCTAGGCCAGGGTTGTTCAATCCTGGTACTTGAGGACCACTATCCTGCACATTTTACTTGTTTCTTTGCTCCTACACACCTGATTCAGTGATTGAGTTACTTCTTCGTGTTCTGCAGAAGCCTGTTAATCACTATTCATTCAAATCAGGTGAGCTGGAGCAGAGAAACCTCTAAACATGCACAATGGTGGCACTCAAAACCCAGAATTGGACACCCCTGGATAAATGTGTGTACGGTTTTCATACTTACAACTTGTCATCATATAAATAAACAATAAATGGAAAAAAATGGAGAGAAGCTAAAATTGGAAATAAAATTACCTCCTTTTTTTTACTCATTAGAACTCAATAGCAGCACTTTGAATCAATTGAAAATATATAATTTTGGAACGTCCAGACATCCACAGAATGTTTCTAATTTTAGTAATATAGTGCAAATAGAGGACAGTGTCCTAGTATGATAACAATTTTCTTGTAGTTGTTAAAATACAGCTTGATTCAAAATGGCCACCACAGCCAATCAACCTAAGCAAATACAAAATGGCTACTGTATAACTCAGTCTTGCAGATACTGAGCTGAAATTTGGTGTGGCGTTTGCCGAGAGCCATCCCCAGCACAACTGCTGCAAATTCATGCTTGTCTTTTCCTTTTCCAGATGCAGAGCGTGAGTGGACTGGACCTTTTTACTTCATCCAAGCAGCAGACCCCCAGCTGGGCCTGATGAAGGCCTGGAGGGAAGGGGACTGTGATGGAGGGGGAGACGAATGGGCTGAGGAGGTTGAGCTCACAAAACAGGCTGTGGAGGCAGTGAACCAGCTGAGACCTCGGCCGAGGTTCATGGTTCTATGCGGTGACTTGGTCCATGCCATGCCAGGTAGGCCTAAGTGTAGTACAACCTAAGTGATCATTTTTGACTAAAACTAGATACTAGTGGAGCGCTCCTCCAACATAGCCTTTGTAGTAATTTTTAAAAGTTTTTGTGAGACATTTTTGTTTTGTGACCTTTTGTGCCTGATTGATTCATAACCCTGTGTGTTACAGGTAGAAAAGGTTGAAGGGGACTTGTAGAATCAATTCCTGTCTCTTTCTGTAATGCTGTTTGACCAAAATAATTTAATAGAAATCAACATTAAATGTATACCACCTCCAAGAAGCATTTGTATGCATGTAATGAAACTTATTTAGCATAAATATCCAGGCCTGACAGGAAGTGTGTGATTGTCAATTAATATCATGCCATAATGTAAGTTGCAAACTCTTGATTATATTCTGTTGTTGATGCAGTATTAATTGTCTGAATTTTGAAGCACAATACAGTAACTGAGTAAACATCTCACCACCGTATAATTTAAATATACATAGCCTTTGATGCCTTAAATTCCCATTGAGCCCTAATAATAGACTTATTTTCATTGCCCAGCTCTAATAACCCACTCATTTGATTTTCATTAATAAAAAAAAAATATGTTAATCTCCACTTGTAGTTTCTTTAAAAAATTAGATCAAATGTCTTTGTGTAAATGATTAGAAATACACAATATTTGTTTCCATTCCTTTTTATTATGTCAGGATTGTGGTGAAAAACTGATGCATATCAAGTCAAGTTAGATTTATTTATAGAGCACATTTAAAACAGAAACTGTTACCAAAGTGCTTAACAAAAATATCACAACATCAAATGAAAAGTAGCAAGATATATTTACAGCACATGGAATAAAAATATAAAACCGAAAACATAATTAGAAACAATGAAATACTAAATCAGATCTGATGACCTTGTGTTAAATAGGAATAATAACAAAAGCATAAACAGAATCGGCATCAATGAAAAACTAGATCTAAAGCCGATCACCCTGTGTTAAATGTCAATGAGTATAAATGTGTTTTTAGGAGAGATTTAAAAGCAGAGACTGAGGTGGCCTGTCGAATGTTGATGGGCAGATTGTTCCAAAGTTTTATTTGCTTTACAAATGCAAAATACCGTATTTTCCACCGTACACGTCACACTACCCTATAAGTCGCAACAGTCCAAATATGTCTAATAAAGTGGAAACATCCATAAATACGGTGCTTCGCCGTATACGTCGCATCTTTTATGCGTCACCGCTGACGCGTCGCGTTTGTCACACATCACCTCTGACAACTCGGAAATGTGGGCCGGTGTTGTGCCAAAAAAATATTGGCTGCCAAATGGCGGGTACACGCAAGGCCGGATTAACCATATGGGCAACTGCCCAGGGGCCCATGATCTCTAAGGGGCCCAGGGCAGTGAGGGCACAAGCAGAATATCTGGTTATCTCCTGCTTTTCTTGGAGCTCTGCGCTGCAACGTCAAATCAGCTGCATTATGACGCGCCGCCCAGGCGAAATGCAGCTGATTTGACCATTAAAGTGCATTTATTAAGTAAAAGTTAAACTTAGACACACCTTTACTATAATGTCGAGCAAACAAATAATTGTTTTTAAGTGTTAATCTTGTTAAATTATTGTTAAAGTCCTCCCGTGCATGCTCCCGCGGCCATCATTTGGCATTCATCGGCCCACCTTTCCGGGTGGTCACCGGTGACGCATAACAAATACGACACGTCAGCGGTGACATAATAAATGCGACTTATATGGCGAAGCGATGTATTTATGCTTTTTTTTCCACTTTATTAGACATTTGGACTGGTTCGACTTATACAGTGATGCGACGTGTACGGCGGCAAGTTCGGTAGTCCTTGAATGTATATCATCAACTTATTAACTTTTGGAGTCGACTCAGTTCAGGATGGCCACAACAGCTAATAAACAGCAGCCAGTTTAGCCAATTTTAAGCTTACACTTTGGTGTAACTGAGCATGATCTCCAAATGGAAGCTGATTCTTTATCATCATATTTAAAGCACACCATGTGCAACATGTTTGCTTTAATCTTTGACATTAACAGTCTGTCATTCTAGTTTGTCCTTTAGAAAAAATCCTTAATCTTTTGTCTGTATCTATGGCTGAATATCTTTCAGATGTGTTGGTTAGTAAAACGCCACTTTCTCTGACATTCGTCTGTGTTTAATCTGAACAGTGCATGTCTAGTATATATTGACTAATCTCCATTTCTCAGTGAAATGGTTCCAATGTAATTAATGCAGTAAGAAGTGTGACGCCTCAAAATGTCTCTCTGAGGTTGGTTTAAACATTAGCCTCTGGCATCCATTAGCCTTTTTCCCAGCCAGGGTCTGTAAGCAGCATTTCCCCATAAGACTTCAGCTGATATTTACCTGTGAAAAGTAAAGGACCTTTAGCTATTTTTCTGGGTAATACTGATGAAGATTTTAGCTATTCATCAGACTCTACAGACTTTAAATTCCTGTCCAATTTAGAACATCTTAATCAAACATGGCTGGTCGAACCACTGTTACTTGGAGGCAAAAATTTTGGTTTGTTTGTACCATGTAAACACAACATTTATCTATCTGTAGTAACACCTGAGGTCTTTTTGTTCTATCATTTAATTTGGAAGCAATATCTGACAGTGTATGCTGGCTCCTTTTTTTTAATCACTGTTATTATGATTTGTTAGATGTGTTCGGTATTTTGGAAACCACAGTTGTTTGTCTTAGTAGCATCTGGAGTACCCAGTACACCAGCTGCTCACTTTTACTCATACAGATAGATATCCAAACAAGAGCTGTGTTCTAAAATGTCTGTTTACTTCCAGGAATGTCTGGTTGGCTAAACAAAGTTTTCAGTTAGCCGCTTGGCAAATACTGTGTTCAGTTGTACTTCATTCTTTTTGTTTGCTTCCCTCCTTCAGTCACTAATGATAGCAACTAGGGGTGTAATGGTACGCTAAAATCGCATTTTGGTTCGGTTCAGTTTCAAGGAAGGCTCAGTTCGGTTAATTTTCGGTACAAAAAAGGCCAAAATAAAGACTTACAAAATGTTTATTTTAAAAATATGCCAATTAAAGTCAGAGTCAGAGTTTCTTTATTGTCATTCGCACCTCATGTGGTACATGTGGTGGAGCGAAATTATGTACACAAGGTCCCAGTTACATCCAACAATAAATTGTATAAGAAAAACAGTAATAACATCTAAGATATGAACTAAGAAAAACATCAACTAAATATACACTAAGCACTCATAACATAAAACATTGAACATCAGCACAAACATGAACATGAGTCTGTGAGCAGATGTGCACGCATGAACACATCAACATTGAAACAGATCAGCAGCAACATGAAACAGATCAGCAGCAACATGATATGGTTTTTCACAGTGATTATTCTAGTTAAGAGATTCATGAGTCTAACAGCCTCAGGGTAGAAGCTGTTCCTCAGTCTAGTGGTTCTACACTTAATGCTCCTTAACCTCCTTCCTGAGGGGAGTGGGGCAAAAAGTGTGTGTGCTGGGTGAGTGGGGTCCTTCATGATGCAGGTGGCCCTCTTCCTGCATCTGGAGGTGTAGATGTCTGTGATGGTGGGGAGGCTGATTCCGACAGATTTCTGTGCAGCCTTCACCACTCTCTGCAAAGCTTTTCTTTCTGCAGCTGTGCAGCCTCCATGCCACACATTGATGCTGGAGCACAGGATGCTCTCCACTGCACACCTGTAGAAGGAGGTGAGGACTGAGCTTCCCAGACCAGCTCGCCTCAGCCGTCTGAGGAAGTAGAGTCTCTGATGAGCTTTCTTGATCAGACTGGTGATGTTGTTGCTCCAGCTGAGGTTGTCATTCATGTGTACACCCAAGTACTTGTAGCTGGAGACCACTTCCACCGCAGATCCTCTTATGTTCAGGGGGGTGTAGATGTTTTTGTTCCTTCTGAAGTCCACAATCATCTCCTTTGTCTTCTTCACATTGATGTGAAGGTTATTCTCTTTGCACCAGCTCTCCAGGTGTTCCACCTCTTGCCTGTAGCTGGACTCATCATTGTTTGTGATGCATCCCACCACCGCTGTATCATCTGCAAACTTTACAATGTGATAGCCTGGATGGGTAGCTGCACAATCATATGTGAGCAGAGTAAACAGAAGGGGGCTCAACACACATCCCTGAGGAGAGCCAGTGCTGAGGGTTATGGTGGAGGAGGAGAAGTTGTGGATCCTCACTAACTGTGGTCTGTTTGTTAAAAAGTCTAGTACCCAGTTGCAAATGGAGGGGCTTAGTCCTAGTGTGGATAGTTTGTCCATCAGGGTTTGGGGGATCATGGTGTTGAAGGCGGATGTGAAGTCCACAAAGAGCATACGGACGTAAGAGTTTTTCTGCTCCAGGTGGTTGAGCGCAGTGTGGACCACAGAGGAGATGGCATCCTCTGTTGATCGGTTCTCATGGTATGCATACTGATGAGGGTCCTCGTTGATGTTGATGGTTGTTTTGATGCGAGTCATGACCAGTTTTTCGAAGCATTTAGCGACTATCGGAGAAGGGGGTCTCTGCAGACCAAAAGTGGGCGTTTCTGGCGAGTAGGCGTTTATGGGCGGCGAACACTGATTGGCTAACAGTATTTAATAGGCGTTTGTCGGCGGCGAACACTGATTGGCTGTGAGTAACCCTTAAAGTCACGAGGATTATTGATGAGGTAACGTTTCTTTGCGATGTTTGACAAAGAAATATGGTTTATTGTACTTATAAAGCATGTTATGTTTTCACTTATGCATATTATTGAAGTACGTTTATTGTAGGTCACGATAGTTTCGACCGTTCTCTCGTTGTTGTCGTAACGCACTGAGGTAAAGTGAACCTCCACAGCAGCCCTCACTGTGCACGTTTACAACAACTGGGTGGTGCTTTTCAAAATAAAAGCTGAAAATAAAAGTTCTTAATACTTGAAAAATAAATATTTAAAAGCTGAGTATAACTGAAAAATATGAAAAACAAATAAATAATAGTTGTTATTAGCTGAAAAATAAATAAATAAAAGCTGTTAATTATATCTATGTCTTTCTGCCATGTCAGGAACCACTCTCACTTCAGACTGACTCTAGAAGACCCCAAGATGTTGCCCAACAATGTTGACCAACATCTGATGTTGACTTTCAAAATAAATCACCTCCAAAGTTTAACATAGTTCATAGTAATAGTCAAAAGTTGCTGACCTTGTTGCAACATGAGTTAACACAAACATGAGTGTAAATTGTCAATGATTCAATAATGAGTAATAACTTATTCAATAAAAAGTCTGTAATTTGTCAATAATAGTCAATAATTCATTCAAGAATAGATTATGGGTGTTTGGTATGGCTCAGTGGCTAAAATGGGTTGGATGTTAGAGAAATTACTTAATTTTAAATTACCTGAATGCACAAATTCCTTCATTTATAGTTAAACTTTAGGAAATCAACTTTTTTTTTCCTTGTGAAAAAAAATATCAAAATTAACTTTAAAACCCAATCCAGGATTAAGTAACAACTAGCAACACTCTAACTGTACTATGTTCTGTGTTTCCAACAGATGCTACGATGACTTCTAAAAATGGATGTCCCAATAAACACAATAAAAAAAATTCAATGATGCATCAAATGTTGTCTGAGTATGTTTGAAGGTAATAAAAAAATGTGAAATCTGGAAAACAAAGAGAATTCCTGAATCTGTCTTGTGTGCTTTGATGTGTACATAAGTTTATTGGAGGTCCTGAAACAACTTTTCTGAGAACACAAAGATTTTTATTGTACCTTTGGCCAAGATGTCAGTTTGAAGTCAGGCTGCTTACTGCAAAACCAAGAGGTTTTTTAAGACGGTCTTCATTTGTATTGTTTTGTCGACTAAGCTAAATGTAATTTCTAAAATATGGATAAATCTGATCTCATCATGCAGCATGAGCAACTGGGTATAGGTGTGAGGGCCAAAAGTCTGGTTATGTACTGACTCCTAAATGTGCTGGTTTTCTACTAAAACATGGAGTAGGGTTGACCTTTAAAATGTGAGACAGCTGAGGAAGTTAACCAGTAAACAGAAATACCTGCTCCAGTTGCAGAAATCTTACAGAAACTGACAATCACTCATCTGCAGTGACTGCAGGTTGAACAAGAAAATGTGAAGTTAAAGGAAACCTCCTTTGTCCCAAGGCCAGTTTAAGTATCATTAATATTTTTCTTTCTTTATGAATCGATTGTAACTTTGTTCACATTTTTCAACAACCAAAATGGAATTTGTTTTTTTAATGTTATGGCTAGGTATTAAAAAAAAACCTAACATTTAGCTCTCCCCACTACCCAGTTATGTTGCTCTTATTTTGAAATGTAACCGGAAGTTCTGTGTTAAGAGAGTCGAAAAAAGAAGTTATGGAGACGCCGCGGCAGTATACTGGAGCGATGTCGAAGCGAGACGCCGCTAATGTCGAACCGGTTAACACCATAGACATAATATGCCTGTGGTTAACACAATCTGCCAATAACGCCTTGTTTTTAGACATCATGTGTCTGTGGTTACGGCATTTTATCGTTCAGCCTTTTTTTTTCTATCGTTCAGCCTTTTTTTTTCTATCGTCCAATCAGATGTGGCCGTCCAGACACGCCCATTTTTCTATCGTCCAATCAGATGTGGCCGTCTAGACACGCCCATTTTTCTATCGTCCAATCAGATCCGGCCGGCCAGAAACGCCCATTTTCCTATCGTCCAATCAGATATGACCGCCCAGATACGCCCACTTTCCTATAGTCCAATCAGATATGAGCGCCCAGATACGCCTTCCGAATTTGCCTGCAGAGACCCCTTCTTGGACTATCGGGGTGAGGGCCACTGGCCGATAGTCATTCAGACCAGTCACTGTAGAGCTTTTTGGGACTGGGATGATGGTGGCAGTCTTCAGGCAGGTGGGAACTGTCTCCAGGATAAGTGAGGTGTTAAAGATGTCTGCCAGCACCTCACAGAGCTGATCAGCACATTCCTTCAACACTTTTCCGGGGATGTTGTCTGGGCCGGTTGCCTTGTGCGGATTAATCCTTCTGAAGGTACTCCTTACTTCTGCTGAGGTCACGCTGAGATGCTCTTCATCCGGTGGTGAGGTGAGTCTGGTGCTGGGTGGTCTGTTCGGGTCTTCAAAGCATGCATAGAACTTGTTGAGGGCATCACGCAGAGATGGGTCTTTGGGGCATTGTTCGCTTCTTCCTTTATAATCTGTTATCCACTTAATGCCCCTCCACATGCTCCGAGGGTCTTGTGAGATGAATTGACCCTCGATCCTCTTTGCATATGTGCCCTTGGCCCTCTTAATACCAGCAACCAGCTCTTTTCTTGTCCTACTCAGCTCCTCTGAGTTTCCAGACCTGAAGGCAGTGTTCCTGGCTTCCAGCAGGGTACGCACCTCTGCATTCAGCCAAGGTTTTCTGTTTGGGTAGCTTTTAACATTTCTGACAGTGGAGACGGTGTCAGTACATGTACTAATGTAACCCAGAACTGAGGATGTGTATTGGTCAAGATCAAGCAAACCTCCATTTTCAGCAGCTTCTCTGAAAAGTCTTCTCTTAAACAATACATGTGTATAAAAATGAATAAAAGCGACCCATTTGGATGATATTTTAAATAAACGGCCCTCTACAATAAATGAACTATACTAACAATAATAAAAATCTTAATAAATACAATAACAGTCAGAACCAGAACAATAAGCAGCAACAGACCATTTATAATCTAACTAATCAAGTTTTAATCACATCAATGTGAAGAAGACAAAAGAGATGATCGTGGACTTCAGAAGGAACAAACTCACCTAGACCCCCATGGAAATAAAAGGATCTGCGGTGGAAGTGGTCTCCAGCTACAAGTACTTGGGAATACACCTGAATGACAACATCAGCTGGGGCAACAACACTTCCAGCCTGATCAAGAAAGCTCATCAGAGACTCTACTTCCTCAGGTAGCTGAGGCGAGCTGGTCTGGGAAGCTCAGTCCTCACCTCCTTCTACAGGTGTGCAGTGGAGAGCATCCTGTGCTCCAGCATCAACGTGTGGCATGGAGGCTGCACAGCTGCAGAAAGAAAAGCTTTGCAGAGAGTGGTGAAGGCTGCACAGAAGACTGTTGGAGTCAGCCTCTGCACCATCACAGACATCCACACCTCCAGATGCAGGAAGAGAGCCACCTGCATCATGAAGGACCCCAATCAACTAGCACACACACTTTTTGCCCCGCTCCCCTCAGGAAGGAGGTTAAGGAGCATTAAGTGCAGAACCAATAGACTGAGGAACAGCTTCTACCCTGAGGCTGTTAGACTCATGAATATCTAACCAGAATAATCACAGTGAAAAAATTGCATAATGTTGCTGCTGATCTGTTTCATGTTGATGTGTTCATGCGTGCTCATCTGCTCACACAAACTCATGTTTGTGCTGCTGTTCGGTATAATGTTTTTATGCTATTAGTGCTTAGTGTATATTTAGTTAATGTTTTTTTTAGTTCATATCTTAGATCTTATTACAGTTTTTCTTTTACATTTTATTGTTGGATGTAATTGGGACCCTGTGTATATAATTTTGTTCCACCACATGTACTACACGTGGTGCAAATGACAAAGAATCTTGAATCCTTTAAGTTTTTAGTCAGAAAGACCAACTTATTTACATTTTCTGCCAAAAGCATAGATCTAGTTGCAGTGACAATATCTTCAGCGGTGGAGGAAACCCACTCACTAGCAAAAGAGGTAGCAGGAATAGAGAATGTGGCTGTATTTGTCCTCATTGTCTTTCCACCAAAGAAGAGGGTCAGCTTCAAGGGAAGGGCACCCTGAAGCTCTGTACTCACAACCATTTCTTGGACCTGCTCCAAAAGGGACTTGCTACTTCCCACCTGTCCCTGCAAAAGTTCAGAGTTCAGTCATCACAGACTTCTCAGCTGGAGCTGATCTGGTGGATGATTTCCCTGAAGAGGAAGAAGACTCAGCTGCTATCTCGGTGACATCCTCAGACTGCAAACAACACAAAGAGGTTAAAAAAAAAAAAGAGTTAAGATTATAATTTTAAATTAAAAAAGTTAATTAGATCACAATAATACAATAACAATAACTATTTTTGCACGGTCATCATTTCTGTTATGCGGTGCTTGAATGTCCTCTCTCGCTCATCACTGATGTGGCAGGGGTTTAAATCTGGGCTCCAGGGCTTGTTGACGATCAGTTTTAGCTTTTTCATAAAGTGTTGCTACAATTTTTTTGGCTTAAGTGTTGACGTGGATGTCGTAGTGGAGCTCAAGAACTTGAATCATGTGCTTAAAGCTGGCACATCAACAACAGAATACGGGCGTAATAGCACCGTGCTGAAACACGCTTAAAAACTTTAGTTTTGCGGCGCATAATCTCTCATTAATAAAATTTAATGAGTGAAAAAATAACCGAAACGGTACGCACGTGGACCGAACCAAACATGCCGTTCCAAATTGGTTCAATACACCCACATGTACTGTTACACCACTAATGGCAAGTCATAAAACCCATAGTATTTCCATAAAAAATCCTTTAAAGCTATAAATATCACACTTTTTGTAGAGGACCTTGGATGTGTGTTTTTACGAACAAATGCTTTTATCAATTTATCTAGGGAAAAACAGGAATGAGTGGTTGTGTTGTGTAATTTTAACAATGTAGTTATTGGCTGAAAGGACTTACTGCAGTGTGAATTTTCAGCAAAAAGAGCCGTAAGCCACCAACCTATGCAAAATACTTTTTGCATGACAATTAGGGGGGTAGCAGGAGATTTCTGCCTGCCTAACCGGCCTGAAGGAATGGGCACTGAAAAAAGTTACAAGGCTAACATCCTTCTCTGCACGTCCTCTCAGTTCTCTGTTGGCATGTTTGAATGGAGAGTGATCAGAGTTTCAATGGCTTTGGTCCTCCAGGCTAATTAAGATCTTAATTGTAACTAGTGTTTTTTTTTATATGTAGTGCAGCATGTCATCTGTATAATGTCCTTGGCTCACTGTTTCTAAAATGTGACTCAAGGCAAACTATTCATATTCAACACAGATTTGGCTCAGCTTAGTCACTAAGCAGCTCTCGCTTTCCTGTTTCTTTTCTGGGTCATAATGACCAACCATCGGAGATGCACAGCAAGAGTCATCATGCACACTCTTTTGAGCCGTCTCCCTCTATCATATGAGAGTTGCCGCAGGCATTCAAGTATCCTTATCATCTTTATCACTGCACAATTTAAACGACAACGCGTCTGTCATCCATTTTCCCACCACACTTTCTCTCCATCTTCCAATAATCTGTTATTATTCGCGGTTGTAGAGAGATGCATTTCCCTTGCTGCGCGTCTCTAGTGTAGGCATATAGTTTAAAACCCAAAGGCCTTGAGGACCTTTAAACGGTGCAACGTCAGCCCTCGTTACTGTCAGCCCCAGCAGAGCAGGTTGTGTGTGCCATCCTCATTACTCGCCACGTCCGTCACAAACACTGTAACTGGACTGCTGCATTGACGGAGAACCGAGAAGAGATATTATAACCAGAGTTGGTTCCTTCGTTTCTCGGCTGACATTTCCCCTTAAAGTGTTTATTTACAATACAAAATGAATGGGTGGCGGCCAGGGGGAGCTGGCTGTCAACTGGCATTGTCAATACGGCTGCCTTCGGCGACAGGAAATTGGCAACTGTATTTCTGCTCCCAGAGATTTCACTCTATCGCTCCTTTTCATTAGTCTCACATTCAGTTTTCTTTCCTGTCTTCTTTTTTCCCCTCTGTCTGTTCCCTTTAGTTCTCATCTGCATGAGACATGGCCAAATGTCTCATGCAGATTGGTCTTCTGCATGAGACATTTCTAGGTCTTCTGTGCAGCCTTCACCACTCTCATGGCTTTTACCTTACACTGACAACCTTTATTTGCAAGTCTGACCATATTCACGGACACTAATTTATGGCAGCCTGTGATAATCTCTTTGAAGCCTTTCTAAATCTCATATGGATGAATCAAAGGTTCTGTTCGGTTGTGTAATTGTAGGCCATCCTGTTTTGGGTTTGAGCTTTAAACCTAGCTTTAAAGGAAGGGAAATTAAAGGCTAAGTAGTGATGTGTTCATTTAATAAACGAGCCTCCTTATCAAAGATTTGTTACTGAGGCGGGCATCAGATCCACTCATGCAAAGAAGTTGGAACATGGAACTCTAAGGCATTCATTTGCATCACATCACTGTAACATACAAGAAGCAATTCATCCCTCAACTAAATTAAACAATCCAATGCCAAAATAGTAAAATAAAAGAAAATAATGTTACCTATCATATTCTCCACATATTCACTTTTTAAGAAAGCTTTACTGATATAATTTTCTTCTATCCAAGTTTTTATTTCCTCTCCAACCCAAACTAACCAACAAGAGACACTTTCCTCATCTCAAGGACTTCCTTCAATCCAGCCTTGATTTCACTCATCCATCCTTTGTCTCTCTATCTTACTTTTACTTTTTTATGTCTTGCTCCCACTTATTTTCAAAGCTGACAAATGAAGAGGATAAAGAGCAGAAAGGGGGGCTGCTGCCAAGGGATGAGATGAGGGTGGAAAGAGCAAGATGGAGAGCTGATTAGATTAAAGAGAAACATGCTGGACTTGACACTCTTCTAATGAGCACTACAAAGGATTCTGACTCTGTCTTCAGGGGGTTGTGAAGGATGTTACGCATGATACAGCAAGGAGAAGTATTTAAGTACATGTGCTCAATGGAACGTTTGTTAAACTCACAAAGGTGAAGTTAAGGTTATTTGGAGACTTGTCCTTTTTTCTACAACTATGGAAACCAATTGCAAGTGAAGGAACATGAAATGGGACTCGCAGTGGGATACTGAGGTAAAGTAAAGCTGAGTTTATTAAAGAGTCTGACTGAAGGGAAAAATGTTTTGGAAACCCGAGAGTTATTCATTCATTTTATTTTTTTAACTAGGTGCAAAAAATGGGAGCATTTTGTGCATGTTAACCAGTATTTTCTTTCAGTGGTTTGTGACTTCTAAAATTTATTTTTGGGTTTGTTAGTACTCAGGCCTAATGGGCCAAACCCTCAGAGGTACTTGTAACATCTTTGTGCCCCTTTTCCATTAGTACCGGTATGGCCCGACTGGACCCGGTTCCGAGGCTTTTCCGTTAGTACTGATACATAGAACCTGTTCCTATTTTCAGGACCCTTGGCTCTGTGGTTCTAACACGAACGAGTAGGTACTAAAACGTAACGTCAGAACACTGTCAGTCACAGATTGGTCGGGGGCGAAGTCACTGGATCCTTCAGAAACTTTTCAAAACATTGGTCTGCCATTTGCAATTTCTCAGACTGGAATAGTGGCTGGACCTATTTTAAAGATTTTAAAAACAATAATGACAACATATCCTGATGCATGCTCAACATGATGTTGTCAATAATGACAACACCTTGGTCTAATGCTGACATGATGGCATTTTTTGTGCTTGGTGGCCGACGACAAAATTCAGAGCGAGCATTTTCTACCTGGATTATTGGGTATGCATCAGGAAAAATAGACACAATGAGTGCAAATACATCAAATGATGTAGAAAACTTATAAAATTTAAAATATAGACGTTTTTGTAGAATCTGATCCATCAGAGATTTAATGATGAACTAAAGTTCATTAGCAGGATTCATATATATATATGTATATATATATATATATATATATATATACAGTATATTAGGGCTGCAACTAACGATTATTTCAATAATCGATTCATCGGACGATTATTTTTTCGATTAATCAATGAATCGGCAAAAAAACATGTTTTAATTTCCACCCCTTTATTCCAAAATTGAACATTTGACTGACATAGCAATTCGCACAAAAAACAGGTTGCTATTTGACTATTCTGTTAGTAAAATATTGAATAATAAAAAATAAAAGTTAGTCACATAGCTTAAAAAATAAATGTACACAAAAATATATACAAATGTATCTTTATACCTGCACAATATGTAGCTACTTTGTAAAATGTGTCCTTCAGGGAAGCGTGTAACCTGAATTTAAAGTGTGGATTATTGTAACCTGGATTAAAAGTTTGGATCATTGTAGTGAAGCCTTTGTCTTCAACCATCAACAGAGGCCTCGTGTCAGTGACGATCATTTAAGGATGTTATCAGTGAGACAGCTGCTGCTGTGGTGTCCATGATGCGTTTTCATCATGAAGGATGTTGTTGTTGTTTGTTGTTGTTTTCTGGAATGAGAGAGTAAATATGTTTTATAGCATACTTTACAGCAACTCAAGAAATGCCTTGTTTCACTTACAGTGTTAGGTTCAGGCAAAAGTAGCTAAAAGAGCAATTAAACACACACACACACACACACTCACATATAAAATACTTAATTACACACATTTGAGTAGATGTAATAAATTACTTTAATTCCTGTTTAAATGCAATTCATCCTGCCATACCTGCAGTGTCTTCAGACTTTGCCAGCAAATTAAAAGTTGAAGCTTAATCATTAAATTATTATCTTGTGTTAGATTTATTTATAAATCACATTTAAACACTGCTTGTACCAATTAAATTAAATAAAAAGTTACACACGCATTCTCTATCACCGTCATTAATCAGCAAACAAACAAACAAACAAACAGCTTCATCTACCAGAGAGACTGACGTTACGTTTTCTCTCTTGAAACAGAACAATGTGCTAAATTGTAGAGACTCACCTGCAACACGAGTTGGGAGTGAAACATGTTGTATCAGCTGCAGCTCCTTCCTCCTCCTCGTGACTCCATGTTTACGTTTATCTCCGTGGTTCTCCCGTGTCGTGTCGGTGATTTTCAAAGCGGCATCTTCTCATTTTTTGTCTTTGTGAAGTTCTCCCACACTTTGGAGGACTTGGGTCAAACAGTTTTCGCTGCGTCGGTCATTTGTAAAATTTACTTATTTTGCTTTGAAAACAGTCTCTGCTTTTCTTCCTCCGCCCCCCTGGATCTGTTCAACTCGCGCTGCAGTTTTTTTTTTTTTTAACTTTATTCAGTCAGTCAGCATTGACAATGAACTGCCCGTGAACGAAACGAAACGGCGCCGCAGCGCCGTGAAAGACGCATAATCGCACGACACAACAAATCGATAATGAAATTCGTTGCCAACGCTTTTAATTTTCATTAATATATATATATATATATACACACACACACACAAACACAACTTCAAAAAAAAATTCTCACCCTGTACTGAAAACGGTTTCAGCATCTCACTGCCACCAGCTGGTGAGAGTAGTAACCCTGTCTAGAATGAAGGCTCCCACATACTTGGACATACTGTGTGTACTCTGTGAGCTGCACAGACTCTGCGCGCACTGTCCGCAGACGATTGAGACTTCATACTCGAGTGTATACCCTGAAGGGCTGCAGCCCAGTACTGCAGGCAAGGGGCGTTTAAATTAAGGGTGCACCAACCTTGATTTCCTTAATTTTAGGAAATCGGAAATCGGCCAATACTTGTGTGAGAAACCGATTTTAACATTTTTTTGTTTTGTTTTAGCAATAATTGTCTGAACTTCATTTATATTTCAGAGCACTACCTCATGGCCAATTAAAACAAGTTTGTATTGTTTCTAGGATATTGTTCAAGGGGATGTTTTTCAATAAAATAATATTTGAAAATTGAAGGTGCATTGTGACCTTATAACACCTGACAGTGTTGCTTATAAAACAAAATCGGTATCAGCCAAAATCGGAATCGGCACGTCAGACTTTTGAGAAATCGTGATCGGCCAGAAAACTGTAATCGGTGCACCCCTAGTTTACATTCAGGACAAATTGAGGTAGCTGACTGGTCATTTGCTGACACGCCTACTGGATTGATTGACAGGTCGCAAAAACAATAAAAATAAACAAGAGCTGCCGGCGGCCCTGGATAGAGGCAGCTGGCAGCTCAGGAACAGCAGCATTGGTGTTCTGCATTTACATGTTGTCAATAAAAAGTTCTAAAAAATAAAATGAAAAACAGGGAGCTCTAGCCCTGCAGCCCACACACATCAGACCGGCCCACCGGGAAATCGCCAGACCCTCTCGCAGCCACGCCAGTCCTGATTTTAATTCTCTCGTGACAACTTCCTTAATTTCTCACAATTTCAGTTATGGCATCAATGGACAAGGAGGAAGACATTGCTTGCCTCTTGGCAAAAACAAAAGAAAAGGCCATTAAACCAGACCAGGGATGAAGAAGGGGAATTTATTACATTGGTGTTGTATACAAAACAGTCCGTCGACGGGCAATTTATTGTGCGACACGGAGTATGCGTACTCAGTCATAAAAATTGATCTTTACACGGATATGGCTTGCGGACGTCCACTTAGAGTCCGCGTTGAGTCCACCTCGAGTACTCACGGATCTCTGCAGAGTGAAGTACGCCTGAGTATGTGGCGGCCCTTAGAGATTAAATATTCTGCCTGCTGAGTAGACAAAGTCTTAAATTCAGTTTGGAGCAACAAACATTTTTTTCATTAGACCCTGTGATGGGGGAGGGGCTATGCGCTCTGTCTAATTGTACTATCTCATCCGTTAACTGTCCTAGCTGTATCAGCTCTTTTTTTTGTTTGCACAATAAGAAATTATTTGACCCCTCATGCAGGCCTTTATTACCTCCCAGACAGTACAGAGTGGCATTCCTGGTGTTGGGTTAACTTCAAGAAAAAAATCAATTTCAGATGTAAGAAATTTGGTAGTCTTCCTCGGTTAAGAGTAAGCAGTTGAATCTCCAAGGACGATATGCAGATTTTGTGACTTGGATAAACAGTTTCATAATAAGTGGACCATGGTCCGAGATGACCATGGCCCTAAAGTCACGTTCTGGCCCCTTAGTCACAGTCTTTCATCAAAGGCAGAGTTCATAAGAAAAAAAAAAGTAAATTCGAGAGTATGTCTTATGAGCTGGGGAGAAAAAAAGAGTATGATCTTTAAGTAGAATTATGGAAGCGCCACACATCATCCACACCATAAGGTTCAAGGAATGACTTGATTGACTGAGTAGACTTAGGGTAGTTTTTCCCCATTGAACTAACTACAATCAAGAAATGAAAGCACACAATTTGTGTCACCATGAATTACCATATTTTTTGGCCTATAAGTCA
>NC_056514.1:19666712-19714400 GCF_014905685.2 Nematolebias whitei | reverse complement strand
TGACTTATAGGCCAAAGCGATGTATTTATGGATTTTTTTTCCCATATTTATAAAACATTTTTTGGCTGAGATATGACTGCTTTCATTCTTTCTGAGAATTATTATTTTTTGAGCAGTACCACTTTCAGCCACATGATGGTAGTGGAGTAGCAATAGCCATATGGCATGGTGTTATATCATATACTAAGTAGGAACGTGCGATATGGCATAAAATTCATATCACGATATGTATTGTGAAGGGTGGCGATAACGATATATATCGCAATATGTTTTTTGGTATAAAACTTGCTAAAAAGAAGCATAGGGTGTCCTTTTGCCATCATATACTTTGAATTAAGAAAATTCCACTACTATGTCCAGAGAGTTTTTAAATAATAAACAAATCAAGTATTAGGCTTCTTTCTTGTAGTGCAAACAGTGCAAAACATATCAAATGTAGTTTTAGCCATGTTTTAAACAAAAAATAATGTTGTTATGTTAACTCTTAACAATTTCCAGTCTTACTTAAGAAATGAACAGCAACAGAGCAGCATTTTACACTGAAACACTTCACCCTCCAACCCTCTAGTTGGTGCCTCCTTCTGCTTTAAGGAGAGCTGAAACAAAATGAGTCTTTGGCTTTGACCAGAGGGTATTGCAGTAAAATCACACAACACAGCGTTCTTTTCACAGATCAGAGAGCAGGTTTCTCTAAAGCTGACCAACGCTTACTTTAACTTTCGATGAGGAAAAAAAAAAAAAAAACTTTCGACGGAACACGGCGTTCTGCGTATGTGTCAGAATACGGCAGCACTACGGCAAGCCGGACGTAGTTAACTTGTAGCTTCGCTACTTAGCTCTTGGAGAAAATACTTTTAACGCCACTTGCACACAGTTTTCAACAAAAGAAGTAACGATTAAATCTGACAGCTCTGATTTTACACTTGAACACCACTTACACACAGTTTTCAACCAAAACAAAGTAACAAGTAAACTGACAACTCTGATTTTACTTCAGACACAGCATTACTGCGGTTAGCCGGTAGAAGACAGATCTCTATCGTAGGCTAAATTTCTATCGTTTCTACCGTGTACCGTATATATCGCGCATTCCTAATAATAGGTAAACTTGGCTATTATGACAAATTAAAACACAAACAACTGGATTGTATTTATTATACTTTACTTTGTACTTTATTGTTTTTTTTCTTTAACTTTTTTGAATTTACCATGTCCTGGATGACCGAGAACCTTCACCAGCTATTAATGACTCAATCAGCCTGTCATAGTCTCCCCACCTTCATTCTGCTCGTTGCTTGGAACCGTCAAAACAGCTGCACCGCCCCAGCGAAATGCAGCTAATTTGACCATTAAAGTACATTTATTAAGCAAATGTTAGACTGAGACACACCTTTGCTATAATTTCGAGCAAACAAATAATTGTTTTAAGGCGTTCATCTTGTTAAATTTGCACAGCGACTCATTGCGTGCATGCGTTTACTTTCGCGTATCGGGTTTTGAAATACAGCTGATTTGACCCTCAAAGTACATTTATCATCCATCCATCCATCCATCCATTATCTTTACCCGTTTATTCCATTTTGAGTCACGGGGGTCACTGGTGCCCATGTCCAGCAATCACTGTGTGAGGGGCGGGGTACACCCTGGACGGGTCGCAAGTCCATCACAGGGCCACATAGAGACAAACGAGACAAACAACCATTCACTCTCTCACTCACACCTAGGGACAATTTAGAGTTACCAATCAGCCTAACATGCATGTTTTTGGACTGTGGGAGGAAACCGGAGTACCCGGAGAAAACCCACGCATGCACGGAGAGAACATGCAAACTCCACCCAGAAAGGCCCCTGGACCGGGGTTTGAACCAAGGACCTGCTCGCTGAGAGGCAGCAGCTCTACCAGTTGCGCCACCGTGCAGCCCGCGTACATTTATCAATCAAACGTTAAATTGAGACACACATTTACTATAATTTTGAGCAAACACATAATTGTTTTTAAAGTGTTAATCTTGTTACCTCATTCCTCTAGGTCACATCTTCCGTAAATTTGGTGTCCATTTTCACTGTTATGCAGATGACACACAGCTCTACTTGTCAACAAAACCAAACTCCACCCACCCACCCTCCATCCTCACCGACGGTCTCAATGAGCTAAATCACTGGTTTTCTAACAATTTCCTACAACTAAACGGTGACAAAACAGAAATCATTCTTGTCTGTATCAAAAACTCTATTTCAAAATCAGAATATCTTCTCATCCCCCTTAACAACTCTCTGCTATCCCCCTCACCTCAGGTCAAGAGTCTTGGTGTCATCCTTCACTTCACACATGAACAATGTTACTCGATCTGCCTTTTTCCATCTCGGAAATATTAACCGTCTCCGCCCTTCTCTCACACCCCGCCCCACAGCCATCCTTGTGCACAGTCTTGTGACTTCTCAGATTGACTACTGCAACTCCCTTCTTTATGGCCTCCCCAACAAATCTTTCCAGAAGTTGCAATTGGTCCAGAACTCAGCTGCCCGTGTCATAACACAAACCTCCTCCTATAACCACATCACTCCAGTCCTACAGCAGCTCCACTGGCTCCTGTTTAAATCACGCCTCGTCTTCAAAATTCTTCTTCTCACTTTCAAAGCTATCCACAACCTTGCCCCTCCGTACTTTCTGACCTCCTACACATCTCCATCCCCTCTCGCTCTCTCAGATCCTAATCTTCACTACACCTCCATGTACCCTCTGCCCACCTCTCCACCATGGGGAGCAGGGCCTTCACCTGCTCGGCCCCTCATCTCTGGAACTCTCTACCCCCTGACTTATGAAACACCACCTCTCTTTCTCTATTCAAGACTGCTCTGAAAGCACATCTCTTTAGACTTGCTTATCCTTAACTTTGCTGTATGTATTTTATATTCTTTATGTATTTTATATTATTTATGTATTTTGTATTCTGTATGTATTTTATATTCTTTATGTAATTTATTCCTGTTGATCTTTGCACTGTGCTTGTTTGTTTTTAACACGATCTTTCTGATATGTTTCTTACTGTAAAGTGTCCTTGGATGTCCCGAAAGCCGCTTTTTAAATAAAATTATTATTATTATTATTATTATTATTATTATTATTATTATTACATTCTTATTAAAGTCCTTTCATGCACACTCCCGCGGCCACCATTTGGCAGCCCATCGGTTTTTGGCACAATACCGGTCCACATTTCTGGGTTCGGCCCACATTTCCGGGTTGTCAGTGATGACGTGTAACAAACGTGACGTGTCAGCGGTAATGCATTATAGATACGACGTACATGGAAAAGCGACATATTTATGGATTTTTCCACTTTATTAGATAAATATGGACTGATGCGACTTATAGGGCGAAGCCACATGTACGGCAGAAATTACAGTATAATGTTATGTGTTAACATATTTGGTATGTTTGAAAAGAGGTTATTAAAAAATGTAGAGTTGTCCCAGTTGGGAACATGTACCGAAACCAAGATCACTGGCAGTGTGTATAACTTCCCCACCACTATAACATACTGCCTGGCTGTATCAACATGTGCACTCGAGGCTGTAAATTGTTCCTGCTTGCCAACTATAATAGCTACCCCTCTTGATTTGGATTGATACTTGGATTGAAACACCTGACCAGACAAGTTTAACAAACTTTCCACTGTCTGCAGAATACATGTGGGTCTCTTGCAAAAAGTCAATATCAGTGTTCATCTGGTTCAATTGTGACATAATTTTCCGAAATTTTATTAGACCATTAAGGGATTTCACATTCTAGCTTACCCAATTAACTGGACAGCCATTAAAGTGGCTAACTTCTTTAACGCTGGTCATAGTTGAATAGCAAGAAATAATTTACACACAAAAGTCACAAGCAAATACCTGATAAAAGAAACAAAAAAAACCCCCGAAAAGACTGATCCAGTATAAACCCACCCCACTCTCTCCTACCCAAACATGGAGACAAGAAAAACCAGTGTCAACTGAGAATCCACGAATTTGTGCTTACCCTAGAGAACACGTCTGACCTCTGGACGTTTTCCATAGCTTTAATGGAGTTGACAAACACCTTGTCCGTCCCTCCATGCGTGATGTGAAGCCATGCAGGAAAAAGAAGTCTATACCGGACACCTTGTTGGTTCTGTGGGAGTTGCCTCAACTCGATGAATGTCGCTCATGCCCTTGCCATGCCCAGGGTGAAATCAGCTGCAATGAATATAGATGATTCTTTGAAGTGGATCAGGCCACCGCTGCATGTTCGTTGTAATACCTCCACACCACCTTGATAATCATGCAGCCTGGCCATGATAACTCTCAATGTATCATTCAAACCTCTCCTGCCCAGTGTCTGGTGTACGTGGTTCACCAGTGGCGACTTGTCCAGCTTCAGCACCTCCATTAGTATTTTGGCTACCATTGTAGGTGTGTATGAGCCCGGCAACTCAGGATCTCCAATAATCCAAATATTGTCTTTCATATCCCCTTCCACGGATTCAAGCCTTCTTCTCTTCTGGGAATATGGCGCCAGTGCTGGTGGCTTGACGTTCACCTCTGTCTGTTTTTATCGTTGTTTTTTTTTTTTAATCATTTTTCTTTGGTGACATCAACTCACTGCTCGTTTATGATCGCCAACAACTTTTAAATATACAATTATCTACTGAAAATCCCGCCTTGTTCAACCACTTTGATCGGGGCTCTGGACCCACACCCCGTCTGCTTGTTGATGTCCCCGTTTACCTGCAGCGTGTGGCGTTTCTGCCCGCCCAAAAACATCGCTCCAGGCGCCGTGGAAGACGTGCCAGCCATCTGGTGAGGATTAAAGCCAGCATCAAGCTCTCTGCTGCTTCGTCATCTGCTGCTGACCATCAGACGTTAAACTGTCCATCCAGATGCTTCGCTGATCCACTCAACTCCAGCCTGTTACAGGTGGCCGGGCCCGATACGCACAGTGGGCACGCGCAGAGACAGCGGTTTTGGTCGTCTCCAGTGGAACTTAACCAACTTTGGACTGTCTGCTGCATCATCTCCTGCCAACCATCTGCTGAATATTTGCCTGTCCGGGTGCTTCGCTGATCCTGCTGGGTCCTGCCTGACCCCGCAGTCGAGCCTGGCCCACGCCACGGGCGTACGCACAGCTGCGGTGTCTCTGATCCTAGGAGGCGTGGTTCAAATTCCAAAAATCCAAAACAGCTGATCTGTGCTCCGTGCTCAGCTTTTCCTTCAGCTACTGGTCCTACTAAGATTGCTCTGCTGAATGTGAGGTCGCTGGCAAATAAAACTTTCATCTTAAATGACTTTTGATGCTCCAATGGATTGGACTTCATGTTTGTTACAGAGACTTGGCTCATCCCTGGTGAGTTAAGTGTTTTTTCTGAACTTTTGCCGGTGGATTGTGCCTTTTTTAATGCTCCAAGGACTTCTGGTAGGGGTGGTGGATTATTAACAGTTTTTAAAAAGCTCTGGAACTGCAGACAGCTACAGGCTGTAGTTTTTCAGAGTTTTGAGCTGCTGTATTTTGAGCTGGGCCGCTCCAACCCAACACTGTGCAGCGTGATCTACAGGCCACCCTCATAAAACAAAAACTTCATAAGTGAATTTTCTGACTTTCTGTCTGGAATACTGCTCAAATATGACAGGGTCTTGATTCTGGGGGACTTTAATGTACATGTTTGCTGTCCTGAATAGTCTTTGGTACAGGAGTTTCTAAATCTGATCCAATTTTTTACCTTTTGCAAAATGTTCTTGGTCCAACACATCAACAGGGCCATACCCTTGATTTAGTACTGTCTTACGGTTTTTCTGTGGTTAAACTGGAATTTGGGGATGCTATTGTAGATGAACATATGCATGATATATATTCATAATTTAAACGGATTCTTTCATTTTTCTGGACTGTATAATGTACGTGCATTGAACTTAATAAAATGTGGACAGAAACGTGTTTATATTTGACTCACCAATGACAGTGGGTCATTTATTTAAAAACTATTTAAACACATCACACATTTACATTAATTGGCAAATTGGAAAATAACAACATGGCTAATTTAGCAAGTTTTACAAGGAGTAAACAATACGGCGATTGTTTTCTCACTTCCAGCTGTACAACAGACACTTCTAAAAATATCTGGAATGATTTCTACTTGATAGAAGAATTTTAAAGATGGAAAGATGAAGTTTAGAGGGAGAAAAAGATGGATGAGGGAAAATGTTTGTGTCGGCATCAGAACGACACTCTCCGGGTTTTTCCCAGCTTCTTCCCCGGTACACTTAGGTGGTATAAATCTCTTTTACCTGGAGATGTCTCCCTGGTACGAAGTTCCATTTAACGCACCCTTTCAGCGTCTCCGTAGGAACAGCTGTGAATCGTCCGAAGTAGTGACGGTACTTGTTCGACACAAGTTCACCTCACGAGTGGACTTCACATGAGTGGAGTCCGTCAGAGTTCCACTCAGAGGTGGAAGATGTCATAATCCCAAAAGACTCGGAAGAGCTCTGGATCATGTCGGGATTTTCCCGTTTTCCCAGCACTGGAGCTGCAACGACTGAAGCCGGAGCCTGAAGCGACTTGTTTGAACTAGGAAGTACCGACATTTAAAGGGCTCTATTTCCGGTTCACTTGGGAGTTTCCTGATTGGTCGTTTCAACCAGACAGGGGTGTGTTTTTGTGACGTAAGAGGTCACTAGGAGTTAGAAAAACAGCAAGAATGTTATGGAACAGATTGAAAATGTTTTTCAGACAGACGAGAGGAATATTTAGACGAGTTGGGGGAAAACAGGTGCCAGCTTCTCTATTTACGTCTGAGAGGATTTAAAAACATGACAGTTCGTTCCAACAACTTGTTTGCGTTTGACTCCAACCTTGGACCAACTTACACTTGCTCATTCAAAGACAGAAAATCAGAAAATGCATAATTACTCTGTAACAGACCTTAACATGATTTATACTTTGCATGAGGATTAAAATCATTATTACTGTTTTACAGTTAATTAAAAATGATTAGTTCACTGCAACATCTAAAATGGTTTGAACTAAAAACACTTTGATTATCAAACATTTGTAAAATAGTAATGATAATAGAAAAGAGAGTGTTCTTTCACTTGATTAATTCAAGAAAGAAAGTCTCAGGATGGGTCAACCTGTATTTCTGGATTCAAATCAATGAAATGACAGCTTCTGTCCCATAAGGTCCTTAAGGTCAGGATTTGACCTCAGGCTTAGTTCACTACACTATTGTTTCAGATCACAAACCCATTTCATTCGAAACCTCTGTTCTTCATGTGTCTAAATCCCCCGCTCCAGCCAAGAGTTGCTAGATATTTAACTTCAACCGCTGCTCTTTTTTCATCAACATTCATTACTGATGCTGCCTCAGTCCCTGAAACCTCTGCCTTTATTAGCATGTAGGAGCTGCTCAGTAGGCATGATGTGACCTGTTCTAAGATTTTAGACCTCGTGGCCCCGCTAAAAATCAGGCGACCGAAGCGGGCACCACACCCCTGGTTGAACGTGACCACTCGTGCAGCCAAACGTCTATGCAGGAGAGCTGTTCATAAGTGGAGAAAGGACAAATTACAGGTTTATTTTATTATGTTAAAAACGTGTTTGAAAGATTATCAGAGCATCGTTAAATCTGAAAAGAACAAATACTTCTCCCAAATCATTGCTTCAAACAGTCATAGTCCCTATGTTCTTTTTAATACCGTAAATTCCATTTTAAGCGTGCCTCGGTCTGCCAGCATGGAGGCCTCTGTTGACATCTGCATCGACTTGACCAGATACTTTGCTGATAAGGTAGAGTTGATTAGGTCATCCATCCCCCAGTCCACAACTGACCCCTCTGTCTTTGTCCATAGCTCAGCTGTCTTCAAACAGTTTGAACCCATTTCACTCCCGTTTCTAAACAAAGTTGTTGGTCAGATGAAACCCTCCAGTTCCCCCGCTGACCTCATTCCTGCGTCGTTTTTCAAACAAGTTCTACCCACGATTGGACCCTCTGTTCTTACTATTGTAGATAGTAGTATTGTGACAAGTGTGGTTCCCAATGTTTTCAAACATGCAGTAGTTCATTCGTTAATTAAGAAACCTGGACTTGACCTTTCGACTTGCTCAAATTTCAGACCAATCTCAAAACTTCCCTTCCTGTCCAAAATCCTGGAGAAAATAGTTTTCATTCAATTAAACAAGTTTTTGAATGAGAACAGAATCTTCGAGAATTTTCAGTCTGGTTTTAAGCAACTCCACAGCACTGAAACAGCATTAGTGAGGGTTTGTAACGATATTATGATATCAAATGATTCTGGTCAATTTGTGGTACTTGTACTCCTAGACCTTACTGCTGCTTTTGATACTGTTGACCACAGTATCCTTATATCACGGCTGGAACAGTGAGTTGGGATCACAGGTGCTGCATTAGAAAGGTTCCGCTCATACCTGAGTGGCAGGAGTTTTTGTGTCAAGGTTGGTAATAATGTATCTGCCTCATTACCTTTTTCTTGTGGGGTCCCACAGGGTTCGATTCTTGGACCCCTTCTGTTCTCACTTTATTTGCTCCCACTGGGGTCCATCCTGAGGAAACATGGTCTTTCATTTCATTGTTATGCTGACAACTCTCAGATCTACCTGCCTGTGAAACCAGCAAGTGTTTGCTCCATTCACCCGCTGTTAAAATGTCTGGACGACATTAAGACCTGGATGGCTTCAAATTTCTTAAGTTTTAACGATGAGAAGACTAAAGTCATTGTCTTTAGCCCTAGCTCAACTGCCACCACTGATCCTGTCAACCTGGACTCTCTTCAGCCAAATCTTAAGCAGTCTTGTAAAAATATTGGGATGGTTTGTTTTAGACTCTGACTTCAAGTTTGACAAACAAATTAACTCTGTTCAGCAGAAAAGCTTCTTCCAACTCAAGACAGGTAGCTAGGCTCAAGCCAGTATTGTCCAGACCCGACCCTGAGAAACTAGTCCATGCCTTTGTCATGACCCGATTGGACTATTGCAATGCACTCTATGCTGGGGTCAGCCAGGCCTCCATTTCTTGTCTTCAGCTTGTCCAGAATGCTGCTGCTCGGCTTTTAACTGGAACTCGTAGGTCTGAACATATTACACCAGTTCTGTCTTCCCTTCATTGGCTCCCTGTTCGTACTAGGATAGTCTTTAAAATTCTTCTGTTGACCTAAATGGCCTCACACCCCTTTACCTCTCTGAGTTACTGGACCCTTACGTTCCCTCTCGGGCCATGAGATCATCCAATCAGCTGCTTTTGACTGTTCCAAAAACAAGACTGAAGCTCAGAGGAGATCGGGCATTTTCAGTCATGAGCCCCAAACTCTGGAACAACCTGCCCCGCAACATCAGGCAGGCCACCTCCCTTCCTCACTTCAAATCCCTGCTAAAAACCCATCTGTTCTCGCAGGCATTTCACACAGTGTAAATTGATTTAGTGTTTTTTGTTCTGTGATCCTATCTTTTAAATGCTTTTTTATTAAATCTTCAGTTATTTTTATTAGTGTATTGTATTTTTTCTCTTTAATTTTACTCCCATTGATTGTTGTTGTTGTTAAGCACTTTGACAACAGGTTCTGTTTTAAATGTGCTCTATAAATAAAGTTGACTTGACTTGACTTTTCAGTCCATCCACCTAATTTTTCAATTCCACCACGGTCCCACGCAGCTCCTCCACCTTATCTAAGCATAACGACTACCTGTTTTCAGCCTCTGTAACACTTAGCTTGACTTGGTCAAAATCTGCTCTGGGGGCCGCAGTGTTTCCAGCAAGCTCCACTCTCACTGCCTGCAATTCACTCTTCATAAATTAAAATCATCCATCAGAGCCATCTTCATCTCCATCCTAATTATCACTATGACTTCAAATTTAATTGAAGCCAGAATATCTGACTTCAGAGCCGACTCAACCATCTCTCCAGAGCCCGACGAGGGCGGCGCAGACTGTTGTTCCACCTGCCACTGCAGCTTCACCGCAGTACGAGGTTGCAGTAGTAACTCCAGGCCGCGTGGGCAGAGATCCTGCTGTCTTTGACTTTTTTATTTATTTAGAGGCCATATTACAGCTTCATCGACTCAATACTGCGACATTACCAATCTCAGAGGCAGAATCCAACACGGAGGCAGCGAGAATATAATTATAAAAGGCCGTTTTTCAGGCGGGGCTGACAGGGGCTTAGCAGAACACTGCTCAACGATTCATGGTCATCTTGCGCTCCCCCATCCATTATCTTTTACCTACTTCTTCCTTTTCTTGTCACGAGCATCACTGGTGCCCATATCCAGCTATCACTGTGTAAGAGGTGGGGTACACCCTGGACAGATCTCTAGTCTATCACAGGGCCACATAGAGACAAACAAGACAAACAACCATTCACTCTCTCACTCACACCTAGGGACAATTTAGAGTTACCAATCAGCCTAACATGCACATTTTTGGTCTGTGGAAGGAAACCAGAGTAACCAGGGAAAACCCATGCATGCAAAATGTGCTTCAATTCAGGCATATTCCAATCTGTTCTGAACGTCATGTAGAGTTGCATGTAATAGCAAAAGTTTTGAATACCTCTAGTCTCTCTTTGAAAGGTCTCTTATGAGGATGTGTGGAGACTTAACCATAAACGTACTGGGTAACTTTTAGAAGAGACTGACATTGGTCCAAAACTAGCTAACTCAGGTGTGGCAGCTAACATTAAGCCTAAATGATGACTGAATTGTCTCTTCTTTTTAAACATGCCAGAACTGATGAATCACACTGTGCTGACATCTCAACAACTAAACCAGATTTAGCCTCTCTAATTCTTTGTCTATCATTTTATGACCTATAAGCAACAGTCAATATGTCTTGGTTTACAATACAACCAAAATTCCTAAGATAGTGGATATTGGTGCCAAAAACATCCTGTTCTCGCCCATGTTCATTATTTGTTTATAAATTTTAGACAGCCTAATAAAAGCTAAATGGTTTTAAGACTTCATCTAGCGCTGGCTTTTCAACACAACTGTTTGCATCCAACTAAAGCACGTTCAAGCATGACAGTCATTTATTTATATGCAGACATCTGTTTAAAGATTAACCCTCATGTGCCCCATGTTAAACCAGTTATTCAGGTGCAATATTTCATGAGCGTATTCAGCAGTGGTGGTGATTTATGAACCTATTACTGCACTGATGTATTGTTCTTGCTGGAACACCTGCCACATGTGATGAAATGAAAACACTCCATCCCATAATTACTTGTATGGTGTTTTAGACATGTCGTACAGAAAAAATATTTTACGTAAAAAAAAACATTAAAAAAAAAAAAAATATATATATATATATATAATGCCTTCATTTAAACATTGACACGTGAAAGCAATAATTTATCTTATCTGAATCCTTTTTAAATGAGTTTTCTTCCAGTGTCATGCACAAGTTAAGTCTGTCAGAAAATGATCTGGCTGTGTGTAATGAGCTCTTTCCAAATTTCTGAGGAAATGCAGCATCTATTAAAAAAAGACCGAAATAATTACTTGTACCATACAAGTAATTATTTCGGCTATCACTATAAAGAATGACTGAAGTAAGATAATACAATAAATAACTTAAGATCAGAAGATGTAGGTTTGTTTGATATCCGTAAAAATGTATTTAGATTTAATCGTATTAATGCTTAACACAACAGCATGTTTACTTTTTAACAAACAATTCAGTGCCTCTTATAAAGGTCTCCCTAAAATTGTCTTCAAGATTTTGTTTACGCCAAAACGTCACATCTTCTCAGTAACCTAGTCAAGCGTTAGAGGGATAATTTTCAAAGATGTCATCATTTAAATAATCTCCTTCAGTCTGGCAGTTTTTACTAAACATTCACATATATTATTTTTTTCAATAAGGGTTATTTGCTCTTTGTAAAATATTATAGAACTGAGCAGTTGCTTTTCAGTGTCAAGTTAATACTATGTTGTGCAATATACTGTATGTAACCATCATCACATTAGTGACTGTTCCGTTTGTCAGGCTCTGATTATTAATCCCCAGTTTGTCCCTAGGCACACCATTCAGAGACGATCAGGAGCGAGACCTGAAGGCTGCTTTGAAGGGAACGGACCCATCCATCCCCCTTGTGTTTGTCAGTGGGAACCATGACCTGGGAAATACTCCCACCTCCAGCACTGTGGAGCAGTACTGCAGTGCTTGGGGTGACGACTATTTCAGCTTCTGGGTAAGTAGAGACACTTTACAGTTAACAGTAGCACAGATCTACTAATTAAAAGAAAAAGTATTTATAACACACAAACTAGCCTGATGTTCAAATGAATGAAATTGTTGTAATGAGGGTTACCCAGATAAAACAGACTGAGAGGAAAACAGAACCAGACTCAAATATAATTTAAAATGTTTATTTACAGTGAAGAAATAGAAACTATTTACAAGCAGGGTCTGGGGCTGTGAGGACAGAGGAGGAGGATTACTTTACGGTAGGTAATATTAATCCAACAGGTGATCGACCAAAATCTGAGGTGCTTACAGTAGAAGGAGTTGAGATGGCTGGGTGAGTAAGGCTGAGGGTTTTTCTCCAAGAGCGACAGGGCCAGGCAGTCTGCAGAGGCAAGTGGTGGAAGGCGTGTGAGAGCAGCTGAGAACCAAGAATCACAGGCGAGTCTCTCTCCAAGGGTTTCTCCAATACTCCAGGTTAAGGGACAAGATCCAGGACATCAAGACTCTGAAAATGTGCAGATAGAAACAAGGTAAGTATTTACGTTTCCAAACACTAAACTAGGCTGGAAGCATATATACCGGCAGGTAGAACAATGCTCCAGCAATGACTGGAGCTCAGCTGAAACCTTAAGTAGTCCTGGCACCAATTAGAGAAAATGGTCTCCTGCTGCACCTGCTCACCAGCGCCACCCATGCCTTCAGGAACCTGGTGGAGAGAAGTTGAAAAAACCTTACAGAAATGTATGAAGTCTGAGAAATTATTTCTCTTCAAGTCAACACTGTTTGAGTTGCAGATAAGCTTTTCACTTTTTTTTTTACTTATTGGATATGATCTTTCATTTTTTTTACCCGTCCGGTGGATCAAAGTAGAGGAATGGATCCTTGTTCTGTGTACAGGTTTAGTTTATGGTTTCCAGTTTGTAATCTGTAAAAAGAAAAATGTGGTAATGAAAAGCAAATGCAGGGGGTCTTCGTCAATGTTGTTGTCGTCATCACCATAGTAGCAGTCGTAGTAGTACTACGACTACTACATCCACATTACTACTATTACTACAGATTGTCTATTGTTGTCTGTACCTCATCTGTGTTCTTTGTTTAAAACAGGTCTCTCTTGTAAATGAGTCCTCGTGGCTCAATAAGACTAACTTATATAAATAAAGGTTGAAAAACAAACTACTGTATTTTTTGCACTATAAGTTGCAAGTTTTTTTTTTTTTTTTCATAATTTGCATGCCCTGCGACTTACACACCGAAGCAACATATTTATGGATTTTTTCCCCATATTTATAAACCAAATTTTGGCTGAGATATGACCGTTTTCAACAACAAACGCGACAAGTTAGCGGCGACGCATAATAGATGCGACGTATACGGCGGAGCAACGTATTTATGGATTTTTCCACGTTATTAGACATATTTGGACTGATGTGACTTATAGGGCGGAGCAATGTGTACAGTGAAAAATACGGTACTACAACAACATGTACAGTAGTCCCTCGCTACTTTGTGGTTTGCCTTTCGCGGATTCGCTATATCGCGGTTTTTCAAGGTAAGATTGGACAATTGGCTGATTGATGATGAGCCATTGTTTACTTAAAATCAATTATTTTAAATGATTTTGCACCATGTGTGCAGCCCACAAGTGAAGGTGAAGCTCCCTCCTACAGCTGATCAGCTGATTTCCTTCTCTGCCACACACACATTTTCCCTGCTGCAGCTTTGTGAAGGGTTTGCTGTCCAGATGCATGGATCGCCTTTTGTCTTCCAACTTAAAACTCAAAGTAAGTCACATTGTAAAATCATTATAATCACAAAATATAAGTGTTAAAAGTTATTTTTAGAACTTCTATGTTCAGTTGTTGAAGTGTAATTGATCAAGAAGTACATTTCTGCTCCGTGCTGCAGAGCTGAAGCTGCGTGACATCTTTTGATGTCATGCTGCACTTCTCGCCTCTACAATTTAAATTTAAATACTGTAACATTTTAAATAAACAATCCATGCAGCATGGATTTTTTTTATTTAAATTGTTACAGTATTTAAATGTATATTGTTTATTTAAGGAGGGAGATTGGGAGTAACAGGTGATTAGTGTGATTGCAGCCTGGCACATGCCGTGACAAAGTTTACTGAACTTGAGCTGAACTTGAACTTGAACTACTGTATCCCTACTTAGTGGTTTTTCACTTATCGCGGGTGGGCGTGGTCCCTAACACCCACGATAAACAAGGGACCGCTCTACATGTGGTAGTAGTAGTAGGGTCTTTGTATTAAAAAGGCAGGTTTGCCATCAAAACCACCGTGGTGAATGGCAAAGAACTTGGCGACCTCATCATTTTGTTGTTAGCAGAGCAAAAATATCAGTTTCTGGTTAGGGAAAGTACACAGCTGCTGGACAAAATGACAGTAACTCAAACTATTTGAAATTTTAAACCTTAATGACTATTTGAATATTCAGAAAATTATTGCCCATCCCTAGCTGAGTATTATTTTTGTTTTGTACATTATTCGCTTCGTCTTGACAGTCTGCAGTTCTTCAACCTATTTTTTAATTTATTTTTAATTCTTCTTATTTTCAGGGATTTAAACACAGACGAGCTCAGTCACTGTTTATGATCTGAATGGTTAAATACAAATTATTTGACTCGAATCAAGTGAAATATGCTCACTTTGGCTGTTTATACATGATCATTCCTCTTTTAAATGCCATCCAGTTTTAATCTTCATGATAAATAACTTCACCTATCTTAGTTCCAGTTCAAGAATCTTTATTATCCCCAAGGGGCAATTTGTTTCACATTCGGTAGACACACAAAACATCCATACCAGACAAGACATTGAGACATTAAAATAACAGTACAGCAATCATCATGGTTTGTTGAGAAGCCTGATCTCTACAGGGATGAGTGAGTTTTTCAGTGCGTTCGTTCTACATCTGGTCAGAAGAAACCTGCGTCCAGATGGAAGCAACCTGAACTCACCATGGAGTGGATGATCAGGATCATTATCTCTGTGGTTGTACATATATGCTTCTATTTTATTGCATTAAAATATGTGTAAATCATTTTTTTAGTTGAGAATGTATCCCCTGCTGTAAAAACAAAAAAAACAAAAAATGTTTTCTGGGTAATAAAATTATTGAGAAAGGAAGAGAAGGTGTTGGGGGTCATAGCAGGCACCAGTGCCTACTGCTGCCCCATTGAAAACACTGGCAATCTGGTCCAAGAAGCAATATCTGAACGCATCCCCATACAGCAGTCCTTCTCAAATAGTGGGGCGCGCCCCCCTGGGGGGGCCCGGAGCAATGCCGGCGGGGGTGCATGTGACCCCGAGTAACATTTTGCGGCAGGGAGTAGTTTTTTTTTTTTTTTTTTTCGTTTTTTTTTTTTTAACCATTCTCATTGTGTCAGGGTGCGTTCGGCAACTGTTCGCTAAAATCTGTCAACTCTCAGTCTTAATAATAATAAAGTTATGAACAAATATGTCTGTCTTGTTGTTTGGGGAGCCATGATTGAACCGTGTCGCTTCCCTCTGCTGCTGTGCAGCTGGTGACACTCTGCCCCTCTTCCTCTCTTGCTTTAATTTTTTTTTTTTGTGTGTGTGTGTATTGTGTTATAGTTTGTGAAAGCACAATTTTGATGTTTTTTTAAATACTGAAGTAATGTTTAATAAATGTTAGGACTCTATTCTTTGCTAACAAAATATATTTTATGTCAATTAACAACTTGTCAGGTTCTTCTCTTGTGAGCGCGTTCCCCTGGACCCACACACACACACACACACCCAGCCCACTCGCTCTTGCGTTCTTTGCGACTTCTCTGCTGCTCTGAAGACCAAGTCCAGGTCCAGGTCCAGCTAAACATTGAGCAGGGGCTTAGAGCTGCAGGATCATGTTTCAAACTCTGCTTCAAAAAGCTGTGCACTGCAAAACGTGCTCATTGTAGCCATTGATCCTGACTTCCTCATTTTGATTAAAAAAAAAAAACAGCACAAATTGTTTAATTAATTTTTGTTTTGTAGGTCAAAGTGTTTTATATAACACTCCTGACTTAAAATGTTGCTGATCAATTTGAATTTATTGTTTATTGATTGTATTTAATTTGATTGTTCAGTATCAAATGGTCAAAAATGTTTACAGTTTAAATAAGGATATATTTTTTTATTTCAGGCAAATTGATGCACTTTTAGTCTTTTCTGTTACAGACTATAAAACAGTGTTAATAATCTTTGTTGTAAGTTGATCTATATTTCTATATTTTTTTATTTAATGTTAATAAGGATACAATGTTATGTAGAGGTGTACTTATAACAATTTTATAGACAAATTATACTATTTACAGTCGTGGCGGAGAGTTGGGGGCGGCGCGAAATGTTTACTTCTTCCTAGGGGGGGCGTAACAGAAAATAATTGAGAAGCACTGCCATACAGGAATATAACACAGGCACATAAAGTTGGTGATGAAAATGAAACGCACGATCTCTGGGCGGTGGGAGATGCAGTGCTCGTACATTAATCTGTTGTGTGTTTTTCTGTTTCTCACACTCATGTTGTCCCAGGTGGGTGGAGTTCTCTGCCTGGTTCTGAACTCCCAGCTGTTCTATGACGCCTCGGCCTGCCCTAAGCTGAAGGAGGCTCAAGAGATTTGGCTGGAAGCACAGCTGAGTAAGGCCTCCTCCTCCTCTTCAATGGTGGGATAGCATGACTTTTATTCTGACTCATGAGGATGTTTGGGCACACCATTGTTTTTCACTTGTTCGTCTTTTGCTATGTTTTGACCTCTTTTGGTTTAGATGCTGCTGTGGAATACAATGTATGTATTTTGTTTCTGTTTCTGCTCAGGAACCCAAACCCAAACATCTTTTGGTATTCCAACACATTCCTCTTTTCATAAGGAACCCCGATGAAGAAGATGACTACTTCAACCTTCAGAGGGCAGTCAGACAAAACCTAATGGACAGATTCAAGAGGGCAGGTCAGATAATAACAGCTTTATTTGTTCAAGATGATTGATTTAAGCCTGTGTGAAGTGGTCTTTACATGTCTTAATACATCTTAGTTAGTTTTTTTTTTAATTGTTCATCCCAGCCATATCTAGCTGAAGCACAGTTAGGATTCTTGCCTACAGGATTAATATGCCATCATCCAGAACAACAAGAAAAGCTCCTGGCACACACACACACACAACACAAAGTAATTTCATTAATGCATTTACATCCTATAAGAAGAAGAATTCCTTAATTAAAATCTATTGTCAAAGGCTTACAAGAAAATGATACAAGGGTACTCAACAAGGAAACCCTCACAAGGACAATAAGATTTTAAGAAGGCACCGAGTTCACTGAAACACGTTTACGTCGTGCTGTTTGGCCAGATCTCCTCTACTGATTGACAGTACCTCTCATCTAGTCACATGCGGGCCTTCTTAATCATGCATCAAGGTGACTGCTGGGAAATTGTATTAATTTCATTAACCATCCATCCATTATTTCAAGATGCATTTGAGCATGTTGGCTCGTTTTGGTCTGATGATCATCTCCTCTAATATAAATTGCCCCTCCACGAGTATTAAAGAGCAACTCGTGCAGCTTTTTATATGCAGCGATAGAAAGGGAGGGGGGTGCGTGCTGTATGTGTGGAGCAATGTGCATGCAAGTGTCCTTTCACATTTACACTCTTGTTCACAAATGCCTTGCCAGCAGTTATAAATTCAAGCTACATCCAGGGCTTTAACATGAACTATATACACAAATGTTCATGTTATGAAAAATGGATGGCGGGCACACAGCTGCTCACTGCAGTTTCATGTACAGTACTGCATCATTTTTCATGTTCTTAGGCACAAAGATTGGATTTTTGTGAAACATATGACACCATCCCGTTAGAATAAGACTAATATCAATTTTCTTAGAAAATTTGTGAAATACTTTTATGTATTTATTTTTGTCTTCTAAGGAAATCTATAAGATGTACAAAAATTTTCACATTTCGATTTAAGAACTGAATTTTTTTTTTTTTTTTTAAGAAAAAAAAGTTGCATTCTGGGGCAATGACACATCGGTTGTAGTGGAGACTAAAATACAAGAAATGAAGGCTTAAAGGTTAGAATATGACAATAGTTACATTTTGCATTAATCCTTATGCGCAATATTTGGGTCAAAACAAGCAAATGTGATCAAATTGTGATGTTTAATTTATTAACTTTAGAGCAAACACTATTAGCCCTGCAGCTAATGTCATGTATATTAGCTCCGAAGCTATTGTCATATATATTATATCTGCTAAAACACACAATATGCCTATAATACTGTATTGTTAATAGTCTGTTCTTATCAATGTGTTCCAACACATCTTGAACATTATTATTGATATTGTTTATTTTATTTCTTTATATATTGTTTTTAACATTTAGGAACTTTTGTGTGAAATCTTTTTATCTTTTTATCTGTTGCTGCTGTTACACTTGAATTTCCCATCCGTGGAACAATAAAGGCTGTTTCTATTCTATTCTATTCTATTCTATTAGCTCTGAAGCTAACGTCATATATATTAGCTCCGAATATAATGTCATATATATTAGCTCTGAAGCTAAGGGGAAAAAAAAGAATTGAAACATAAAACAGAAAAAAAAGTCCAACAAGCAGCTGTTCCTCTCATCGGCTAAGAACAGAGGGGAGATCCACTGACTAAGCACGTTATTTTTTCCAAACATAATAATTCATATCTTTTTTTGAGTTGAGTTTTTTTGTCTTCAGTTCATTTCATTTGAAAAAAGATGAGATAAGGGGCAGATTTATTAAACTAACACATTTTAAAGGTGAAGTTTTGAAACTGCAGAGCTACAAACACAAGCAGTAAAGCTCTTCAACAATAGCCCAAGAAGTATAGGTGAAATAGAAATCAGTGTGAAGTCTACAACCAAGCTCTTTAGAGTAAAACTAATGGAGTGCAAATGAAAAATGTTGGTGCACTGACTAAATCTAGGGTTTTTGTATGTTCGAGTTCAGGCTGTTTTCATTTTTGTATGAGTTAAGTCAAGAATAACACAATCTAGGAGACATCCTAACAACTTACAGCCTTGTCAGGCAAAGATGAAGCTTTAGCTATGTTTACATGTGCAAGATTCTTTGACCAGATTGAAATGTTTTCAGATTAAATAATTCAAATGTATCATTTACATGGGCACAATCCGTTCACGACGAGCGTTTACATGCAGCAGGCTTTTATTCTGAACTACTGACATGCGCAGAGTGGTAAACTCTCCTTAAAAAAACACCAAAGAAGAACTTCTGGTTTACTTCTGGGATGAACGTAAACAAACCTGAGCGCCCAAAATGGACCCGCGACATGTTTTAATGACGGAGGAGACGTTACTGCCCTCCCTGATTGAGCTACAGGTAATACAGATAATTTTGAGTTATTTCAAAGTTTCTAGTAGAAATGTTTGTCGCTCACTGACCAGTTTTGCTTCCCCGACATGCTAATATTATTAGCACTAGCCAGGTGGAAATACGTGAGGTAGACATAGGTCGCACATGCGCAGTCAGGTCAGTTTTTCACGATCGGAAAAACTGAACAGATTAAGTGTTTACGTGCGCACCATTCAGATTATGAATCGGCATAAACCACCCCTCTCATTCGGATTACAAATTTGTTCGAATTGAGCTGAATCAACAAAGAATAATGCGAATGGGGCGTTTACATGACACATTTTTATTCCAAATGGCCGTTTAATCCGATTACTTATGCCATGTAAACATAGCTACTGTTAAGGCTCCAGTATGCTCGCGCGTCCTGTCAGCCACGTGGAAACTGTGCGCACTGTCCACAGAGGGTTCAGACTTCATGCTTGAGCATCCACTCTGTGCAGCTCCACAGACAAGGGGCATTTACCTTTGGGACAAATGAGGTCACCGATTGGTCATTTGCAGACACGCCTACTGAATTGATTAACAGGTCAAAAAAAAGAGAGCTGGCAGCCCCAGCCGCTTTCTGTGTTTATATGTTGTTAATAAAAAGTTCTAAAAATAAAAGGGAGCGCTGGCCCTGCAGCCCAAACATCAGACCAGCCCACCAGGAAATCTCCAGACCCTCCTGCAGCCACGCTGGACTTGATTTTTATTCACTCATGACAAATTCCTTAATTTCTCACAATTTCAGTCATGGCATCAATGGAGGAGGAAGAGATCGCTTGCCTTTTGAAAAAAAAAAAAAAAAAGAAAAGGCCAGATCAGGGATGAAAAAGGGGAATTTAATACATTGGTGTTGCATACAAACAGTCCGTCGCCGGGCAGTTTATTGTGCGGCACAGAGTACGTGTACGCGGTCGTAAAAAATTAGCTTTGCATGGACATGCCCTGCGGGCGTCCGCTTCGGCTCTAATCCGGTACGTGCGGACCTCTGCGGACTGACGTACGCGCGAGTGTACTGGAGGCTTTAGATTTAACTGTTATGAACAGTGAGTAAATTAAGAGCATCTAATTAAATCACATACTTTCGTCTACAACTTAAGTTTTGCTTTTCTGAAAGGCAATTTGAGCCAGTTGGTTCTGTAGTTGTCCTGTATATGTCAATGTGTCATTTGGAAAGTTACTGGTTTAATATTGAATCAGGGGAAATATGTATGGTATATAAAGCAGCTAAACTAGGGGGGGAGTGGTGGCACAGTGGTTAGTAAAGGTGTGTCTGTGATCCGAAGGTTAGCAGTTCAACTCCCCTGTCAAACATCAAAATGTGGGTGGAAAAGGTGAAACACCCACACCTGCCTCTACCCTCATTTGTCCCACACTGGGCCCTTGAGCAAGGCCCTTAACCCCCACCATCTGCTTCTCTGGGCACCCTAGATGGCAGATCTCTGCTCCACGCAGAGGGCTGTGGTAGCTCGGTGGTCTATGGTTGCCTCAGGAAGAGCATCCGGCAATCGCCAAGTCTTTGTGCAACTTAGTTCACTGTGGTGACTCCTGAAGAAGGAAGCAGCCAAAAGAAGAAAAATAAAATAAAGCAGCTAAATGCTAAACTAACCTCTGGCTAGTTTGTTAATGCGGCAGCACGGTGGCACAACTGGTAGAGCTGCTGCCTCTCAGTGAGCAGGTCCCTGGTTCAAATCCTGGTCTGGGTGCCTTTCTGGGTGGAGTTTGCATGTTCTCTCTGTGTATGCGTGGGTTTTCTCCAGGTACTCAAAAACATGCATGTTAGACTGATTGGTAACTAAATTGTCCCGAGGTGAGAGTGAGAAAGTGAATATTTGTTTGTCTCATTTGTCTCTGTGTGGCTCTGTGATGGACTTGTGACCCATCCAGGGTGTACCCCGCCCCTCGCACAGTGATTGCTGGACATGGGCACCGGCGACCCCCGTGACCCAAAAATGGAAGAAGCGGTTAAAAGTGATAGTGGATAGTTTGTTAATGGTAGCCTGAGATCAGTTTAATATTTGCAAATGCTTTAAAACGTACAAGAGTAGGTTGCAAAATCACCGTCTTTTATGCACTTCAATACAAAATGTGTCTTCACATACAAAGGGACAGTTTACATGTAATTTTATGCTTTTTTAATTTTTGCATGCTCTAAATACATTCAGATGGAATAAAAGAAAATAGAGGGGAAAATTTCTGACAGAATACTTTTGCTGTAATAACAATAGAGGAATGTTGTTGATATTTTTTACTGCTGTAAATCGCTAAATTACTGGTAATACCTGTTGGTTGTTAGGTTGGGACAGAAATCATTTTAATTGTTAACCTTTTTATTCTGTCCTATAATAAAGAGAAAATTATTAGGAAACAACTGTGCATATTACCACCACCTCGTGATAGTGCTGGCATGTTAGCAGCACGTTACAACTTGTTGCCAGTGGGAGAAAAACAATTAAACTCTTACAAAAATCACACTTGCTTTATTTGAATTGATGATCATTCTGCTAATGCTCACCTCTAACCGTTTGTAATCATTAGGGTCTTGTCAGGGCTAGAAAGTAAACGATGTGCAAAAACTGCTAAACGTCAGCACGGTCCCTGATAAACATGAGAATTGGTATTGTGAAACCAAAAGCTTTTATTTAAACATTTTTATATTTGTGTAAAGGATACAAGTTTAGAAAGATCAAGGTAGTTTTCATATTGTGTAATGTTTTCATATATATACATGCAGATAATGTAGAAACTTGCACAACAATAGTCTCGTGCAAGGCAAGTAAATAAAATAATTTCCCAATTACAGGCTTTTCAATGGAGAATTGATGTAAGCAGTGAAACACAGATAATGAGGATACATTATTCACGGTATATTGGAGGAAAAAACAAGGTACAGGGAAGGCCGTGCTGTCTTCTCATGTGTGTATGTATATGGGACCTTGTGTTTTGTTTTGTTTTTTGCTCCCCTCTTCCATGACAAATTATCTCTTTTGGACATAGGTGCATCGTGTCCTTTTCTGTTCGTCTACCTTTACTACGACTCCTGTGCTCTGAAGGTTCCAGATGTGCTTTGGCACTCTGGTGATCATAACCACCATTAATGTGAGGACTGCCAGTAATGAAGACTCATTACGGTGGTCTTATTTCCTGGTTCTTACTTACTAGTGTTAGAGATTCATATTATGTTGCCTGTGTTTGACGGTCAGTTTCTAACATTGTTCCTGCTTTTGTGCAGTTTATATATTTTGAGGTTTTTTTTTCGTTTATTTGTTTTTTTAGTTGAATTACTTGGCTGGTTTATGTACTTGCACTACTCAACAAATGCACACATTATGAGTTTATTTAATTAGCATTAAAGGTAAATTATGTGCAATGATTTGCAAATCTCAAATTTTATTCAAAACGGAACATATAATGTTTAAACTACAAAATTGTACAATGTCTAAGAAAAATAAAGTAAATATGAATTTTAATGCAGTAGCATATCTCAAAGTTGGAACAGGGCCATGTTCGCCACACTGAAGTGTCCCTTCTTCATGTCTAAGAACTGAGGAGACCAGCTGCTGGAGGTCTGGAGGGGAATGTTGGGGAAATATGAGTTTATGATATTTGCCTTTGTTTTCCCACACCTCAACTTTTTCAAGTTTTGGGGTTGTACCTAAACATAAGCAACTGTTTTGTTGTTAGTTGGTATTTCCTGATGGTGAACATTTTTATTGCCCACCACATTGACATTGACAAATAGGCAACCATGTAATTTGGTATCACAATGGGCCCCCACAACTATTCAACCTTACCAAACATAAAAATGGCTAAAACATGGTCAATTTTACAAGTTTTATGCTAAATATCGGGAAGTAGCTGAGGGTTATCCTTAATATAAATGCTAACGGATTGCACATCTTTGTTGTGTAAAAAGCAGCTGGCGATAAATATTTCTTGTAGTGTTCCCCCTACTATTACCAAGCCCCATGGACTGTACTTGTATATCACCTTTCTATCTTATCAAGACACTCAAAGCTCTTTACAACACAATCTGTGCCTCATTTACCCATTCATACAGCACTCTATCTATACAAAGAACAATCAGTGCTATTACATTCATACACTGATGGGACACACATCGGAGGCAATTAGGGGTTCAGTGTCTTACCCAGGGACACTTCAGCATATCGCTGGTGGAATCGAACTCCCAACTGTCCCATTGGAGGACAACTGCTCTAACCTCTCAGCCACAGTCGCCCCCAAAGTCATAGTCCCAATATAGCAGATCCCCAGGTGTGGGGAACAAACCCGGCCACACAATTAACAGAACTTAAACTGTGTGCTGTTTTGTAAATATTTATCTTTATTTTTTTAATACATATTTGTTTCTTTAGTTACAAGCTGTTAATGACTGTAGTTCACGTACCAAAAAAGGTGCAGTTACTGTTGCAGCTTATGTTAACTGCGTCCATTCTCCATCCATCCATCCATCCATCCATCCATCCATCATCTTCCACTTGTTCTGAAGTCGGGTTGCTGGGGCAGTAGCTTTAGCAGCGAGGCCAAGACATCTCTTTCCACAGCCACCTCTTCCAGTTCTTCTCGGGGGATCCCAAGGTGTTCCCAGGCCAACCGAGAGATGTCTCTCCAGCGTGTCCTGAGTTTTCCCTGGAGTCTCCTCCCAGTCAGACATGCCTGAAGCACCTCCCTAGGGAGGCGCCCAGGGCAGGCAGCATCCTTACCAGATGCCCGAACTACCTCAACTGGCTCCTCTCGAAGTGGAGGAGCTGCGGTTATACTCTGAGTCTCTCCTGGATAACTGAATTTCTCACCCTATCTCTTAGGGAGAGTCCAGCTACCCTGTGGAGGAAACGCATTTCAACCCCCTGTATCGTATAAAATAAAAAAAATGGTATGGTATGGTATCCGCGATCTCATTCTTTTGGTCACTACCCAGAACTCGTGACCATAGGTGAGAGTAGGAATGTAGAACAACTGGTAAACAGAGAATGTGTCCATTCTCTTCTATCAAAAAATAAATTGGGCTCAAACATGCACAGATAATTTGAGCATTTACTATAAACGTGCAGGTTTACAGTTTGCTTTAGAAAAACTTTCACCAGTCAAATGTAAAATATAAACTCTTAGGAAAGATCTGGTGGTCATTTCACTGTAAATCGTAGTCAGAATTAAAAATATGCAGCTGGAAATTAGAGATTTGTCCAGTTCAACCACCTTTCCCATGTTTAAGAACTCTGAAATAGAACATACCGGTAGATGCTTTTGTTTTTTTCATTTAATAATCATTTGACAAGTTTATGTTTTCGTGTTTGAGTAGTTCATACTAATACAGTTTTGCCCAGAAGACAAATGTAGCTTTATCACCAGCTGACGTATTACATGATTTATCGTGTAAAACTACTATAAACTTCTTTATGATGCACTGTTTCTCTTTACCAATAAAACAAAGCATTGTTTAAAAACTGGGACAAGTTTTCAATAGTTGGCTGCCTCCAAGTTCTCATTTGAAGTGAGCCAAGCAGCAGTCTGGCAAACACTGAGAGGAGAAAGCTTGATTCATTCTTTGTTGAACACTTCTAACTCTACAACAAAACAGCCTTGAAGTGGGGAAGCTGGATTTTGTACATATCTAGCATTTTTTGGCATCTCATTCATACTGGTGTAGATCACTGAGTGCTCCTTTATTTTCTTCATTTAAGTGACATCAATAATTTCACTGATTGTATTTTTATCTCCTGCTTCTTTATCTCAGTTTAGATGTCAGGTTTTTTTACACTTTAGGTGATTGTGCATATTCTACACATTTTTCAACATTTGTAGGCTTTTCTTAAAATTGCTGTGCAGTGGTGCATTTATTTAATTGAGTTTTATGTATGGGATGTTATGCCCCAAAGTGTCTATATGTTATCTCAGCAGCCTAGCTGCACTTGGGAAAGGTGCAGTGCCAATTAGTCACGTTTTGGCTCATCAAAGTGAGTTCCAGTTCCACTCTGGAAACTGTTGACTGCATCTCCTGCTCATATTATTAAAATCTCTCTGTGAGATGACCCCCCTTGAGGCTAGTAGTGTGCAATCCCTTTTTAATTGCATAATATCTTAGTGATTTGGTTTTTATGAAAGTGCTGCTTTAACGATGCAGTTTTCCTTGTAATATATTTCAATTTCTACTTAAAAACTTGATTGGAAAATGGAATGTTACAAATGGGGGAAAAATGATTAGAAGAAAAGTTATAAATGTTTGGCTGTTGCTAAAATATCTCTTGAATCACTGGGTACATTTAAATACAACTCACAGAAAGTAAGGATTGAATGTTCATCCACTACTGATGACCTTGTAGTCAACAGTATTCGAAATGGCTTCCACAACCAACATCCATCCATCCATCCATCCATCCATCCATCCGTCCGTCCGTCCGTCCATTATCTTTACCTGCTTCTTCCACTTTGGGTCATGGGGGTCACCGGTGCCCATCTCCAGTCCATCACAGGGACACATAAAGACAAACGAGACAAACAACCTTTCACTCTCTCACTCACACATAGAGACAATTTAGCATTACCAATCAGCCTAACATGCATGTTTTTAGTCTGTGGGAGGAAACCAGAGTACCCGGAGAAAACCCACGCATGCACGGAGAGAACATGCAAACTCCACCCAGAGAGGCCCCCGGACCGGGATTTGAACCAAGGACCTGCTTGCTGAGAGGCAGCAGCTCTGCCAGTTGCGCCACCGTGCTGCCCTTTCACAAACAACATTCTTTAAAAGAATTGCTAAAGCGATGTCAGTTTTACATATTTTGAACAATTTTTATATTTGGTAGTAACTGAGGGTGCATTCACACCAGCCCTTTTTTAGTCCGCTTTAATCAAACTCTAGCTCGTTTTCCTAGAAAGTCCAGTTCGTTTGGGGAGGTGTGAACACGCCATCGAACTCTGTCACGGAACAAAAAGGCAAACTCTGGCCCAGGCTAAAACCTAGGTCTCAGTCCGGTAGAAGAGAACTCCAGCGCGGTTCGAGTACAGTGTGAATGTAAACAGACCGGGCCCCGCTCCACAAGCAAGAAGTGGAGTACAGAGCAGGGTAAACAAACACGCATTTCTCTTACCTTATATGGAGCCGTCAGCTGCCTTGTGTGAAAAACAATATTCTTCAGGGTCTTCTGTCTCATCTTCTGCTCATGCTGAGTCCATTTTTGAAAAATGACAAAATATAACTCCTAAAACTGCTAATACTTGATGCCACTCCGTTTTTGTTTTTATTTCCAGAAGAAGAAGAAGACGTGTCTTCAGAGGTTTTTGTGTTGTTTCTTTCACTAGTTCTTGGTGCAGCGCCCCCACAGGCGAGCGGGGGAATAGGTTGGTTCAACAGGTTGGCTCGACTGCACAGTGCAGTGTGAATGCAAACGCACCAGCTCAAATGTAAACAAAAGGTCATGAATATTGGTCCCCAACCAAACCGAGTCTACCGGACTATCAGGTGTGAAAACAACCTGAGTCATTCACAGTACATAGTATAGCATCTTGTGAAATTGTCTGAGATTGGCATATCAAGTACTTTTAAGGTCGGACTAAAATGGCTACAACTCATAATTTTTCAATGTAAGACGATCTTAGCATTCACGCATAAAAGGTGGTAAATGGTGGTTTCAGTGGTTCAAAATGCTGCAGCCTGATTTTTAACTGGGACAGGCATGAGAGCACGTTAATCCAGTTCTGACCTCCCTTCACTGGCTCCCAGTTCACTTTCAAATTAATTGTAAAAACCTTCTGTATGTTTTTAAATCTCTGAACAGTTCTGCTCCTCTTATCTCACTGATCTGCTGCAGCCATATGTCCCACAGTGCTCTCTGAGGTCAGCAGACCAGATGTTTTTATTTGCTCCAGGCACTCGTTTTATGATCAGAGGTGACAGGACCTTCTCTGTTGCAGGTCCAAAACTGTGCAATGAGTTACACCTCTGCATGTCAGGCTGGCTTCTCTCTCACTGTTTTTAAGTCTCGTTTAAAAACACACTTTTATTCCCTGGCTTTGGACACTGTGTGAGTTGATTTTTACTTCTCTGTATTTTATCATTTTAGTCATTTAGTTTCTTAATTTTACCTCTGTGTAATCTATGTATGTGTGTTCTTTGCTTGTTTCTTTTTGCTGTACAAAACTTTGGTTGTCCTTGTTACTGTTTTTAAATGCTTTATAAATAAAGTGCTATGGTTTGGTAAGTGATACACATTTTTTCAAGGGGTGTTAGGATTTTAGTTTTTAATTTTTTAGGTATAATTATATGAAAACCATTCATTGGTTCAGTATAGCTTGTACTTAAAAGGAGCCTTCAATCCCCAGTAGGAAATTTTATTTTATTCTTGTTTGTATTTCAATTATATTTCATCACTGTGAAAACCCATACCCATACTAAAAGATGCTCTGAGAGTTTGCATTTGCCCATTTTTCAGTGCATGACTGTAAGTCTGCTTACATTTAGTTGCTGTGAATAAAAAAAATGGAAAATCGGTAAAGCATACAAAAAGTGCAGGTTGCAAGCTTGTTGATGATGATAAATTTACAGTAGAGAACAAGTTTATTCATACTCATTCTCTCCTCGGAGATGATTGAATCCTCTCAACTGGGGACCACTGTCTACTTTTTGAGAAGCGAAAGTGGAAACGCACAAATCCCAGTTGTGCTCTCAGCCTTTTCCATCTTTTCAGATGGAGTACTGTAATTAGATTTCTTTGCTTCACCACCACCACAACTTCTCTTCCTCCCCTCTGTTCAGAGGTTTATATCATACTTGTGAGATATTCACACACACAAAGATGGATGAACACACTGACACACACTTCCTTGCTGCCTTTGTTTGCCTCTAAGCTTTGTGTAAGGGAAAAAAAATGCATAAAGTGCAGCTGAGAAATATGTTGGAATTTCCATTATTGCTTGCAGCCATAAAATTGTACATCTAGTAAGTAATTAGGGGCAAAGATAAGCTGCGTGCTGCTCTACAGTCTTTGTCTCTTCTATATTGTTCACTGTTTCTGGGTCTCTTGCTTGGTTGTCTTTATCAGCAAGTACTTTACTAAATAATGGCACATTTGTCACCTACTTTTTTACTTGACCATGTGGGAACTGTGGGTGCTGGAGGTGCTAAAATACCCCATTATTAATGAATAGATGGCATGTCAAAAAAGGCATATTTGCTAGTGTTATGCAAGTTTATAATGCAATTATAGTTTTGCTCTAAAGACTTATAATGGGATAAATTGAATTCCTATTTGGTCACAGTTTGGAGTAGTTCACCTTTTTCCCACTTTAAAAATTCTCACATCACCCAGTTTGAGTCCCATGTTTCATCAGCCAGGGCATCCAGCGTAAAAGGAATGACCAAATGTCTCCTGAGTTTGCTCGCTGTGGTGACCCCTGCAGGGGTAGCGGCCAAAGAAAATCAATCACAACGTTCTCACAGCACTCCTTATGTAAAACACTTTTTAAAGATTTAAGGTTCAAGGTTCTTTGTCATTCGCATCGCTTGTGGTACATGAGGTGGAAAGAAAATGTGTACTCATGGTCCCAATTACACCCAAAAATGTGAAGTATAAAAAAACATATACAAGGATCTAACATATATGCTAAACAATAATAATGTAAAATTATACAGTGTTTTAAACAGCAGCCTGAACATGACTCTGTTGTGAGCAGATGGGTATGAATATACCAGCTTAAAGACAATAAATCATCATCATGGATAAGCAGCACCTCAACCAGCTCATCTGGACCAGCACAGAGCTGCTGATTATCTGCTGATTATTTTCACAGCTACTTCCATTGTCTACTCCCTATCTAAGCTTGGGTCATGGTCTGAGCTTAGAGCCATAGACTCCACAACCCCCTTAAGGTAGCCAAGACATTCCCACGTCAACCAAGGGAAATTTGTCCAGCGAGTCCTGGGTCTGACCTGCGGGCTCCTCTCAGTGAATTATGATAAATATTGTCACCCCTGTTAGTTTGTTAAAGCAATAATGTTCTTGATTCATTCATCCATCCATCCATCCATCCATTTTCTTCCGCTTATCCGGGGTCGGGTCGCGGGGGTAGCAGCCTAAGTAGGGAGGCCCAGACTTCCCTCTCTCCAGCCACTTGGGCCAGCTCTTCCGGGGGAATCCCGAGGCGTTCCCAGGCCAGCTGAGAAACATAATCCCTCCAGCGTGTCCTGGGTCTTCCTCTGGGCCTCCTTCCGGTGGGACGTGTCCGGAACACCTCACCAGGGAGGCGTCCAGAAGGCATCCTAAACAGATGCCCAAGCCACCTCAACTGGCTCCTCTCGACGTGGAGAAGCAGCGGCTCTACTCCGAGTCCCTCCCGGATGATCGAGCTTCTCATCCTGTCTCTAAGGGAGAGCCCAGACACCCTGCGGAGAAAACTCATTTCGGCCGCTTGTATCCGAGATCTCGTTCTTTCGGTCACAACCCAAAGCTCATGACCATAGATGAGGGTGGGAACGTAGATCGATCAGTAAATTGAGAGCTTCGCCTTTTGACTCAGCTCTCTCTTCACCATGACAGACCTGTACAGCGCCCGCTTCACTGCAGACGCTGCACCTATCTGCCTATCGATCTCACGCTCCATTTTTCCCTCATTCGTGAACAAGACCCCAAGATACTTGGTATGGTATGGTATGGTATGGTATGAAGTTTATTCATTTTAAAAAAGTACAAAACAATTCCATAACAATATATAAAAAGATACAAAAAAATTTAAAATGAAAGGCAGCAGAAAGAAGAAAAAATCTTATTTTATCTGCCCCTTTTTTTCAAACAATTATTTCAGACATATTAATTTTCAAGTAACAGAACAAAATGAATAACTTTCTAATTTTTCTAATTCTAATACAAAACACACACTAAGCTACTTCATATATACTTTTTTAACAATCTAGATTTGATCTTTTTCTTAAATGTACACATTGACTTGACATTTTTTACATCACTCTCTAGACCATTCCACAATCCAACTCCTTGGATTGAGGTAGACCTTCCCTTCAGACTAGTTCTGAATTTTGGTTTGACAAATATTTCTATCCCCTTAAGATTGTAACAACTTTGTCTTTTAACAAAATTTATTTGGATATTTAATGGTAATGTGTTATTTTGAGCCCTATACATAACTGATAAAATACTATAATCTACTAAATCATGGAACTTCAATAACTTCAGTTGATAAAATAATGTGCTTGATGGGTGACAGTAATGCTTTCTGGTGATGATTCTTATAGCTCTTTTCTGTAAAATAAAAATAGGTTTTGTAAATGTTTTACACGCTTTCCCCCAAACATCAATGCAATAGATTAAATGTGGAACAATGATTGTGTTATACAACATGTACAGAGCTTTATCATTTAATAATTCCCTGACTTTGTATAGTACTGCAATAGATTTAGATATTTTTGTTCTTACAGAATTTGTGATTTTTCCATGTTAGCTGTTCATCAATGATTACACCCAAAAATTTCATCTCATTAACTCTACAAATCTCAACACCCTCAATTTTAAATGGATCGTCAACAGTTTTTTTTTTGTTACTAAATATCATGTATTTAGTTTTATCTAAATTTAATGATAATTTGTTAATTTTAAACCAAGTTTGTATTTTATCAAATTCTGTCTTCATCAGTTCCAACATCCGTTTTACATCTTTACCCAAACAAAAAAATGTGGTGTCATCTGCAAAAAGGACACATTTGAGGAGTCCTGATACATTCACTAAGTCATTCACATATAAAATAAATAACTTTGGTCCAAGTACAGAGCCTTGAGGAACTCCACAAGTGATATTGCACAAGTCAGATCTTACACCATTTATTTGTACAAACTGTTTCCTATCTTTTAAATAGCTAGATACCCAGTGTAATGCTGGTCCTCTTATACCATATTTATTTAATTTTTCAAGGAGAATAGTGTGGTCAATAGTATCGAATGCTTTTTTTAAATCAACAAAAATACTAACACAATACTGTTTTTGATCGACAGCAGTAGTTATTTGTTCCATTATTTCCATGAGAGCCATTGATGTAGAGTTTTTTGCTCTAAACCCATACTGACTGCTACTTAGAATGTTTTGTTTAGTAATAAATTTATCTAATCTGGTCACAAATAGTTTTTTCTAGAATTTTTGAGAACTGTGGTAATAAGGATATTGGTCTATATTTATTGAACACACATTTATCACCATTTTTAAAGAGAGGAACTACCTTAGCTACTTTCATATTGTCTGGAAATATTCCTTTTGAAAATGATAAATTACAAATATATGTAAACGGCTCAATAACATAACTCATTATGTCCTTTACAAACATCATATCCATGTCCACCCAGTCTTTTGATCTCTTATCTGTAAGATTTTTTACTACATTCATTATTTCTTCTTTGTCAGTTCCATTAAGAAAAATACTGTTGTCACAACCTATAACTGAATGGTTCACATTATTGTCTACTTTTGGTATTTTAGCTGCAAGGCTTGATCCAACGTTCACAAAATGATGATTGAATCCATTTACAATTTCATTTTCATCATGGATTTCATCGTCATCTTTCAAAAAATATTGTGAAATACCTGTTTTTGCTTTATGACTTTTCAGAACACTATTTATTACTTGCCATGTTGCTTTCATATCACCATTGCTTTTATTTAATAAATCACTATAATATTCCTTCTTGTGTTTCCTTATAATCGCTACTAATTTATTTTTATACTTCTTATATTTCTCTTCAGCCTCTTGTGTTCTCAATTTCAAGAAACATGTATACAAATAATTCTTTTTTTTACAAGCATTTCTCAACCCTTTCGTCATCCATGGTTGGTCAACAACATTTCTCTTTGTACAATTATTTTGCACACAATTCTTTTCATACAGAGCTCCTAAAATATTCATAAACTCATCATATGATCTGTTCACATCATCAACATACACGTCTTTCCAGCTTTGTTTATGTAAATCATCTTTTAATTTGTCCATTGCTTTTTTTGATGTGTTTATTGTTTTTTCCTTAATTGTAATATCTTTTGTAATGCTTTGATCATTTTTATAAATCATGAAAACTGGTAAATGATCACTCAAATCACTCGTTAAAATACCTCCCATCACATCCCCATTTGTTACATTTGTGAAAATATTATCGATCATTGTAGCACTATGAGTTGTAATTCTTGTTGGTTTTGATATTAACGGATAAAGATTTAAACTATACAATGAATTTGTAAATGTACTGATGTTATTTGAATCTGTTTTATTTCCCAGGTCAATATTAAAATCTCCACACAAAAAAATGTTTTTATTAAAACTCTTGTCCAATAGTTGTACCATTTTATCAGTGAATATTTCTATATTTGATCCTGGAGATCGATATACACAACTTATTAATATGTTTTTATCATTCTTGTTTATTATTTCTATTGTTATTATTTCCACGATATTATCAACAACTATTGACATTTCATTAATTAATTTACATTTTATTTCATTTTTAACAAATAGAGCCACTCCACCACCTCTTTTGTTGCTTCTGTTCACATGATATAATTCATACCCTTCCATGTGAACATTAGTTGTGTTTTCATCGTTGAGCCACGTCTCTGACAGTGCTATTATTGTAAAGGTTCTGTTTAGCTGTTTTAAATAATCTGTTATTTTGGATATATTTGCATTTAAACTTATACTGTTAAAGTGAATAATAGAGAGACCTCCATTAGTTATATTGATGTCATTAAACTGTTCTTCATTATAATATTCACAGTCTTGTATTTCAGGGAAAAAATTTGTATCAATCGCATCTTCAACATTGTATATTTTAAACTCTGAGTCTTCGTATGTTGCCATATTATAATGTATTTGTTTGTTTTATATTTTGATTATTTATTGCTTGTGAAGTTGTGTCAATGATTTATCATCTATCATTTCCTGAGCTTATTTTAGTCTTTCCAGATCTTTCAGGTCTTTTATTATTTTAGCCTGAGATCCTTCCTGTATTTTGATCCAGATGTTTCCATTTCTTGTCCAAGTTAATGCTATTTTTTTCTGTTTTTTCAACCACCTTGCTTCACGTGCAATGTTTCCATTTTTTTTAGTTAGATGTTCATTTATGTAAACATTTGTTCCCTTCAGTTTTTTTGCTTGCATTATTACATGGTTTCTTGATTTCCTGCTAATGAACTTGATGACTATGGATGGTTTGGCTTTATCTGATTTGTTGGGCAGGGTGTGACAGATTGAAATATCCTCATGTTCGATGTCAATCTCTTTGCTTTGTAAAAAATTCACTACTTGCTCCTCCAGAGTCTGTAGTTCTTCCTGTGGTGCATCTTCTGCTGTGTTAGTACCAGCAACAACTCTTGCATAACTCTTGCTCCCGGCTTAAGAGGAGAGGATGCCGGGCGGGGGTTATGGTGAGGCTACGAGCTAACGCTAAAGCCGGTAAACTCCCCATGCCGTCTCTCTTTCTGTCGAATGTCCGCTCGTTGGACAACAAGGTGGATTTACTTCGTCTGAGAGCGGGCGCTTCAGAAGAGATGAAGAAGTGTGCAGTGCTTTGCCTCACGGAAACGTGGATTACAAGTGAAACGCCGGACTCAGTCTTCCAGCTGGATGACAGACTTTTTTTTCGAGCGGACCGCTGCAGCGAGCTAACGGGGAAATCACGGGGGGGCGGAGTGTGCATTTACGTGAGTAAGAGTTGGTCCACGAACTGTACTGTTGTAAATAGCTCATGCTCGAAGGCTTTGGAGCAAATAACAGTGAAATGTCGGCCACATTATCTACCCCGAGAGTTCACAGTGACTTTTATCACAGTTGTTTACATTCCTCCGGACGCTAATGCTAATGAATCACTACAGGAGCTTCATGATATCATCAGCTCGCTGCAGAACAAACACCCCGAGGCTCTTTACGTTGTAGCCGGAGACTTTAACCACGTGAATCTAAAGGACAGTCTCCCAAGCTTTAATCAGCATGTGACGATTCCAACACGTGGAGACCGCACGCTGGACCGTGTTTACACGAACGTAAAAGATGCATACAAAGCCGAACCCCGCCCCCACCTAGGACTGTCAGACCACATCTCAATCTTCCTGGCTCCTGCTTACATGCCCCCGCTGAGACGCTCCAGACCGGTTCAAAAGAAAGTTAAATGTTGGATCCAGGACAGTGGCCCCATACTGAGAGATTGTTTTGATCGAACAGACTGGCAGGTTTTCAGAGAAGCTGCTGAAAATGGAGGTTCGCTTGATCTTGACCAATACACATCCTCAGTACTGGGTTACATTAGTACATGTACTGACACCGTCTCCACTATCAGAAATGTTAAAAGCTACCCAAACAGAAAACCTTGGCTGAATGCAGAGGTGCGTACCCTGCTGGAAGCCAGGAACACTGCCTTCAGGTCTGGAAACTCAGAGGAGCTGAGTAGGACAAGAAAAGAGCTGGTTGCTGGTATTAAGAGGGCCAAGGCCACATATGCAAAGAGGATCGAGGGTCAATTCATCTCACAAGACCCTCGGAGCATGTGGAGGGGCATTAAGTGCATAACGGATTATAAAGGAAGGAGTGAACAATGTCCCAAAGACCCATCTCTGCCTGATGCCCTCAACAAGTTCTATGCACGCTTTGAAGACCCGAACAGACCACCCAGCACCAGACTCACCTCACCACCGGATGAAGAGCATCTCAGCGTGACCTCAGCAGAAGTAAGGAGTACCTTCAGGAGGATTAATCCGCACAAAGCAACTGGCCCAGACAACATCCCCGGAAAAGTGTTGAAGGAATGTGCTGATCAGCTCTGTGAGGTGCTGGCAGACATCTTTAACACCTCACTTACCCTGGAGACAGTTCCCACCTGCCTGAAGACTGCCACCATCATCCCAGTCCCAAAAAGCTCTACAGTGACTGGTCTGAATGACTATCGGCCAGTGGCCCTAACCCCGATAGTCGCTAAATGCTTCGAAAAACTGGTCATGACTCACATCAAAACAACCATCAACATCAACGAGGACCCTCATCAGTACGCATACCGTGAGAACCGATCAACAGAGGATGCAATCTCCTCTGTGGTCCACACTGCACTCAACCACCTGGAGCAGAAAAACTCTTACGTCCGTATGCTCTTTGTGGACTTCACATCCGCCTTCAACACCATGATCCCCCAAACCCTGATGGACAAACTATCCACACTAGGACTAAGCCCCTCCATCTGCAACTGGGTACTAGACTTTTTAACAAACAGACCACAGTTAGTGAGGATCCACAACCTCTCCTCCTCCACCATAACCCTCAGCACTGGCTCTCCTCAGGGATGTGTGTTGAGCCCCCTCCTGTTTACTCTGCTCACATATGATTGTGCAGCTACCCATCCAGGCTGTCACATTGTAAAGTTTGCAGATGATACAGCGGTGGTGGGATGCATCACAAACAATGATGAGTCCAGCTACAGGCAGGAGGTGGAACACCTGGAGAGCTGGTGCAGAGAGAATAACCTTCACATCAATGTGAAGAAGACAAAGGAGATGATTGTGGACTTCAGAAGGAACAAAAACACCTACACCCCCCTGAACATAAGAGGATCTGCGGTGGAAGTGGTCTCCAGCTACAAGTACTTGGGTGTACACATGAATGACAACCTCAGCTGGAGCAACAACACCACCAGCCTGATCAAGAAAGCTCATCAGAGACTCTACTTCCTCAGACGGCTGAGGCGAGCTGGTCTGGGAAGCTCAGTCCTCACCTCCTTCTACAGGTGTGCAGTGGAGAGCATCCTGTGCTCCAGCATCAACGTGTGGCATGGAGGCTGCACAGCTGCAGAAAGAAAAGCTTTGCAGAGAGTGGTGAAGGCTGCACAGAAGATGTTGGAGTCAGTCTCCCCACCATCACAGACATCTACACTTCCAGATGCAGGAAGAAGGCCACCTGCATCATGAAGGACCCCACCCACCCAGCACACACACTTTTTGCCCCACTCCCCTCAGGAAGGAGGTTAAGGAGCATTAAGTGTAGAACCACTAGACTGAGGAACAGCTTCTACCCTGAGGCTGTTAGACTCATGAATCTCTAACTAGAATAATCACTGTGAAAAACCATATCATGTTGCTGCTGATCTGTTTCATGTTGCTGCTGATCTGTTTCAATGTTGATGTGTTCATGCGTGCACATCTGCTCACAGACTCATGTTCATGTTTGTGCTGATGTTCAATGTTTTATGTTATGAGTGCTTAGTGTATATTTAGTTGATGTTTTTCTTAGTTCATATCTTAGATGTTACTGTTTTTCTTATACATTTTATTGTTGGATGTAACTGGGACCCTATGTACATAATTTCGCTCCACCACATGTACCACATGAGGTGCGAATGACAATAAAGAAACTCTGACTCTGACTCTGACTCTGATAAGTTCGGTTCCTAACTTCCAGTCCAGTGATCACCAAGTTGTCTATTTTTGTGTATTGTTCCATGTCGTCAACTTTCTGTTCCAGTTCAGCTATTTTTTTGTCTTTACTAGTCATCAGTTCTTTCAATTGTCTCACTTCTTCAGACAGTCCTGTTAGTAAATCACATTTAGCTGATAATTTAGTCACATTTGCACTCAATTTAGTCACTTCAGCACTCAAAAAGTTCAAAGATTTTTTAACTTCCTCCATATCTTCTGAATTACTTTCCGACACTTGTCACTTATCTCTGTGTTTGCTCGGCATTACTCACGATACTTCTGGATTATTGGTCTCAACTCTCAGAAGCACAGGATCCAGCCACGAGGTTCACAGGCTAGTGTTGTTGGCTTATGTTGTTAGCTTGTTGTTAGCCGAGGCCTAGCCAAATCTAGCCGAGGACTAGCGACAACAACCTCCAGGTCCCACGATTCACTCGGTCCAGAAGTTCGCAGCCCCAACGGTGACAGACCAGGTCCCGGTTGCAACAGCTCCCAAATCCCACAGCTGTAGTTTAGCTTCCTTGGTTTCCGCGGCTCGCAGGTCCAATCGGCAACGGACCGGGTCTCCGACGTAAACAGCTCGGTTCAGCGGCTCGCAGGTCCAACAGCGGCGGACCGGGTCTCCGACGTAAAGAGCTAGGTTTAGCGGCTCGCAGGTCCAACAGCGGCGGACTGGGTCCCCGACGTAAACAGCTCGGTTCAGCGGCTCGCAGGTCCAACAGCGGCGGACTGGGTTCCCGACGTAAAGAGCTCAGTTCAGCGGCTCGCAGGTCCAACAGCGGCGGACTGGGTCCCCAACGTAAACAGCTCGGTTCAGCGGCTCGCAGGTCCAGACAGTGGCGGACCGGGTCCCCGACGTGGCGGACCGGGTGGCGGACCGGGTCCCCGACGTAAACAGCTCGGTTCAGCGGTTCGCAGGTCCAACAGCGGCGGACTGGGTCTCCGCAGGCCTCACTAGCCAAAGCAGCTCTCTGACCAGCTCGTTAGCCAAACGTTAGCTAAACTCGTGGCTCAGCTTCCACGGTTCAGAGCGCGCGGATTTCCTTCTTCCACCTGTTCTGTATATATATATATATATATATATCCACATATGTATTATCTATATAGACATATACATACACATATACAGTTGGAGTCAGTTTTGTAAAGTTGGCAAAGTTAGCTAGAGATCGGAGGGAGCATCAGTCAACACCTCCTACTCCATGGGCGCCATCTTGTAACTTCTCCAACTTGAACTCCTCCACTTGGGGTAGGACCTCCTCCCTGACCCGGAGAGGGCACTCTACCCTTTTCCGGCTCAAGACCATGGCCTCGGATTTGGAGGAACTGATCTTCATCCCGGCCGCATCGCATTCGGCTGCGAACTGCTCCAGCGAAAGCTGTAGATCACGATCTGATGAAGCCAATAAGACCAAATGGTTATTAAATGCCAAATGTAAATGTTTAACAAAGGAAAAATGGACTTTGTTTTTATTAGAGGTGTGTAAAAGTGCTCTGAATTATCAGGCAACTGAATTACATAGCTTTTTTTCCCCAGCTCACTTGCTATATTCAGTGTTTACTGCATGCAACATAAATAAATTAATGAAAATCTTGAATGTTATATTTGGCGACATGTTTAATGACCGTTAAAGCCACACTGCATTTTAATAACCACCATGAACTGTTCATAATTAAACTTGTTAAAGTACATCAACTTTCCATATGCACTTAAAACAGGTGTTGTTGTCTTATACTAGGAAGATGCAGATTCAAGTATGACAAACATGCTCTATAATAGCTTGTTTATTTTAAGCTTCTGCTGAGTACCTGTACATTGAACAACAAAAAAGGTTAAATCATGTCATCTAGACCAGTTTCTTAAGACTGGTCCAGATGACATGATTTAACCTTTTTTGTTGTTATCTATCTGGATGATTGAGCTTACAAACCTTTTTACCTGAGTATTGGTTTATTGGGATGATTTTGATTGGAGCATTGTCCTACAGAAAGATCATGGCCTTCTTTAAGTCAGTGAACCTAGGCAGCAATGCTTGGAGAGTGTTTTTCACAATCTAAGAAGGTGTTTGTTAATTATCCTACAAGAGTAGTTTTTTTGGTTAGCATCACCTCTTTGTCAGTCTGCATGTGGAAGTCCCACAGTATCTTAGCCCTTTCATGCACCATCAGCCCTGACCTTTCTTTTGACTTGCAAGACCACCTCAAGTTCAAGTACTTACCAGAGATCCTCTTGTACAGTGTTTCAGACATTTGATAGACATTCTTAGTAAACTTTGCCTGCATGCATCTTAAATTTGGTAGCTCTTATACATTAAATATGTAAGGCTTACCAAATGTGGGTACAGTAGTCCCTCGCTACTTCACAGTTCGACTTCTGTGGACTCGCTCTACTGCGGTTTGTGGCTGTTCAGTCCAAAATATTGGACGTGTTGTCTTTTTTTACACGATTGTGGACTGTACAGTAATGCCACTGTACTCATGTGGTTGTGAAAAAAATAATGACAAAAAAAATTTCCAGGTGCTGCCATTTTGTAGTTATTTTTATATTTTTTTCAGCCTCCACTGTAATCGCCACTCAGACAGAATACATTTCCCTCAAATCAATGATGTGCTGTACTGTAGTGCTTCTGGGTGCTGTTTTTTGCCAAACAGTATTTTTGCAAAGCAAAGTCATGACTGCTGAACCAGCCTTTCAAAAGTAAAATTTAATTCATGTCACAAGGAAAAGTTTTTTTTAAGAAAATTCAACTTTACAAACATAAAGTATGGCCCAAAGAGAGCAATCCACCCTTTTCAGACTGAGGACCATGGCCTCAGATTTGGAGGTGCTGATTCTCATCCCAGCTACTTCACACTCTGCTGCGAACCGCTCCAGTGAGAGCTGGAAATCACGGCACAAGGAAGCCAACAGGTCCACATCATCCTCAAATAGCAGAGAAAGAATCTTGAGGCCACCAAACCAGACTCTCCGCCCCCTGGTTGTACTAAGAAATTTTGTCCATAAAAGTTATGAATAGAATCTGTGACAACGGGCTATGGTGGAGGGTGAAGTCCAACTTCCACCCTGAAGGGGTCCGACTTACTACTGGCAATGCGAACCAAACTCTCACACCGCTTGTATTTCCCTTTGGGATTAATAAAGTATTTTTGAATTGAATTGAATTGTATAGGAGCCAACAGCCCTTAGCAACAAGGAAGGAGGGGCATTTCAATAGTGTGAAAAAAAGTTATTTGCAGATGTAACTGGGTTTATTTTTGTGTGTATACACTACTGGGCTCAAATTCAACACACTTTCCCCTACAATTATACAAGCAGGGTGCCCCGCCTTGTCAACAGAACCGAGCACCCTCCCTACTGAACTGAACCGACCGCACCCCAACAGCAACTGCCAGCACTCACATGACTCTACGCTAGCGGTGCGCAATACAGCTGCACTAGCTAAAAAGCTCTTGTTTCCTTACACTTACCTCCCCCGCTTGAAAACTGTCTGTACAAACAGCGAGTTACACAGACGTGTCTCGGTCACTTCTGTGACTTGAGACTTTTTTTTTTACAACCACATGAGTGAGCCAGTCACCACTGTGACCGAGACACGGGCCAGAGATGGGGTAACGGTAGGGCAGCCGACTCGGGACCCGAAAGTCCCAGGTCTGATCCCCAGCCATTCCCGCATGTCATGGTGTCTCTGAGCAAGACACCTAATCCCTAATTGCTCCCAGGGCTCTTACATAGCTGCCCACTGCAACAAGTCTCCGAGTTTCTTTTTGACTCCCATCTTATGACTTTAACTTTGTTAAATGTGGCAAATGCAATCCTGAATCCAAGATTGACCCAAGTCTGGATTAAATTTCCCTTAACTTCCCACTACATAGAACCCCTTCCTCTATTATTCTTGTGCTGCCTTAATTAGTGCCTCTTTGCTGTCCTTCAGTCCAGTCCACTCTAGCCACTTGGTAGTATGTCTTCTTCGATGTGCCATTGGTACATGCTGTGCAAGCACTTATATTTCTGTGATGGTTCATATTTGTTTCTCCTCTTCTACATCATATTTCTGCCATCTCAGACATTCAGTTTGTCATTGGAGCCCCCCCCCCCCCACACACACACACACACACACACACAATTTACCCCAAGATCTTTGTAGTTTCATCTTGTGTTGCGGCTCTGACCTGCTTCTTTTCTGCAATGTCTATATCACCAAAATACAAACCAGATTCCAAAAATGTTGGGACACTAAACAAATTGTGAATAAAAACTGAATGCAATGATGTGGAGGTGCCAACATCTAATATTTTATTCATAATAGAACACAAATCACAAATCAAAAGTTTAAACTGAGAGAATGTATCATTTTAAGGGAAAAATCTGTTGTTTCAAAATTTAAATTTCAATTTGTGTCAACAAATCCCAAAAAAGTTGGGACAAGTCCATTTTTACCACTGTGTGGCATCCCCCCTTCTTCTTACAACACTCAACAGACGTCTGGGGACAGAGGAGACCAGTTTCTCAAGTTTAGAAATAGGATTGCTCTCCCATTCATGTCTCATACAGGCCTATAACTGTTCAATCATCTTGGGCCTTCTTTGTCGCACCTTCCTCTTTATGATACGCCAAATGTTCTCTATAGGTGAAAGATCTGGACTGCAGGCTGGCCATTTCAGTACCCGGATCCTTCTCCTACGTAGCCATGATGTTGTGATTGCTGCAGAATGTGGTCTGGCATTATCGTGTTGAAAAATGCAGGGTCTTCCCTGAAAGAGATGACGTCTAGATGGGAGCATATGTTGTTCTAGAACCTGAACATAGTTCTCTGCATTAATGGTGCCTTTCCAGACATGCAAGCTGCCCATGCCACAAGCGCTCATGCAACCCCATACCATCAGTGATGCAGGCTTCTGAACGGAGCGTTAACAACAACTTGGGCTATCCTTGTCCTCTCTGGTCCGGATGACATGGCGTCCCAGTGTTCCATAAAGAACTTCAAATCGTGACTCATCTGACCATAGAACAGTCTTCCATTTTGCCACACTCCATTTTAAATGACCCCTGGCCCAGTGAACATCTGAGCTTATGGAGCTTGCTTAGATATGGTTTCCTCTTTGCACTTCACCACTCGCTCCCCACGAGATGGGATGCTTCTCCCCCTCCCTCTCCGCTTTGCTTTGCTGCTCTGTCTGTCTGTGAAATTGCTGTGAGACTCTCTTGCATTTCTTCCGAACCATAATTATGGATTTGCTTTGACCAGTTGACCAGTTGGTCCCTCATCTCAATTTACAACATTTCTTCGAAGAGAAGACAGGCTTTGGGCGAGCCGATTCACCCTGTTGGCACGTATGCAGTTGGATATCTCATCGACTGGAAAACTTGATGTGTCTATCTCTGCTGCCATCTGTGGATTTTAAGGACGCATATTTAATTGGATTTTTGATAATTGGTTCCTGCTTTTTGGATTCAGCTGGTGCTGATTTCATCTACAATCAAGGAAGTCGTCAGCAGCAAATTAGGACCCGATCACTCTGCTTGCCTTTATTGGGTTCATGTTTGGAGTACCCGGACTCAAATACTTTGGGCTGAATGTATCAGATCTTGGGGATTTTTACTCAGACACGTTTCCATCGGTGTTGGCCATGTTAATTTGGACATTTCGGAACCGAGTGGACCAACACAGACTCAAGGTTGATGACATTATGTTCTGCCTGTCCCCAAAACAATTGTGTGTTTATCTAAATTTGGTCGCCTTGGTCCTTGAAGGCCATCTTATCTAAAGTCGCCTGGAGAAAATGTGATCTGACGCTCACCACCCCCTCCCTGAGGAATTTCCAACTGATAACCAGATGAAACCCCGCTGAAGAAACTTTGTGTCATCATTTCAGGACTCTGGATTCTTATATTCCTTGGCCATTTCTCGACATACCTCGAGAATGTTTATGGATCTCACCGGAGGACATTGACGGATTACAGTGACCTCGAGAGCATCTGTAGGCGTTGTTGACCGGTCTCGACTTTTTCTTCCTGCTCTGCTCTGCAGAATGTCTACGTAAGAATGTGCTTGTTTGTGCAAAGTGTTTTTTCAATATTAGGGTTTTTTCTCATCCAAGAAAAAAGTCTGATAGGAATTTTTTTTTGCCTCCAATTTCCTACATGTGTCCAGTTAACCACTGTTTTTTGTCTGTCCAAACAGGTCTCACTTGTAAATGAGTCTTCGAGGCTCAATGTGGTTTATCTGTTTAAATAAAGGTTGAATGAATTAATGAAAACTGTAGAGTTTCAGCTGGCAACGACAGATGGCACGATGGATTGTGTTCACTGACAATGCTTTCTGGAAGTATTCCTGAGCCCATTCTGTTATTTCCTTGACAGTGGCATTCCTGTTTGAGGTGCAGTGACGTTTAAGGGCCCAGAGATCACGAGCATCCAGTAGAGTTTTATGGCCTTGACCCTTACGCACAGCGATTGTTCCAGATTCTCTGAATCTTGATGATGTTATGCACGGTTGATGATGATAACTTAAAAGTCTTTGCTATTTTACGCTGGGTAACACCATTCTGGTATTGCTGCACTATCTTTCTGCGCAACAGTGGTGGAATTGGTGATCCTCTTATCATCTTGTCTTCTGAGAGACAATGACACTCTGAGAAGCTCTTTTTATACCCAATCATGTTGTCAATTGACCTAATTAGTGTTAATTGGTCTTACAGCTGTTCATTCTATGCTCAATTTCCTTTTTCCAGCCACTTATTGCTACTTGTCCCAACTTTTTGGGGATTTGTTGACGCTGTGAAATTTTGAATCAACATATTTTTCCTTTAAAATGTTACATTTACTCAGATTAAACTTTTGATCTGTCGTCTATGTTACATTACGAATAAAATATTGACATTTGCCATCTCCACATCATTGCATTCAGTTTTTATTCACAATCTGTTTAGTGTGCCAACTTTTTTGGAATCCAGTTTGTAGCTGTTTCTATGTATTCACCACTTTTTATGATTCAAGGGTCATTTTAGCTTGGTAAACTTGTAAAGCAAAACCTGTGGTATCTTCAATATCCACATGCTTGTCTTATTGGAGGACACAAGACAGGGATGCCAAGTAGTGGCTGATGGCTGAACATGATTTATGTGAAGCAAGGATGCAAGAGGCCTCACCGCACTACATCACATGGTGTCCTTTTGTTATGCAAATTATCAAATGCCAGCATTTTTTAAATGATTTCCCCTACCTGCACTTTGATGACAACCACTGTTCAATACTTGCATACACATTGAATGTTCTCTCCTACACAGCTTTTTCTTACAGATCTCGTGATGACAGCTTTGTTTTGAGCTGTTGAAAGAAAGGAAAAATAAAAAGAAGTAAGGGAAATTATTTTCTCAAAGGTTTTCAACTCAGGGGTGAATTTAGGGTTAAAATAAGAATTTTCAATTAACAAATCCAATCTTAGAGCCTTCTTATCAGTGACCAAGAGATGAAAGAGCAATTATGAAAATTGAGAAGAGAAAAGGGACAGCAGCTTATAGAAAAGTTTACTAACAGCAGACCTGAACAGTGGTGTTGTTTCTTTTTGCATTTTAGCTAGCATCAGTGTTGGATAATAATACTTTTCAATATGAGGTGCTTGACAATGTTTAAACATGTCTACACTTAAATAGTTTAAGTTCAATAATTGCAGCATGTAGATGTTGTAATGTACACAGATATTGTGGATATTGTCAGAGGCTACTCTCTCTGTGCATTTTGCTGCAACCCCAGACCTGAATTCAATTTGACTCTGGGTAATTTTCCTCAGTTTGCATTCTATGCTTTCATCATTCTGACTGCTTACTCTGGATATTTTCTGAGTCCTCTAATAATAACCCACATCTACCCACCTGCCTCCCTCATTCTCACCTTTGCCTCCTCTGTCTGTTAAAGCAAAAGGCCAGTCTCCATATGGGAATCTTTATCACACAGTAAAAAAAACTAAAGATCCAGTGCAGTCAGGTGAATGGGACTTCTACAGAGGACAAGACAAGAGCTGGCATTATCAGAACAGACAGTTTGTTTCCCCAAGCACAACCGTACAGGAAGAAATGGTTGTGTAAATAATTCAGGAGAGCTTTTTAAAAATACAAAAAAACGGATGAAATCACACTTTATAAAAGCTGTGTCACACTCACAAGAGGATCATTAAGTATCTAAACACACACTGAGGCTTTCATCTAGGCTTAGTGAGTAAAGCCAGACAATCTTTGAACAGTCATACGCTTCATTCTTTGTGAGGCTGAATAGGCTTACCATTGTCTGTGAAAGAAGAGGAATTTTATTCATGCTTTCTGGCACTATTGTTATAACAATAACTCAGTTAAGTGTTTAGGTCCCACAAGGCCACCCATGCTAATTGTACTGCAAGGCACTTGGAATAAAATGCACAGATGATGTATGGCTCTTTGACTGGAGTGATGGGAAATGAATTTGGATGGATACAATTTTATTTTATTTTTTGCACTATCAATAAAAGGGATCCCAACAGAGTGCCAGATGTTATCTTGGAGCGCTGCCTTGCAGTAAGTCCTCCAGCACATCAGTTTATTCTAACGGAGGACTGTGGCAGTACTTTGCACTTAAATCTAGCCTTTTTTGTCCCCTGTCATGGATTGAAAAAGGAGCAATTGAAAATACTCTGTCCATCTGTGTTATGAGCATGGTAACGTGGAAAAATAAGTGAGGTATCAACTTCCATTTTGTTGTGTAGCTGCAGCTAGACGTAAGAAAGGTTTCTTTCGCAAATTGGATTGCCTTGTCTAAATCCAAGATAGCCTCCACCATGTGTATGTGTAAACTGGCCACCACAAACATTTGAGCAAATTATGCTTTCTAGTTTTTGTGCTGCTTAAAATTTACAATTTAAAAGAAGTTTGGAGTGGCCGGTGTGGTGGCCAAAGATTAATTCATTGGCCATTTTGTCATAGCACCTGTGGTGGGAAAAAAATTACTCCCTCCACTCACCAGAAGCTGTCACTTTCCACTGTCTCAGACAAGCAAAAAAATAAAAATAGAAAATCTACTTCCTTTTCTTACATACAGTGCAACTCCTACTTTCTTGAATATCTTGCATCAAAAACATTAAGGTTTACTTGCATTCCCTGTTTAATTCTAGTCCAGAAAAACACTCATCTTAAAATGTAGCATTAACATGTGCTCTCCTGACCTTGACCTCTGACCCTGAGGTCACCTTTCATTACTACTCTGAACTGGCTTCCTTTAAAGTTACTTTTGATCTAAATGTTTTCACACATCCAGTGTCCTGGAAACTTATTCTTACAGTTTGATAAATGCTTTCACATTTCTTTTAAGCTTTTGATATATCCTTTCATCCATTAATTATCTTTTTTTTTTTTTTGCCTGCTTCTTCCTTTTCGTGTCATGGGTGTCAATGGTGCTCATGTCCAGCCATCACTGTGCGAGAGGTGGGGGACACCCTGGGCAGGTCGCAAGTCCATCACAGGGACACATAGAGACAAACAATTCTCTCACTCACACCTAGGGACAATTTAGAGTTACCAGTCAGCCTAACATGTATGTTTTTGGTCTGTGGGAGGAAATCGGAGTACCCAGAGAAAACACACGTAACACGGAGAGAACATACAAAATCCACCCAGAAAGGCCGGGATTTGAACCAGTGCAACCTGCTCGCTGAGTGGCAGCAGCTCTACCAATTGCTCCACCATCCTGCCCACTTTTGATATATATACTGTATCTATATATCTATATATAGATATATAACCTAATCAGCTAATCAGTAATAAAATTAGTTTTATTTGACTATGGCATGTAAAGCATGAATGATGCTGATTATCATTTTCATTTGCCATTATGATATCATTTGAGATATTCTGTTAAGATATTTTTTTTTCTCTGCTTTGTTTTCAGAAAGAACTCATAACTGTAGAATTCTGTGGCAGAAATAATCCTTAAACATCAGACGGGAGTCAGAACAGTCTGGAAATGTCAGCACTGTCCTTGGAATTGACGTTGCACTAAAGCTGCACTAAAGCTGCACTAAAGCTGCACTTTTGTGTGACGTGTTCAGTTCGTCTGCCTTTCCCATTCTGGTGTGTTTTCATGTTGTCCATCATCTTTGTTATTCCTGAGAAAAGGTAAACAAGTTTTGCTCAGGAGCAATATTTGTCAAAGCCAAGTCAAAAGAGATCCAGTTAATTACAGAAGCGAAAACTTTTTTGTTTGTTTTTTTCCACTGCAAAGCTTCACAGCCTTGAGATAGACTTTGGACTGCTTATCACCCACCGGCTATTCTCATCAGCTGCCAATGCTGTGAATGTCTCACCTCAGTCACCTTGGACGAGTGCCTGGCACAAGGCTACAAGGACCCCCAGACCCGTTTACTGCGTTGAGTTTTGGAGGCTCGATCATCCTGGAAAGACGGTGCAACTGTTGGTGTAAGACGAACAACCTCCACATCAATGTGAAGAAGACAAAGGAAATGATTGTGGATTTCAGATGGAGAAACCCCCCCCCCCCCCCCCCCCCCCCCCCCCCCACCAAACAAAAAAAAAAAAAAAAAAAAAAAACACAAGACCAAAAAAAATCAAGCA
>NC_056514.1:19622242-19666612 GCF_014905685.2 Nematolebias whitei | reverse complement strand
AAAAAAAAAAAAAAAAAAAAAAACATACGAGTGTCTACAGTGGAAGTGGTCTCCAGCTAGAAGTACTTGGGTGTGCACCTGAACGACGACCTCAGTTGGGGCAACAACACTACCAGCCTGATCAAGAAAGCACATCAGAGACTCTACTTCCTCAGGTGGCTGAAGCAAGCTGGACTGAGAAGCTCAGTCCTCACCTCCTTCTACAGGTGTGCAGTGACGAGCATCCTGTGCTCCAGCATCAACGTGTGGCATGGAGGCTGCACAGCTGGAAAGAGGAAAGCTTTGCAGAGAGTGGTGGGGGCTGCACAGAAGTATGTTGAAGTCAGCCTCCCCACCTTCACAGACATCTACACCTCCAGATGCAGAAAGAGGACCACCTGCATCATGAAGAACTTCACTTACCCAGCACATACACTTTTTGCTCCCCTCAGACAGGAGGTTGCAGAGCATTAAGTGTAGAACCACTAGACTGAGGAATAGCTTCTACCCTGATGCTGTTAGGCTCATAAATCCCTAACCAGGATAATCACTGCAATGCCACTTTGGAGATACGTGATGCTGATTATCCATGCTGCTGATCTCATGCTGCTGATTATTTCATGTTGCTGTATTCGTTCATACCCATCTGCTCCAAGGTGATTCTGGCAAACATTCAGGTGACTGAGGGGAAAGCAGCACTTTACTAACACTGTTTTTAGTGAAGGTTGGGTGCTGTTGACCTCAATCAGTGATGTCGTCGGGAGGTGGAAGAAATACTTCTCGGACCTTCTCAATCCCACTAGCATTTCTTCCATGGAGGAAGCTCAGTCTGTGGCTGAGGTCGACGAGGTAGTCAAAAAGTTCTGAGGCAGCAAGGCTCTGGCAATGGATGAGATTCACCCTGATTTCCTTAAGGCTCTGGATGTTGGGGGCTATCTTGGTTGACATGACTTGACAACATTGCGTGAACATTAAGAGTAGTGCCACTGGATTGGCAGGCTGGGCTGGTGGTTCCCCTCTTCAAAAAGGGGGACCGGTGGGTGTGCTCCAATTATAGGAATATCACTCTCCCTGGTAAGGTCTATTCAGGGGTACTGGAAAAGTGAGTCTTATTGTTGGTTGAACCTCATATCCAGGAGGAACAATGTGGGTTCTGTCCTGGCCATGAAACACTGGACCAGCTCTTTAACCTCATTAGGGTCCTCGAGGGGTCATGGGAGTTTGCCATCCAGTCTACATATGTTTTGTGGACTTGGAGAAGGCATTTGACCGGGTTCCTTGGGTTACACTGTGGGGTGCTCCGTGAGTATGGGATTAGGAGCCCGTTGTTACAGGCTGTGCAGTCCCTATACAAGCGGTGTGAGAGTTTGGTTCGCATTGTAGTAAGTCGGTAGTAAATGGGACCCCTTCAGGGTGGGAGTTGGACTCCACCAGGGCTGCCCGTTTTCACCAATTCTGTTCATAACTTTTATGGACAGAATTTCTCGGTGCAACCAAGGGGTGGAGGCAGTCCGGTTCGGTGGCCTCAGGATTCCTTCTCTGCTTTTTGCAGATGATGTTGTCCTATTGGCGTCATCGTGCCGTGAACTTCTGTTCTCACTGAAGCAGTTCGCAGCCGAGTGTGAAGTAGCTGGGATGAGAATCAGCACCTCCAAATCTGAGGTCATGGTCCTCGGTCAGAAAAGGGTGAATTGTTCTCTTCAGGTCGAGGGTGAGGTTCTGCCTCAAGGGGAGAAGTTCAAGTATCTCTGGGTTTTGTTCACGACTGAGGGAAGAATGGAGCGTGCGATTGACAGATGGATTGGTGCAGCATCTGCAGTATTGCAAACTCTGTACTAGGCCGTTGTGGTGAAGAGAGTGCAGAGCTGTAAGACAAAGCTCTCTGTTTACCAGTCAGTCTACGTTCCTACCCTCACCTATGGTCACAAGCTCTGGGTAGTGACCGAAAGAATGAGATTGTGGATACAGGCGATTGCAATGAGTTTCCTCTGCAGGGTACCTGGACTCTCCTTTAGAGATAGGATGAGAAGTTCAGTTATCTGGGAGAGACTCAGAGTAGAACTGCTACTCCTTCACATCGAGAGAAGCCAGTTGAGGTGATTCGGGCATGGTAAGTATGCCCCCTGGGCGCCTCCCTATGGAGGAGCTATGGGCATGTCCAACTGGGAGGAGACCCGGAGGAAGACCCAGGACACGCTGAAGAGACTGTCTCTCGATTGGCCTGGGAATGCCTTGGAATCCCCCCAGTAAAGCTGGAAGAGGTGGCTGTGGAAAGCGATGTCTGGGCCTCCCTGCTCAAGCTACTGCCTCCGCGACCCGACTTCAAAATAAGCGGAAAATAATGGATGGAGTTTATTCTCATCATTTCAACTTTGTGCCAGTTCTGAAGGAAAAACTAACGGTTACTATATAAATCTGATTACAGTAAACTCTTAAAATAATGGATATACCTTAATTTCCGGACTGCTGAGCGCACCTGAATGTAAACTGCACCCACTAAATTTAAAAATAAAATAAAATGTTGTACATACGTATATAGGACGCACTTGTCTATAAGCCACAGGTGTCCATGTTGTAACGAGATATTTACACAGAAAGATTTTTTTAAACTGTAATTCTAAATAAAACGGGGAGGAAACTTTGTTCTCCGCCCCCTTTTCCCCCTTGTAGGTTCCCCCCTTTTTTTAAATCAGTTACTCTGTAGAAACTAGGTATGATTTTGCACATTGGTTAATAGTTTTATACATAAATTTAAACATACATCAGCAAAATCTGTATGAATTTTACAATTTCTTGAGATTTTCACAGTAAAATTCTGTATTTTCCACATACCATAACTGTTTATATAATGTAAAATGTCTTTTTCTTGTTTTATGGTAATTCATTGTATTTACTATGGTGATATACTGTTTTGGATTTTTTGGTCTGTTACTGTTGCAATTTGACAGTTTTTTATGTAATTATAAGAGGGTTATTTTTTCCATTGTATTAATACCAAACATGGCTCTAACTCTAAAGGATTGCCTCTACTACTTGTTTCCCAGTGCTGCTGTGACCTAATATATGTCAAATTTTATACAGCATGTATGTTAAACCATACCCTCTGCTCTTTGTGCAGCTATGAGGGGTTTTCAGATGGCATATTTGTCAAGGGTTTGTATTTTTCCACTTTTCACAGGGCACTTTTAGCCCCCACCCATACATGCAGGCTGACATTTCCAAAGATCAACTTCATTTTCTTTCTCCATTACAATAGCATATGAAATCTCTACATCTTTTTTTTTTTTTTTTTTTTGCTTGCTTGCTTATCTTTTCTTTCTACAAGCAGTCTTATTGGTGACAAATTTATTTTCTTTGGCAGGCCATTTTTTCCCATCAGAGCGAACAAAACTCAAGAGTGGCTTGACAGCTAAAGCTACATACTGGTAATTACTTTAAAGAGGACAAACTTTGGTCAAGGAAGCCCCCCCCCCCCCCCCCATTTTTTTTATTTATTTATTAAAAACTAGTGTTTTCTGCTAAGACAATAAAACAGGAATACAAAGTGAGCTGAGTTATTTTACACCTTACAAATTGTTTGTTGGCCCAGCCAGCTTCAGTTCTCAACCATACTGAGAACTGTAATGGAGACTGAGATCATTTGGAAACATGCATGATTTTCTTTGGGAGAAACCCTGCAGGTGAATCTCCTATGAAAAATAAATCTCCTAATCATGACATTTAAACCGAAGCATTGCAAATAGTCTGATTTCAGAGTTTTTTCAAAATAAAGTCAATTTAGAAGTTTAATATACATAAAATACACATGAAGATCAACATTTCAGTGCTTTATCCAGGACTTAAAATGTGTGAGGTTAAACAGTTGTTGGAAGAAAGTTTTTATCTACAGGAATGCAGATTTCTTATCTGGTTACTGTAATTAGCTTTTCAGCTCGACTGTTAAGCAGGACTGAAATATTCTGTTCTATTTTCCTCTGCCACTAAACGCGCCATGGCAAAGTAGCTAATTCACATTAGCAGTAACATTCTTTCCCCCTATGTAAAAGTTCTTGCTAAGTGAAGAAGACTTAAGTTAGCTTTTTGTAACGTCTGTAAAATCTTTAAAAATGGTTAATGCAAGAACTGTAAAAAAGTTTATTAAAAGGAAACAATTGTTCTTCTAAATTATTGTCTGCTGTTCACTTTGCACTGTAACTTATTATCAGAGTTACTACAGTAGACAGTAGACTATAGAAACCACTTGTGATTCAACCTGAGATGCAGAAAAAGTGGCATAGTTCCCAAGAGCCTAGAACTGAAATCTTCTGTCAGCGGGCACCGGGCAAGCAATATGGCCCAGCACAGAAGATCAACATCATCAGGCCAGGTCTCTGCAGTCTACACTCATCTCCAGGCCAGCGGAGACTCTTTCAGGGATGAAGATGTTCACATCCTGTATAGAGAGAAACGATGGTTTGAGAGAGGAGTAAAGGAGGCCATCTCTGTGAAAAGAAATCATCCATCATTAAACATGGGTGGAGGCCTCCGGGTTCAACTGTCCCCCTCTTACAATGCTGTTATTGCTAGTATCACTCAGCCTCCTGTGAATAGTAAACAGCCATCAGTGTGCTAATGATCCATTGTTAGGCTGATGGTCCTTCTTGACCATGTGAGCAGCTGGTTTTGGTTGTCAGCAGCAAACTGGTTGATTCACTACGAAAAGGTGCTATTTATAAGACTGAACTGAATACAGCACCTCAGACTGAGGAAGTCTTTTGGATGAAAGACGAAACATTTCTACAATTTTTTTTTTTTTTTTTGTTTAGTTTTTTGGAATGTCCAGAGGACCAGATTTTTTTTTAGATTTTTCTACCTGGATTATTGAGCATGCATCAGGATATTAACAGAGTTATTTATATTTTGTTTAAAATACTGTCTGCTGCTTCAAAAGGTGACAAGTTTATCTAGTTTACTGTGGGAGACCTATAAAGCCCCCAGTATACTCCCGCGTATGTCCATACGCGGAGATACACACGTACGTACGCAGAGGTACGAGCATACCCCCACAGGGCGTGTCGTGCAAAGCTCAATTTTTATGACCGCATATGCAGTGTCGCACAATAAACTGCCCGGCGACGGACTGTTTTGTATGTGACACCAATGTATTAAATTCCCCTTCTTCATCCCTGATCTGGCCTTTTCTTTTGAGTTTTTTTTTTGCCAAAAGGCAAGTGATCTCTTCCTCCTCCATTGATGCCATGACTGAAATGGTGAGAAATGAAAGAATTTGTCACGAGCGAATTATAAACTCACGTCTAGCGTAGCTGTGGGAGGGTCTGGAGATTTCCTGTTGGGCTGGTCTGATATGTAGGCTGCAGGACCAGCGCTCCCTGTTTTTTAAAATTTTTACATCTTTTTATTAACAACATATAAACAAAGAACACTGCTGCGACTGAGGCAGCCAGCTCTCATTATTTTTTTGTTTTTTTTCCCCGACCTGTCCTCAATCCAGTAGGCATGTCAGCAAATGACCAATCGGCGACCTCAATTTGTCCTGAAAGTAAATTCCCCTTGTCTGTGGAGCTGACTGCAGCTGCTCAGGGTGTATGCTCGAGAATGACGTCTGAACCCTCTGCGTACAGTACACACGTACGTACGCGTGAACGGACGTACGCTGGAGTATACTGGGGGCATAACTCGCAAGGTGTCCTTCACATTAGATAATGACTCCACTACACTGTAAAAAAAAACAGCCAGTATGGGGATGATCTTTGCAGGGTCTTGGCAAGGCCTTGAGATGTGTATTAAGAACTTAGTCGGCTGAGCTCCCCATTATATGTGATGGTGCGATAACTTAGACAGGGGTTTAAACCCACACAATTCTCGATTGTTGAGAAATTAAAGCGAGGCTGTACACACTGGACTGTTCCTAGACTGCAAGTGAGATTGTGACAAAGCCATGGAGACATGGTGTGATCTTCAAGCACTTATCTGGCTCATGTAGCGATGTGAGAGAGTTGTGCAATGGCAGGGCTGGACAAGACATGCTGTGAGTGTGGGCATAATGTTTTAGTTTCATTGTGGAATCATGTGGTTGAAGGATAGATAACGCTGAGGGCAACAGAGAGCATTTCAGAGATGTTGAAAACCACTTTTTGCTACGAGCGTAGCAGCGTCATGATTGTATGTAGATAAATTAGTCAGAAGTTGTCACACAAGCATTCAACAAGATTTGTATGTGTACATTAGGATCCACAAGCAGATCGCAACATTCACAAATTAATAGTTTTCAAGTGTTTTAAAATTGCACAAGAAGGATTATTACCCCCCAAAAAACTGTCATATACATGTGCACAAATCACCTGCTATGCATGGATACATCAACACGAGCACACAGGACAGCTTGGAGACTTTTACTACTTCAGGTTCACAATTAAGTAAAGTGATATATGCTTACATTAACATTATTGGATTCCAAATATGTTAATTTTGTGTACTCTATGGTTGAAGTAAACCTAAAATGAGTAGGTTATTGTTCATATGGAAAATCTATCATGGAATATATGTAAATTGCCAGATAAAATGTATTTCCCCAGTAGTTTTTCCACAAGAAGGAAATTGTTAGTTTGTGAATTAAAAATAAAATTATATCCCAAATAGGGTAGGTTATTCTTTTTATTTTATTTTTTTCTTGTGGAAAAATCAACAGACCCACCTAACAGTGATTCAAGTCTTTTTCCCTCTAGTGCATTTTTATTATAAATTTACAGTGCCTTGCGAAAGTATTCGGCTCCCTTGAACTTTTCAACCTTTTGCCACATTTCAGGCTTCAAACATAAAGATATAAAATTTTAATTTTTTTGAGAAGAATCAACAAGAAGTGGGACACAATTGTGAAGTGGAATGAAATTTATTGGATGTGTCAAACTTTTTTAACAAAGAAAAAACTGAAAAGTGGAGCGTGCAATATTATTCGGCCCCCTTGCTTTAATACTTTGTAGCGCCGCCTTTTGCTGCAGTTCCAGCTGCAAGTCTCTTGGGGTTTGTCTCTATCAGTTTTGCACATGGAGACACTGAAATTCTTGCCCATTCTTCCTGCAAAACAGCTCGAGCTCAGTGAGGTTGGATGGAGAGCGTTTGTGAACAGCAGTCTTCAGCTCTTTCCACAGATTCTCGATTGGATTCAGGTCTGGACTTTGACTTGTCCATTCCAACACCTGGATACGTTTATTTGTGAACCATTCCATTGTAGATGTGTCTTTATGTTTTGGATCATTGTCTTGTTGGAATATAAGTCTCCGTCCCAGTCTCAGGTCTCTTGCAGACTCAAACAGGTTTTCTTCCAGAATGGTCCTGTATTTGGCCCCATCCATCTTCCCATCAATTCTGACCATCTTCCCTCTCCCTGCTGACGAAAAGCAGGCCCAAACCATGATGCTGCCACCACCATGTTTGACAGTGGGGATGGTGTGTTCAGGGTGATGAGCTGAGTTGCTTTTATGCCAAACATATTGTTTTGCATTGTGGCCAAACAGTTCGATTTTGGTTTCATCTGACCAGAGCACCTTCTTCCACATGTTTGGTGTGTCTCCCAGGTGCATGTGACAAACTTTAAACAACATTTTTTATGGATATCTTTGAGAAATGGCTTTCTTCTTGCCACTCTTCCATAAAGGCCAGATTTGTGCAGTGTACGACTGATTGTTGTCCTATGGACAGACTCTCCCACCTCAGCTGTAGATCTCTGCAGTTCATCCAGAGTGATCATGGGCCTCTTGGCTGCGTCTCTGATCAGTTTTCTCCTTGTTCGAGATGAAAGTTTAGAGGGACGGCCGGGTCTTGGTAGATTTGCAGTGGTCTGATTCCCCTTCCATTTCAATATGATTGCTTGCACAGCGCTCCTTGGGATGTTTAAAGCTTGGGAAATCTTTGTGTATCCAAATCCGGCTTTAAACTTCTCCACAACAGTATCTCGGACCTGCCTGGTGTGTTCCTTGGTCTTCATGATGCTCTCTGCGCTTTGAACAGAACCGTGAGACTATCGGAGACTTGATTACACACAGGTGGATTCTATTTATCATCATCAATTATTTGGGACAACATTGGATCATTCATAGATCCTCACTGAACTTCTGGAGTGAGTTTGATGCACTGAAAGTAAAGGGGCCGAATAATATTGCACACCCCACTTTTCAGTTTTATATTTGTTAAAAAAGTTTGACACATCCAATAAATTGCATTCCACTTCACGATTGTGTCCCACTTGTTGTTGATTCTTCACAAAAAATTAAAAAATTTTATGTTTATGTTTGAAGCCTATAATGTGGCAAAAGGTTGAAAAGTTCAAGGGGGCTGAATACTTTTGCAAGGCACTGTAGGTCCTGTAAAAATAATTGCCTAATAATAATAAAAATAATAATAAAAGTAAGAATTAGACGTGGAACGGTACGCTAAAATCACATTTTGGTTCGGTTCAGTTTCAAGGAGGGCTCGGTTAGGATAATTTTTGGTACAAAAAAAGACCAAAATAAAAACTTGCAAAACTTTTAATTTGAAACTTTCCCAATTAAACAATACATTTGTATAAAAATACATAAAAGCGACCCATTTGGATGATATTTTAAATAAACTGCACTCTACAATAAATAAACTATACTAACAATAATAAAAATCTTAATAAATATAATATCAGTCAGAACTAGAACAGTAAGCAGCAACAGACCTTATACCGTTTAGTTTTAGAATTGCGCCGCTCAAGGTGGCTGCATGTTGGAGCAGCTCTGTTACTTTCATTCTGAGATTTTGCTGTTGGAAACTTTAATTTCTCTTTTTCTGGATGTAAATCACATTTTTTGGATGATTGTTTCTTCTGGTATTGGATGATGCGCAGCTGGAAGGACTTTTACTGAAACTTTTTTAGTTTTGGACATTTATGATGCGTAACCATGGCAACAAGGTAGTTTTCTACAACCAGCAGCAGCTGATTAACATCTCAAAAGCTCAAATAATATCTCAACTACAGCCCCAAATCTCAAATGAGTTGAAAGGATGTTCTGTGGACGCATTCTCATCTACCTGCCAGCTGTGCTCGAGTGCCTGACCACTGAGATCCTGGAACTAGCAGGAAACACGGCTCATGACAGCAGAAGGACAGGATTGTCCCTCGGCACCTACAGTTGGCTGTCCACAGCAACTAAGAGCTCAGCAGGCTGCTGGTAGGTGTGGCCATCGCTCTGGGAGAAGTTCTACCCGTCATTCGGACAGTCCTACAGCCCGGGGAAACCGAGAGGCCAGCCGAGTCTGGGTGGACGCATCGGACAGCATCTGCAGCCAGTTTCTTAGGATCCACTGTGGGATCGGCCTTTACAAGAGATCCTTCCTGTCTACAGCCATCAGTATCTATAACGTGTCTTAATGAATTGAGGATAACGAGTTACAGCAACAAATAATTTCCCTTTGGGATTAATAAAGTATTTTTGAATTGAATTGAATTTACAATCTAACTAAAGTTTTCAGTTTTTGGCCAAAAGGACAAACTTATCAACGTTTTCTGCCAAAAGTTGCAGTGACAATATCTCCAATGGTGGAGAAAACCTGCTCATTAGCAACAGAGGGAACAGGAATAGAGAATGTAGCTGTATTTGTCCTCTTTGTCTTTCCACCAAAGAAGAGGGTCAGCTTCAAGGGAAGGGCACCCTGAAGCTCTGTACTCATGAACCTCTTCTTGGACCTGCTCCAAAAGGGACTTGCTACTTCCCACCTGTCCCTGCAAAAGTTCAAAGAGTTCAGTCATTACAGACTTCTCAGCTGGAGCTGATCTGTGGTGGATGATTTCCCTGAAGACTCAGAAGACTCAGCTGCTATCTTGGTGACATCCTCAGACTGCAAACAACACAGAGGTAAAAAAAAAAAAATAATAATAAGATTATAATTTTAAATTAAAAAAGTTAATTAGATCATAATAATCCAATAACTACCTGTTCTTGCATGGTCATCATTTCTGTTTTGAGGTGGTTGAATATCCTCTCTCGCTCATCATCATCAGGGCATGGCTTCAAATCTGGGCTCCAGGGCTTGTTGACGATCAGTTTGAGCTTTTTCATAAAGTATTGGTACAACTTTTTGGCTGAAGTGTTGACGTGATGTGATGTCGTAGCTGGGCTCAATAACTTTAATCATATGCTTAAAGCCGGCTCATCAACAACAGAATTTGGACGTAGATCCAGAGCTATAAAAACTCCTACAGCTTGTGTTATTACTTTGGACCGATCTGAGTTACCTGATGAAGGTTGTTTAAATTCTGCTGTTATCGGTCTTTGAACCAAACTATAGAAGAGACGTTCATATTTGGATGATGTTGTTTCAAGCGCGTTAACAAGTTAAGGCTCCAGTATACTGCCGCGTACATCCGTTCATGCGTACGTACGCGTGTACGGTACGCAGAGGGTTCAGACATGATACTCCAGCATACACCCCGAGCAGCTGCATTCAGCTTCACAGACAAGGGGCGTTTACCTTCGGGACAAATTGAGGTCGCCGGTTGGTCATTTGCTGACACGCCTACTGGATTGATTGACAGGTCGGGGAAAAAAAAAAAAAAGCGAGCGCTGGCAGCCTCCGTCGCAGCTGTGTTCTGTGTTTATATGTTGTTAATAAAAAAATCTAAAAAATAAAAAAAACAGAGAGAGCTGGCTCTGCAGCCCACACATCAGACCAGCCCACCAGGAAATCTCCAGACCCTCCCGCAACCACGCTGGACCTGAGTTTAATTCGCTCGTGACAAATTCCTTCATTTCTCACCATTTCAGTCAAGGCATCAACGGAGGAGATCACTGCCTCATGGCAAAAAAACCAAAAGAAAACGCTAGATCAGGGATGAAGAAGGGGAATTTAATACATTGGTGTCGCATACAAAACAGTCCGTCGCTGGGCAGTTTATTGTGCGACACTGCGTACGCGTATGCGGTCGTAAAAATTGGAGCTTTGCACGGACATGCCCTGGGGTGTACGCACGTACCTCTGCATACGTACGTGCGTACCTCTGCGTATGGATGTACGCCGCAGTATACTGGGGGCTTTAGACGTGTTGCCTGCTGCAGATCCAATCTCCGAGAAACAACATCAACACACAGCTTTGGATTAATACTTGCATTTTCCCATTGTTGAGTTTTAACAAGAAAGCCATAATGTTCCCAAACAGGAGACTGCAACGAGATGGCTTGTTCATTGCCTGCTAGGCTGCTAATGTTACGCGTGCTGCAAGGCTATGCAACAGTTAATAGCAACAGTTATGGACTGTACTTATATAGCGCCTTTCTATGTTATTGAGATACTCAGTGCTTTACACTACAATATGTGCCCTCATTTACCCATTCATACAGCACTCCACTAGATCTCTACAAAGCTAATTGAACAAATCATTCTAAAGAAACTAGTCAGTGATTTATCACATTCATACACCGATGGGACACACATTGGAGGCAATGAGGGGTTCAGTGTCTTGCCCAGGGACACTTAGGCATGTGACTGCTGTGGGGTTCGAACCCCCAACTCTTGCATTGGAGGACGACTGCTCTAACCACTCAGCCGCAGCCGCCCTAGTGAGCACTGTGCTGAAACACGCTTAGGAAATTGAGTTCCATGGCGCATAATCTCTCGTTAATAAAATTTAATGAATGAAAAAATTACCGAAACGGTACGCACGTGGACCGAACACACCATACCAAAACGGTTCAATACACCCACATGTACCGTTACACCACTAATAAAAATAATGTTAATATGTACGAGTGCAGACAGGAACACCAACACTTTAATTTTATATCATTAGATCAACCTACAAAGCCTTTATTTAGCGACACAGATTCGTCATAAATATGTCATACACACATGGGTGAGGCTCAATGTAACTGTGTGATGCTGTGTGGGATGTGGTGACAGCATTCTGATGTACTGACACATGTACATATGCACACTTACCCCCACATGCTATCTGGGGACTAATCGTGGTGTCGATTGGAATTTCACAAAAGGATGACCTAAACCACCTTGTTTTGTTTACTGTTTTTATTTTTATTTTTTGCAAAATTTATTGAATGTCAGTCCTTTCTTCACTATTGCTGTCCAAACATCATTTTTCACTTCCTCCTCTCTTTGCGGTGAGGAAAAAGACTTGGCTGTTGTGGGTTTCACAGAACTCTTCCATCAAATGCTTATGGACTCATCAGGTGATCTTATTGAGTCTTTTATGACGTTTTATCCTTCTTTTTCCCCACCTTTGTTCACTGTGCTTTAATAATAGCTGAGCTGTGCATTTTTTTTGTGGGAAAGTTAAAACAATAGCATAAATGAGCTGCACCACAGAACACACGGATACACCTGCGTAAACTTAGTCATACAGAATAATTAGAGCATAGAGGGCATGTATGGCCTTTCTGTGTTCAACAGCAGGGACATACAATTACACGCATTTGTACGAAGCTATTTTGAGCCTGCCCAGTTAAGTCGGTCAACTGGAGGGAAAGCAGAGTTGCATCAAAAGCTGCTATCTCACACAGCACCTAAACACAAACAGATTGATGAAATGTTTGGTCAATAATAATAGGTACAGGCCTGATGGAAAGTCACAGATGGTTGGGCATATGCAATGGTATACCATGGTTTAACTGGAAATTATATTCACTCAGGCATACACTCAAGCTTAAATTAACAATTTCCATCTGTGGCAAATGAATAATTTAATGGTCCGCCGTATGCTGTCCTCCACAGATCCTTAAATTAATAAAAATTTAGGTCACATTTGTATTCTGATTCAGCTTGATCATGAAGAGTCAGAGCAATAACCTGACAGCAAAGTGGTTTCTGTGTTAGAAGCTTTTTATTATTATCATCATTGTTGTTTGGGTGGGATTGTCCTCATCTTCATTGAGCAGAATCCTCAGGTGGACTGGGGTTTTTTTCTTAACCACAGTACATTTTCTTTTGTTACCAGATCTTTTCTAAATTTATAGCTCGCTTGAAATGAGGTGGCAAACAGCATTCTCCTCATGGAGACATTTGTAGTCAGAATTTAAAGAAGCTCCTTTTCACTGAAAATCTCCTCCTGAATGTTTGTATGTTTGACCATTCAGACACAAATGTTAATGGTAAGGCTTTTTAATGTGCACGCTCATTCCATACATTATTGTCTTACACTGGTCTGAGACCCAATACACTCCATCTCTTCCTGATGAATCCCCAATCCCTCCTGCAAGTTCTAGGTCTACCATGGGGTGTCCTACCAGTGGGTTGTTTCCGGAAAGCTTCCATACAGCAACATCGTAATCCACCTCCATCAGACTCCTTTAAATGCAGAGGAACTGTGCAGGGGTGATTCTAGAATCTGACCCTTGGGGGGGGCTTAGCCTCCAGTGTTGACAATGGCTCTTGGATTGAACAATGCAGTGGCCATCGGTGTCCAAAGTATTTGTAAAATGGGGGGAACACACTGGTGGGGGGTCGCTTGAAATGAGGTGGCAAACAACATTCTCCTCATGGAGACATTTTGAATAAAGTAGATGCCATTTCCTGCATTCTGGTGTATTTTCAAGGATTCAAGATTCTTTATTTGTCATTCCATCACATGTGGTACATGTGGGTGGAACGGAATTATGTACACAGGGTCCCAGTTACATCCAACTGTAGTGAACCAGATGACCTGATGATCTGACCCTCATCTGACCCTGATGACCTCAAATCTACCAGATGGACAGAGACTGTTATTTTCATTGATCTGAATAAGTCTGAGCCATCTGATGACTTTCTTTCTTGAATTAATCAAGCAGAAAAGACAATCCTTTATAATCATTACTGTTTTACAAATGTTTGATAATCAAATTGTGTTAGTTTCACTCAATGCTTACAGGTTGAAAAGAACTACTCATTTTTATTTTACATAAACAGTAAGTAATAATTTTTATTCCTCATTCAAAGGAGAAATCAGGTTAATATGCATTTCTTGATTTTCTGTCTGAAATGAGCCAAGTCGTAAGTATGTGAAAGTTGAAGCTTCGGTCAACTAAATGTTTACTGAAGAAGAAATGTCATGTTTAACTATTTGAGAAGATATCAGAGTGGAGACTCCACGAAGTCTGCTTTTCTGCAATAATCTCTCTGTCAGTTGTTAAACAAATTTCATTCTCTGACCTCGACTTTTGATAAACACCTTACGTCAAAACCACTCCTCTTTCTGGTCCATCCACGAATCAGAAAGCTCTGAAGTAAACTCGGAAGTAAACTCATTTAAAATGGGACAACTTCCCGGTTCTGGTAGAGTGCAGTTAGTTCTCAAGGAGTTCTGAAGAGAATTCATGGGAATTCAGAGAGGGCAGTCGGTTCCAAGAGATTCCAGAGAACTAGAGTTATGGAGAGTTTTGGAGTTAGAGTCTGAGAAGATCTGAAAGAGTCTGAGAGCTGCTGACAATGAAGAGTCAGAGTTGCCGAGAATCCAGAGACGTTTTGGGATTATAATTCTGTTTTGAACTAACCACGCACGACTCTCCAAGGATTTTAGCTGTTCTCAACGGAGACGCTGATATCAGTCTGAAGGATTCTTACTGAGGTGATCTATCGTCAACAAGGTAACGGTTTCTTCTTCGACTAAAGTGTACCTGGGATAAGCTGAGATACCTGATGGGAGCGTGCAATTTCTGGTCAACAGATATTAATTCCCTCACATATTTCTCTGTAAGATAAATCTCAATTTCCTCTTAAACTCACCTCTCTCTCATAAATCAGTACAGATATTTTTAGAAATATCTGAAGCAAAGTCCTCAAATCACCGCCGAGTGATTTGAAGTTCAATATTTGTGAAACTGTCTGTTATTATTTTCATATTTTGCCAAATTAATGTAAATGTTTGATGTTAAACTTTGATTCTGAAAATAAATGACTCCATTCATTTTGGTGGGTCAAAGGTAAATAACGTCTCTCGTTACATTTCTGTCAAATTCAATACACGACAATACACAGTCAGAAAGATGAGGAACTCGTGAAAAAGTATGCATATAAACGGGGATATATTGTCATACTACAACTAGTGACACGTACCTACGTGACTCACTACACAACAAAAGTATTAAAATGTAAAAGAAAAACAGTTAAAAGATCTAAGAAATGAACTAAGAAAATCATTAATAAAAATACACTATGCACTAGTTGCATAAAATAGCATAAAAACAATACACCAAACCGCAGCATGCACTTGAGCCTGTGTGAGCAGATGAGTACAAATAAACACAGAAGCATGAAACAGATCAGTAGCAACATGATGTGACTTTTCACAGTGATTATTCTGGTTAGAGATTCATGAGTCTAACAGCCTCAGGGTAGAAGCTGTTCCTCAGTCTAGTGGTTCTTCAGGGTGCATTCACACCAGCCCTGTTCAGTCCGCTTTAATCGAACTCTAGCTCGTTTTCCTAGAAAGTCCGGTTCGTTTGGGGAGGTGTGAATGCGCCATCAAACTCTGTCACGGAACAAAAAGGCGAACTCTGGCCCCGGCTAAACCCTATGTCTCGGTCCAGTAGAAGAGAACTCCAGCGCGGTTCGAGTACAGTGTGAATGTAATCAGACCGGGCCCACTCCACAAGCAAGAAGTGAAGTACAGCGCAGGGCAAACAAACGCATTTCTCTTACCTCATATGGAGCTGTCAGCTGCCTTGTGTGAAAAACAATATTCTCATAGTCTTCTTCCTCATCTTCTGCTCATGTTGAGTCCATTTTTGAAAAATGACAAAATATAACTCTTAAAACTGCTAAAACTTGATGCCACTCCGTTTTTGTTTTTATTTCCAGAAGAAGAAGAAGTGTCTTCAGAGGTTTTTGTGTTGTTTCTTTCAGTAGTTCTTGGTGCAGCGCCCCACAGGAGAGCAGGGGAATAGGTTGGTTCAACAGGTTGGCTCGACTGCACAGTGCAGTGTGAATGCAAACGCACCAGCTCAAATGTAAACAAAATATCATGAATATTGGTCCCCAACCGAACCGAGTCTACCGGACTATCAAGTGTGAAAACAACCTCACTTAATGCTCCTTAGGTTGTTGTTAAACATAGGGTTTAGCCCGGGCCAGAGTTCGCCTTTTTGTTCCGTGACAGAATTCGATGGCGCGTTCACACCTCCCCAGACGAAGCGGACTTTCTAGGAAAACAAGCTAGAGTTCGATGAAAGCGGACTGAACAGGGCTGGTGTGAATGCACCCTTAACCTTCTTCCTGAGGAGAGTGGGGCAAAAAGTGTGTATGCTGGGTGAATGGGGGCCTTCATGATGCAGGTGGCTCTCTTCCTTCATCTGGAGGTGTAGATGTCTGTGATGGTGATGTAACGGGTTGTTAAACATGTATGTTCACTTACGTAAGTAAACATTTGATTCAATAACTATTTTAGAGAGCTTGGCACAACAAGATGTAGCACTATGCTAGCAGCATGCAATATAGACATGCTAGCTAAGATGCTACAGATGTAGCGCTCAGCTTTACATTACACAACCTAGGGCTGGGCCATATCATCTCGTTCACGATAATACCAGTAAAAGAAAGCTTGCCCGGGCAAATAAATGATATCATGATATGCTAATTTCATGACATAATATGTCAGGCCGCCCCGCTCCCTTAACAGAACCGAGCGTGCCGAATGACCACACCGAATTGCGCACCCCCACCCCACCCCCACACACACACCTGTCGGTACTGGTGTAATGCTAATTAGTTGTGCGCAATACTAGCTAGCTAAAAAGCTAAAAACAAACAACGCACGGCTCAGCTGTCTCTCCATCCAGCTCTGAACTGCAGGTACAGACAGTGACAGCTCAACTGTCTCTCCCTTCCCTCCTCTCCCCACCCCGCTCTGAGCTGCCAGTGTGGGCTGCGTCTCCTCCCTTCTAAACTGCCGGTACAAACATACGCAGCTCAACTGTCTCTTGAGTTCCACAGTCCATGGACCAAGAACAGAGTCAGGTGATCAGAGACAGAACATAAGAGAAATTAATCAATCCTGCAGGAACAGAGGAAGCTGAAACACCACAAGATTCAGGGTCAGCTGAACACCTTGTTACAAGTTCTGGAAGTTATAGCTAATTTAAAGGCAACATATATTTTGTTGTATGTTACATTTATCCTCAACAGATCTTAAGCTTATTTTTATTTAGTTATTTTGGGAAACTTCACCTGCACTTTAGTGCTTGTGGTGGATTTATTGATCTATATTTTGTGCAGACTTTTTCAATCTAAATAACAGAAGGGTCATTTAAATTTTTTACTTTTATACTTGGAGACTGAATACTTTACTAAATAAAGTAATTTCAGTAAAATTACCCCTTGTTTTTTTAAAATTGTATATAATACTGCAAAGCAACATGTTAAGTTAATTTTGTCAAATAAATAACTGATTTCTGTTTTTTTTTTTCTTGTTATATCACAAAATTTATCGTTATCGGCAGAGTGCTCTGAAATATCACAATATTATATTTGAGTCATATCGCCCTCCCCTAACACAACCTAATAAACACTTTGTACAAAATCAGTTTAGTTAAGTGATCATAACAAATAAAGACTAAACTTATGCAACCAGAAGTTGCAACATATATCTACATTTAAAACACAAAACAAAACACAACTAGCTTTAAACATTAGCCTTTAATTTAACCATTAAGCATACAATGTAATTATGACAGAAAATGGAGGATTTACTTGCAGTTACCTTCATACAGATGAACATGTGGTACTTCCTCTTTATAACTGTTGTATTCAGTTACTCATGAGGTCGGCCGCAGGCTTTATCATCTTACATTTTTACAAACTCCATTTAGTTTTTGTAATGGAGTAAACTGTATTCCACCCTCCAAACACTCAGGGTAACACTGTCTGAATTACATGTTCTCCACTGACAACATTTAACCATTTTTTCTGATGATTTTTCATGAAATCTTTCTGACTGCAAAGCATTCATAATGCAAAACTCCGACAATGTCGTCAGAGAAAAATGGGGGTGGAGCTCTGCATGTAAGGGGCGATCTCTGTTTGTCACTTAGGACAAATTGAGATTGCTGATTGCTCAGTTGCTGACAAGCCTGCTAGATTGATTGACAGGTGGCATTGAGGATCTGACTCGTGCAAAAAAAAATCCTAGATTTTACTGGTCTGTTTAAGATTGTCATCATTTATTCCAAATTTAATATTCAATATTTTGGTGAATAAGGTTTGCGAACAGAATTTCTTTACAAGATGGCTTCTTTATTTTTCAGGGGTGTTGAGTTAAACTTTAGGGGTGCTTGAGCACCCATAAAAAGTGGCAGTTCTATTTTCTATAGGCTTCGCCCTTTAAGGCTGTCGCTGGTGGCTTTATCCCATCATGCAAAGCATCGCACTGAAAAAATTTAGTCCACGCCCACCTGTTGTGTGGGCCCCACCCGGTCCATATAAATTACGTTAAGAGCAGGTAATTGGCTCCCATTTTTTCTTCAGCAAGCTAATAGCACTGTCAGAAGAACGAAGAAGAAAAGAGGTCCACTTGGCTTTGTCAATCACCCTCCATGTCGGAGAAGCTGCAGATGGACTCGCTGGAGGTCCATCACGACGGACACGCTGTTCGGAGCCAATTTCAAGGCCATGCTCGAGAAATCGAAGAAGTCGGAGGAGGTGTCAGAGACTGTGCGCCATCTGATCAAGCCGCACCCCTCCTCTTGCCCCTCCACCCGCTGGAGAGAATGCCATGGCCAGAGACAGCGGAGACGCGCCACAGCTTCAGCATCGTCTTCTCGCTCCGCTCCGCCGCCATCCCCTCCCGTCAGAGTACAGCCCTCCTCATCCCGACAAGCCACAGGTCTCACGGTGGAGAAGATTAAAAAATGATTCATTGCGGAGGATGTGTTTGTGCATAATGATGGTTTGAGTTTGGGAATAAAACATAAACATCATTCAGGAATTAAAGTGTCTGATTTCAGCCTGACTGTCAGTTCGTATGATCTCACAGTGGCTTCTCCTCACACATCCTCCACACAAAGCGAGCCGGGGTCCTCCAAACAGGTTTTTAAATCACCGCAGCCCGAGAAAACACACAAAATGCGCGTGTGAGTGACACAACAGCCAAAGTGAATGTTTTCAGCAGACCGAGTCCAGTGGGAAACCTCGCTCTCAGCCCAAGCTGTGCGCTGCCTCCTCTGACCGCAGCGGTGGCAAACACGCACCCTCACGGCAGTGGAAGCCCTCACCTACACGGCTCCGCATGCCCAGGGGCGCGCGCGTCTCCCCTCAGCGCACGCCAGCTCACATCAGCACGGATGTGAGCCCGCAGCCTGAGTACGGCACACGTGATGGCAGTGATTGACGTCTGTAAAAAACGTGACGCAGCATAAACGTGTGCCCGCTTCCCGAACGTTACGCGGAGTGGCAACAAGTGTGCACTCTAGACAGATGGATGAACCATCTTATCAGTAGGGGATACATGCTGTAGTTTACAGCTCAAACCCCCCATTTGGAGGAACTTTAGAGACGTTTCCGTCATCTCCAGAACAGATCTCGTTCCTCTACGCAGAAGTTCAGGAAATTCTGATAAAAAATGTAACTTCCAGAGTTCCAGAAGAAGAGGAAAACACAGGGTTGTAGTGAACTAAGCCTCAGGTCAAAACCTGACCCTGGGACAGGAACTGTTATTTCATTGATTTGAGTCCAGAAATACAAATTAAGCTCATCCAGAGACTTTCTAAGTGTGTCCTGCACTAATCAATTGAAAGAACACTCTATTTTTATTATCATTACTATTTTACAATATCTTGATAATCAAAGTGTGTTTAGTTCAAACCATTTTAAATGTTGAAGTGAACTACTCACTTTAAATCAACTGTGAAACAGTATTAATGATTTTTAATCCTCATTCAAAGTAGAAATCAAGTTAGATGTCTGTTACAAAGTAATGATGCATTTTTGATCTTCTGTCTGAAATGAGAAGGAGTGAGTCGGTCAAAAGTCAAGAAACGGTCAAAAACATGTTTATCGGAACGAAATGTCATGTTTAACTCTCTCAGACAGATAGAAGGAAGACTGGCTCCTAAATGTCTCTGTTTCTTCAAAACATCTTTCTGTCTGTTCTTAAAACATCTACTCTGTCTCCTTGACATGTAATGACCCTCTGACGTCACTAAAACCACACCCCGGTTGGTTCGTTCAACCAATCAGGAAGTTCTCAGAGGAACCGGAAGTGACCTCTTTAAAAAGGTTCGACACTTCCTAGTTCCAAGCTGAACAACGTTCCAGAGCAGAACAACGTTCCAGAGCAGAACAAGAGTTCCAGGGAGAACCTCGAACGAGAAGTTCCTGAACGAGAGAAGTTCAGAGGAACAGAAGTTCAGAGCAGTTTCTAATGGAGTGACAAGAGTCCGTCGATGCCACGACGTCTCGCTGTGGCTCTACCCGACAAACGCTCTGAACAATGAGGAAGTCTGTTCTGTGATGGTCTCACGACTCCTGAGGTCACAGCTGTTCTTATGGAGACGCTGAAAAGAGTTGAAAGAAAACGCTACACCGAAGCCGAAACTATCGTCTGCAAAGGTAAAAGAGTCGATCTCAACTGCTAGTGTACCGTGGGTTAAGCTGCGTCCAAAGAAGCGTGTTGTTTCTGGTTATACAGACACTTTCCCTCACCCATCTCTCTCCATTGAAACTTCATTTCCCCATCTTTAAAACTCTTCTATCTGCCAGTAATTAATCCAGATATTTTCAGAAATGTCTGTTGTATTTCAGTTGCAAGTGAGAAATCATGGCCGTATGATTTCTCATTGTAAAGCTCATTAATTAAGCTGTGTTAATTGTAATCAATCTGCCAATTAATGTAAATGTGTGATGTTGTTTTAAATCGTTTTTAATTAAACGGCTCACTGTTATGGTGGGTCAAAGATAAAACACGTTTCCGTCCACATTTAATCATTCAAGGCACGATAGTACTCAGTCCAGAAAAATGAAAGAATCCGTTTAAATTATGGATAATATCAGACGCATATTATCACTCATTACAGGGTTCTACTCTCATCACTTCCTGGCCCCAACATGGACCGGAGGGATGAGACCCATCTTAGATTTGTCAATTTTCAACAGCTGTTTTCCGTCATGAAGTTATTAAGGACATATTGTCTGCTCACACGGTGCGACGCCTCCAGAGGTAGTTCGCTCGTTTGCATGTGGATCCGGTGAGGCAGAAGAGACGGTTGATCGCTGTGCCCCCCTCCATGAGAATTGACCTGAGACACTGGGAAACCCTCTTGTTCTGTCGGGGAGTTCCCGTCAGCAGACCTACGTCACACGTGTCAGTCTTCACAGACGCGTCCCTGTCAGGCTGGGGAGGCACATGCATGTCTCAAGCTGTGAGGGCACTGTGGCCACCCTACACAGCAGCTCATATAAATGTTTTAGAGTGTCGCACGGTTTTGAATGTGATTCAACACTTTGCCTCTGTGTTGCGGAATCAACATGTGTTGATTCACACAATCAACAAGTGACTGCAGCATACATAAACCGGCAGGTGGGTGTGCGCTCAGCCCAAATGTTACACATTGTGGGACGGCTGCTGTGTTGGGCACACCAAAATCTGCTCTCCGTCAGAGCAGTGTACATCCCCAGTGTTCTGAACAGGGGGCGAATGTGATGTCCAGGAGCGGTCCGCATCACGGGGACTGGAGCCTCCATCCCAAGCTGATAGCTCAAATTTGGCAGAGCGGCTGTGGACTTGTTTGACACACGAGAGAATGCTCAGTGTCAACTATGGTTCTCACTGAGCCCGCGGGACGAACCACCGCTAGGGGTGGACGCGTTTGCTCACAGCCCGTGGCCCAAAATGCTTCTTTACTCATTTCCCCACTCCCTCTGATATCACGGTTTCTGAACCGAGTTAGGGAGGAGGGACTGACAGACCTCCTGGTGGCTCCCGTGCGCGTGAACGCACCATGGTTCCCAATTCTACGATGCCTGTTATCGGGTCGCTCGTGGAAACTGCCGTGGAGGGAGGATGCTCTCCTCCAGGCGGGAGGAGCGATCAGGAGTTACCCAGAAATAGGCCAGCACCTTTGGGTCTGGCCGTTGTGCGGATCCGTTTTAGAGAGGATGGGTCTCTCTCAAGATGTGGTGTGCATGAACCAGGTTTTACATGCTGCCTCCACCACAGCGCTGTACACATCAAAGTGGACAGCTTTTTCAGCGCTGGTGTACGGAGAAAGTTGTAGAGGCCACCTCTTGTCCACTAGGTGGCATGCTGTCCTTTCTGCAGCAGCTGATGGACAGAAATCTGGCATTCAGCACGATTAAGACGTACGCTGCAGCCATCTCTTCTTGTCACGAAGGTTTCGGGAACAGAACAGCTTTTAATCATCCGCTGATGAAGCGTTTTTTGAAAGGTGTACAGAGACGCAGGCCTGTTTCACGCCCACTTTCTCCACAGTGGGACTTAACGCTGGTTCTGCGAGCCCTGATCAAAGCTCCATTCAAGCCACTAGATCAGGTTCCGATTAAATTCTCAATGTTTCATTTACGAGTTTTGTAGACGATGTGGTTCTGTGGGCATTTTCCAGCATGTGCTGAGGTGCTTCAAAGCTGGGTATGATGCAGCTTCTCCATGTCTGAAGCCAAGCTTCTCAACCAGAAAAAGGTGAAATACCAAAACTAACAGCACCTTTGTTGGAATTCAACTTTTTTCTTGCCTGAAGAGAAAAACAAATCTAGAAGGAAAACAAAATGTCATTTTTCTTAACTCATTTAAAGTGAGACCTGTTTGAAACACAAATATTTAGTTTTCTCATCTCCGTGTAATGACACATTGACACCCGCAGGGTCAAACCAAATGTTTATTTTAGACATTGTTTATAACTGAAATCATACTGAATGTTATCTAATAAAATGTTCTTCCATCATTCTTTTTTGTTACTCATTTTCTGTTTTTCCCTGCTCTTGTTCATTGCTTCTTTTTATTCACTTTATTTTTTTGCAGTTGCTTTTTAATAATTTTATTCTATTTAGATAAGTCATAAAATCTAATTTTAGTGGCTAGATTTAGTTTATGACCCCCATTTAATAAAGTTTGGTTTGTACTGCTGTATTAAACTTGGTATCCTTTTTATTTTATTTTATTTTTTGTCTCTTCATGTCCATCACTCCTCTCCAGGCGTGAAGGCGGTCTTCTCTGGTCATTATCACAGAAATGCAGGTGGCTGTCACGGTGGGCTGGACATGGTCGTGAGCTCAGCCATTGGCTGCCAGCTCGGCGAGGACACCCACGGCGTTCGGGTGGTGGTAGTGACTGCAGACAGTGTCGTTCATCGTTACCACAGCTTGGAACAGCTGACAGCACAAGGCATGGACGAAGATCTCAGGAAACTCCTGCAGGTCTGAGGGCAGGGTCATCCAATGTTTGGACTATCATAAAAAATGGGTATTTTTCTAACAGATTTGCTTTTAATTTTACATTTTTTAATCTGTCTTTCCAAAAGTTTCTTGAAAATAGTTGGTTTCAAGAATGTGATTGTAAAATCTTGCATACTGCTGTCTGCATGTAACAAGTTAAAAATGGACCTATAACCTTCCAGAGGCAGAACTGTGTCTCAATTTTACAGACGAGCTGGGCTCAGTGATGTGAACTGCACAGGTGCATCTCAAAAAATTAAATATCAGGAAAAAGTTCAATTTCTTTTCAGTCATTTCAGAAAGTGACACTCATAACGTATCCAACAATTTTCAGTCAGGTCATCTGGACAGTTTCTTTTTTGTTGTTGCGCTGAAACATTTCACCTTCCATCCAGAAGGCTTCATCAGTCAAGAAACACAAAACTGATTCTTCTCCCAACAACTTACTCCAAAGTGGAACAAACCAGTTATGTTGGTGCTAAGATGGTCTCTTTGGCACGCCCCCTCCTCCGGTGCCGGCCCTCTCCCTCATCAACAGTCATGTCAAACTGGTTCAAAATCAACAAAGTCCATGCTCAATAATCCAGGTATACAATCCAACAATTTTCAGTCAGGTCATCTGGACAGTTTTTGTTTTTTTTGTGTGTGCTAAAACGTTTCACCTTCGATCCAGAAGGCTTCATCAGTCAAGGAAACACACAACAAAACTGATGTGTCCAGATGATCTGACTGAAAATTATTGGATTTTATACTTGGATTATTGAGCATGGACTTTGTTCATATTACATAGATTCCTTGCACAGAGTGAAATATTTCACGCCTTTATTGCTTGTAATTTTGATGAGTATGGCTTACAAATAATGAAAAAAACAAAATTCAGTGTCTCAGAAAATTAAAATATTCCACATCCAGCTGTTGTTACCTTTGTCAGTGTGGACAGGAGCCGAGTCCTGCTGGAAAATTAAACCAGCATCTCCACAAAGCTCATCAGCAGAAGGAAGTATGGAGTCTCTAAAATGTCCTGGTAGATGCTGCGTGGACTGAGGACAACAGAAAACTAAGTGGACCAGAACCAGCAGAGGACATGGCACCAAAACATCACTGACTGTGGAAACCACACTGGACTTCAAGCATCATGGATTCTGGGTCTCTCCACTCTTCCTCCAGACTCTGGGACCTTGATTTCTAAATGACATGAAAATTTACTTTAATCTGCAAAGAGGACTTTGGACCACTGAGCAACAGTCCAGTTCTTTGTCTCCTCAGCAGGTAAGACACTTCTGATGTTCACGATATTCTGATTTTTGAGATGCACCTGTACATTTCACCATCAGTGAGACAAAACGCTTGTTTCAAACCACCAAAAAGAAAACATTAATTTCTTCATTATGAAGTTACTGTACATAGAATGTTGTGGTTATTGGTAAGCATCTTAGGATCAGTTAAGGTAAGAATCTAAAAAATAAAATACTGAAATGAAAGTGACAGTAATGTAAATTTTTTAGTAATAGTGATTGTAGAAATTTTAATTGAAATTAGATAAGTCTTAAGATGACTGTGATCCACTTCTAAGTTCGTCTGCTCAGACTTATATCACAAGCTAATTTGTCTGAGAGCACGTGCTTCCAGGGGGGATTGCTCCCATCTTAAAACAACTCCAGTCGTCTATATTTCAAACTAGTTCATGCAAAAACTATTATTAATTTTTTTAATTCAAATATATAAATGGAGTTCCCTTTAATGATCTGAACACAGCTGCAGATGTTGCCATTGCTTCTTGGCTAATCTATGCAAGTTTGTCACAGTATCCTGTGCGTAATTTTACATGTTTACTTTGATTACTTTGTAGTTTTTAACACTGAGTAAAGTTTATATTGTTCTGAACAGCATGAAATTAGTCTTTGAATTATTTCGAAGTCAACTTAATCACTGAGTCTTTAACACTAAATAATGTGCTGCATTACTTTGTGTATTTCAAGGAATTATAGACACCACCACTAACAAACAAATGTGGATCAATACAGGTAATTATGTCTGACTTGAGGCCCTCTTCACACTGGATGACCACCTTGATATGTTGACTTCCCAGGGCAAAATCCTTAGTGGAGCATTGCGAAACATGATTATAGTGTTTCCATGGTGTGAGGCACTGGTCATGTCTATGCCATCACCCCATCACGTCCTCCTGACCGCACCTCCACTTTTCCAAATAAGTTCCTCTTGATGGTGCAGCTGCTATGCATACCCTTTCCTGCAATTGCTCTCTCTACAACTACTAGGTTTATGCTATGCTTTCACAGTATAAATATAAGATAAAATCAGATAGAATTGCAAAGAATAATCCACGTGCCGTTGAATTGGGTACAGTGTGCAACCATTTTTATTTGTTCTTTGAAGCCAAGTGCTAGAACAAGAAGCTCTTGTTCTTATCATGATCATGCCCACTGGATAAGAAAGGAAGACTAATGGTTGTGGTTGAGATTCTGCACACACACACACACACACAAAAACAAACAAAAAAACGTTCACCTTCATCCTCTCATGCTGCTGATTGAGGTTTCTTTTTCCTGATCGTGGAAGCCCAGAAACTCCCCCCACGCATTTATAGAAAATGAAGCAGATTGTGACACAGTCATGGAAACTACTTGGCATGTGTTGTAGCTGAACCCTGAAAAAGTTTTTAGGGCTGAGCCTGGAGCATGGTAAGACATCATGGGTGCATGTGGTTGTAGTTTCATAAGAACATGCTGCTGATTTAAAAATAATAAAGAGCACGGTGAAGATTCAGGAGTCTCAATGATGCAGAAAAAGCATTTGGTAAGTACGAAGTGGACAACACTGTCACAATTGTTTATAGTCTATTAAATTTACTAATTTGCTGCGCTTCAGCCACATCCTAATGGGTCATGCAGGTCATGGAGAGCTTTGTAGGGTTTTCATGACGTATGATGGGGACCTTATTGAATATCACAGGCAGGAATAGAGTTATTAACAGACTTTTGCACTGTTGATGACTACCATAATTTCCAGTCTATAAGTTGCTACTTTTTTCACAGACTTTAAACCCTGAGGTTTATACAATGTCACAGCTAATTTGTGGATTTTTGGGGGAGCTGGGCTAACAAACTTCCTGCCACCAAAAACATTTAGCTTCGTCACACCCGGGCACTCACATAGCTGCCCCAGTATATGTCTCTCTTGGAGGTGAGTCCTCGTGACTTTATTTGACTGTTCAACATACACACAGAGTGAACCCCACAGGTCTTCATGACAACTACCTCCCTCACTCATGATACCTCTACTGCACATATGTCAAACTCAAGGCCCAGGGTCCAAATGTGGGCCTCGTTGACATCTTATCTGGCCCCCAAGATGTTATTTTAAATGTAAAATACTTTTTTCAATTGAATTTTTTTCAGTAATCTTTGATTATGATGTCAAATGGGCAACAGAACATCAAATGAGACCAATCAAACTGTTTTTGAGGAGTCTGCAACCAAGAAAAGATGTTGGGTATCTAACTTGAGTTAATGTAGATTCTGAAACCGGCCCTTAGATTGAAAAAGGTTTTAATTTTGGCCCCCTTTTGTAAGTGAGTTTGACACCCCTGCTACTGAATGACCTAACACAAACACATAATGAACACATAAATTAAGCTAACAAGACTAGACTAATCTCTAAAAGAACAATGCTAAACGGCTAACCGAATTTAACAATGAACATAAATTTTACCCATAATCCCTCCTTGAGGCCATGTGACCGACAGTCAACCACAATGAACCAATGAGGTAGTCTCACTGAGTCATGAGGACCAGGGACTAAGTGGGACTCATTTTCAGCCCTGGAGTTTCAGCCTCAGAGTGGCCCACTTTAGGTCACGAAATATTATTAAAATCATGTAATTATAACCTTACATCAGGGCAATTCTAGAATCTGCCCTTTAGGGGCGTTTCTTAGCCCCCAGTGCTGACAATGGCTCTTGGCTTGAACAATGTGGTAACCATTGGCTTCAGAAGCTTTTTTAATGTGATGGGGGGAAGCACACTGGTGGGGGTGGGGTGGTCTGAGGGTCCTCCCCTAGAAAATTTTGAATAAAGTATATGCCATTTCCTGCATTCTGGTGTATTTTAACAGGCGTTTTAACATTTAGTTTTGCCTACATAAGTAACACTTGATTCAATAACTATTAGAGTTAATGGCACAACAAGAAGTAGCCTGACCAACAGCTCTCCTTGTGTGAATAGAGCACGCTCCACTTCTCTCATGCATCCTAGCCACAGTCTAAGAAACATACCATAGTGTAGCCTAAGTTAACTTTTAGGGAAAAAATCACTAGTCAATATGAAACAATAATAATAAGCACTCCTTCTTACCAGTGGCCTAGCATAAAACAATATGATCATCATCCATCATTTTTTTGAATGTCCAGAGGACCAGATTGAACTTTTTTGGATCATCCATCATGTTTATTAGTAGCTTAAAATGCCTAATTAAAACTTAAGCAATGGGCTAGTTCTACTGTAACCTTACCCAGTTGTAGGGTCAAGAGACAAACATGTAGCATTAACACAGTATGAACAACATTCAGGAATTGTTTCTATAAGAACATTATCAAATATTTTACCATAACATACCATACCACTTTATTTATAAAGCACTTAAAACAGCTACAAAACCAACCAAAGTGCTGTACAGACAAAACAACAAGTAACACACAAAGCAAAATACAAAATGAGGTAAATCAGAATATAGACATAAAAACGATGCAGATAATGACGACAAACCAGTGTGGAGCATACAGGATCAAAACACAGATCATCTTGTGTTGAAAGCTATTGAATAGTAGTGAGTTTTTAAACGGGACTTGAAAACCGAGAGGGAGGGGGCCTGTCTGACAAGCAGAGGTAACTCGTTCCAGAGTCTTGGTCCTGCTACAGAGAAGGCCGTGTCACCTCTGCGCTTAAGACGATTTCCTGGAACTGTGAGGAGCAACTGGTCTGCTGATCTCCGGGAGCGTGGTGGGACATACGGTTGTAGCAAATCAGAGAGATGTGGGGGCAACACTGTTCAGTGATTTGTAGACATACATGAGTATTTTGAACTGGATTCGAAAGTGAACCGGTAACCAGTGCAGTGAGGCCAAAACTGGTGTAATGTGCTCTCTTTTGCCTCTACTGGTTAAAAATCAGGCTGCTGCATTCTGGACCAGTTGTAGTCATGCAATGGATGTCTGACTGATACCAAACAGGAGCGAATTTCAGTAATCAAGCTTAGATGTAATGAATGCATGTATTACTGTTTCCAGGTTATTTTTGGACAATATGGGCTTCAGTTTAGACAGTGTCGTGGCTGGTTACCATGTCGTGTTCAAAACAGCTGAGACATCGCCCTCGGTATAAAAGATTTATTTGACAAACAGGGGTTACAGATATTCAGAGACAAACAATTACATTACAGAAATATATGCATATATTTGGAGCATTAAAGAACGAACCATCTCGGTCTGGTCTTCCCCGGAAATGCCCGATGAGCGTGTGTCATTTCCGGCTTTTATAAAAGCTTGGAAAAGCTAGCTCTTCTGATTGGTTTAGCCCTTCCGTTGCCATGGTTACTGGTTTAGCCCGCCCCCTGAAGGACGTTAGTTAAAAGTTTATGGCACACTGAAATCGTTCGTTTTAGCTGTTTGTTTAACGTGATTATACCTTAGTGATACCAAATTATTTGAGTTAAAGTTGTTTATTTCTAGGAATAATTAATAACTATTAATTATTATCTAACTCATGTTTGCATGTTCTTACTTGATCCTTTTTTATACTTCTGTTTTAGTTTAGTTGCTTTAGTTGGATTTTACTTGGTCAAACTATATTAAGTCTAAATTAAAGAGATGTGTTCTAGCTTTATTTATGTTAATCAGTCTGCTATCTGGCATGATTTGATTGCTTGTAAAATATCAAATGTGAACTTGTAAAATTATCATTAGCTAATATAAGATTATATGTAAAGGTAAAATAGTTAGAATTAGTAAACATTTTCTATAAATATAGTGCAACCCTGGAAGAAAGACACACACACACTTTGTATAACATGACATTTGAATGCTTGATAGGAAATATAAAAAGGTATAAAAATATGAAATCCAACAACAGCCGCCTCAGTTGGAAGAAGCATGATTTCACAATCATGTTTACATGATTGTTAAGTTTCAGGGAAGGGTCCATTATCACGCCCAGATTAGTGACTCTGTTTTTCTGACAGGGTTAGAGTGGAAAGGTCGATGCAGTGGTTTGTGATTGTGTCGTTGGGAGGGAACAACATGACTTCAGATTTCTTTTCATTGAAACTTAAGAAGTTTAAAGCCATCCAGTCCCTGATGTCAGCCAGGCAGTTGAGCAGCGGTTGAATAGAGCATGTACCATTGTGTCTTAGGGGGAAGGAAATTTGACAGTCATCGGCATAGAAGTGGAAGGGCATGTTGTGTTTCCGGAAAATAGCACCAAGCGACAGCAGGTATAAAGAGAATAGGAGGGGGCCCAGTATGGACCCCTGCGGAACCCCCCATTTAAGCTCTGCCTCTGTGGAACTAAAATCCTTGATGGAGACACAAAAAGATCTGTCAGTGAGGTAAGATCTGAAGATCTGATCTTACATGAATGGTAAGATTGCTTCGCCTATGAGGAAGTGTAAAGTTTGCTACAAACACCAGCATCCTCACCAACTTTTATACGTGCACAATTGTGAGCCTGGTGACAGGCTGCATCACAGGGTGGTACATGAACTGCACCAGTCAGAGCCGGAAAACTCTAAAGATGGTGGTGCAAACAGCAGAGGACATCACCGGTAGCAGTCTCCACACCATCCAGGACATCTACCACAGCCGATGTCTGCGTAAAGCACGCAGCATCATTAAGGACCACACCCACCCAGCACAAGGATTCTTCCATCTACTACTCTCAGGTAGACAGTACAGGAGTCTGCCATCACGTACACAAAGACTCAAAGACAGTTATTATCCACAAGTTGTCAGATTACTGAACCCTCAATAAATAACACTGAACAACTGGCAATAACTTTGCACCAAGCCACATCTGTGACAACTAATATGACTAATATTAGCTCACATTAGAAAAAACAGAATTACATTAAGCCAAAGCGGAAGTGGCCGGAATCACATTAGAAAAAAACAATTACTTTTGAAAAAACAGAATGACATTTGAAAAAACAGAATTACATTAAGCCAAATAGAAATATTTTTTTGTGTTTTTTTTACTTTATTAACAGCATAAAAACAAACATCAGAACAATATACAGTACATCCTCATGCATGCTCAATAATCCAGGTAGAAAAATCTACAAAAGTTAAGTCAGGTCCTCTGGAAGGCCTCCGTGTTCAACTGTCCCCCTCTTTCAATGCTGTTATTGCTAGTATCACTCAGCCCCCTGTGGATAGCAAGCAGCCATCAGGGTTCTAACGATCCATTGTTAGGCTGATGGTCCTCCTTGATCATGTGAACAACTAGTTTTAAATGTCAACAACAAACTGGTTGACCCACTATGAGAAGGTGCTATTTATAAGACTGAGCTGAATACAGCTCGTCAGACTGAAGAAGCCTTTCGGATGAAAGATGAAACGTTTCTACGATTTTATTTATTTATTGTTGTTGTTTTTAGAACATCCAGAGGACCTGACAACTTTTTTAGAATATACAGTACACACATATCTCTCTGTGTGTGTGTGTGTACTGTATATTGTTCTGTTGTTCAGTTGTATGCTGTTAATACAGTACAAAAAAACAAAAAAAAGTTCCTGTTTGGCTTAATGTAATTCCGTTTTTTCAAATGTGATTCTGTTTTTTCAAATGTAATTCTGTGTTTTCTAATGTGATTCGGGCCACTTCCGCTTTGGCTTAATGTAATTCTGTTTTTTCTAATGTGATTCGGGCCACTTCCGCTTTGACTTAACGTAATTCTGTTTTTTCTAATGTAATTCCGTTTTTTCAAATGTTGTTCGTTTACACCTTAGGGCCACCGTAGGTGATTTTTCACAAACCCCTCCGACTGTAAAGCATCCAGGCTGTGGCCTCAGGTAAGGGGTGTTTACCTTCGGGACAAATGGAGGTCACCGATTGGTCATTTGCTGACACGCCTACTGGATTGATTGACAGGTCGAGCAGTTAAGAAACTGGACCAGATGACACAAATTAACATTTTTTGTTGTTATCTACCTGGATGGTTGAGCTTACAACCCCTTTTGCCCAGGGACACTTTAGCATGTGACTGCTGGTGGAATTGAACCCCCAACTCTCCCATTGGAAAACAACTACTTTAACCACTCAGCCACAGCTGCCCCATAAAACCTTATCTGGTGGTTGATTCTTGATCTAGAAAATGAGCTGCACATCTCTCAGTAGCTGTGTGCGCTCATGTTACAACGTGAACACCTGTGTTTTATATATGTACTTTTTTTGGTTTTGTTTGTTTTTGTTGTTTACATTTAGTGTGCATGGCTTATATTCAGGTGCGCTCTCTAGACCGGCAATTACGGTAATTGCATTGCTCATTTACATTAGGCCTGGCCTAGCCCGGCCTGGCCCAGCTCAGCACAGTCTTCATGTTAGGCAAGCTGGTGCACTTTCAGCTCTGTTTTTGGTCCCATGCAGGCCAACTTGTTAGAAGATTTAACATCAGCAGACTTCAGGCCATCAATCAGTTCACTACCCCGGTTGTATGTGCAACTTCAAACATCTGCAAACAAGCTAACATTAGCTAGCATTAGCTTAACTTCTTATGTTGTTTTGCACTCCTGCCTTTGGCATAAAACTGCTGTATGGTCTTGAACATTCTCTTTCGTTTTGTTTCTTCTAGCAGCATTCTCGGTTTTAACTTGTTTTTTTATGAGAGAATGTTGGACAATAGTAGGAGATTCAAGCTTTCTAGTGTTGCATGTCCAAAAATGACATCACACAAGCCTCCAGCCTTCTTGCTATGACAATCCTACCCACATGCAAAATCTACTAACGCTGTGCAGAGCCGAGGAAGACTTCTGCTGTGTTGACCAGGGCCAGGCCAGACCAGACCTTACAATGCAAAAATTCCAGTAGGACTGCCAACTAGAGCTGATCGGTTACTGATTCACTTGGGTTAAAAATCTGAATTCTCGCACTGAATCAGGACACAACAATCCATGGTCTAAATTAATTAATTGACCCAGACACTTCACTCTGGCAGACTACAGCAAAGTCTGCAAGTTGGCAAATTCAGCAGAATCGCTGGCTATGCAGCAGACTCGGATGAGTCAAATCCCTGATCCAGGTTAATAACCCAACAGAAGTGCTGCAGACTCAGGTGAGTCGTACATAAACATTTGCATAGATTACATACATTTAACACCGTTTAACATTTTGGTTACCTTTCATTTCATTTGCATATTTTAAGTTTTTGTCCCATCATCTGCAAGGTACAGTATTTGATCATTTATTGGTGTGTGAAATTGTAAAATAAACATCTCTGAATATTGCATATGAAACGCCATATTCTATATTTATTTTAATGGTTTTTTATCGTGGGGGTGGCAACGTGAATGACTCAAGTGAATCGAATTACTTTAGTGAGTGATTCTGATTCAGCCGGATCCATAAGTCCAAGCATAGTCCAAGCTGCAGTGACTTCACAGCATTACAACTCGCCTCAGTCTTATTTGGAAGCTCACAGTCCTGAATTGGTCTTTAAAGTGAACATTTCGGCGACAAAATTACTTTCTCCATGCGACCTAAATGACTCGACTCAATTACACTTTCAATGGCACACTTGCCCTGACCAACCAGAGTTGTCATGACAACCATTTAGCAACAGAAGTGTACATACTCCCTGTCTGGGTATGTGTGTTTGTTCCTGGACTAGTGGACATTGTGTGTAGGTGATTTTCCATCAGAGATGCAATCACTGACCTCATTTCACATTCATGGATCCACACACACTTTTTTTTTTTTTTCTAAAAATTCAGTGTGTGGAGAAAAAAATGGTGCGTCTGTGAGCGATATATAATGAGTGTGATGTGTAAAAGACAACCCAGTCCATCTCCTTCATTTCCTGTCTGAGAAGCAGCCTTATGCCCTTATCTATTTTTATATCCTCATGGCAGCCGAGCTCAGACAGACTTCCTTGTTTTGTCTGTGTGTGAACTTGTAGATCACATTTTCTCCATGAACTTAGGAAACGTCACACACTTGGACTTGTTGCTGTGTTGCAGTCTAATCAGTCACCATACTGACAGTAAGAGCTGAGTATACTTTGCAGACAAATGTTAATCTCATCTGGTGATCACATTGTAATTGCTTTATTTTTCTGCTATTATTCAAAGCTGGACACAGAAGTGCCATCGTAGCTCAGTGGTCAGTGCCACAGTGTTATCTTGAGGCTACAAGTTTGAGCCCAGGTTGTGTCAGAAAGAACATCCCACGTAAAACACACGCTACATCGTTTATGCGAGTTAGTTCACTGCTGACCTCTGCAGAGTAGCTAAAAGTAAAACATCAGTTTAAAGCTGCACGCAGGGAGAATTGCCATGGATTTTTATTTCCAGAATTAAAGCTTGGTGTTTTTCTTGTTCATCTGTGAACTTTATAACTTCTGAATACTATAAATAAAGAGAATAAAACTGCTTAACGTTTCCAATCTGTTCAACAAAGTGGTTGCTGTTATCATGACCTTTCCTATTCATTTGTGAAACACCATGCATGGGCCTCATGTTCAGTTTTGGACTGTTGTCATCCTGATCTCTCTTGTGGAACCAACGCCATAAGGCTGACACATTGTCCAGTTTTAGGACTGTGCTTAAGACTTTCCTTTGTGATAAATACTGAGGTCATGGTCCTCAATTGGAAACAGGTGGATTGCTCTCTTCAGGTCATGGGTGAGGTTCTGCCTCTGGAGGAGTTCAAGTATCTTGGGGTTTTGTTCACGAATGAGGGAAGAATGGAGTGTGAGATTGACAGACGGATTGGTGCAGCCTCTGCAGTATTGCGGACTCTGTGCCGGTCCATTGTGGTGAAGATGGAGCTGAGCTGCAAGGCAAAGTTCTCTGTTTACCGGTCAGGCTACATTCCTACTCTCACCTATGGTCACGAGTTCTGGGTAGTGACCAAAAGAATGAGATTGTGTATACAGGCGGTTGAAACAAACACACCTATACCCCACCCCCCCCTCCCCCCGAACATAGGAGGATCTGCAGTGGAAGTGGTCTCCAGCTACAAGTATGTATGTTTTGTATGTTTTATTTATTCATTTCATTTCATCCAAACAACAAATATAATACAATTTAAAGAAAAGAAAAAAGATATACAATCACATAAATAAAATGAAAGGCAGCAGAAGAAGAATGAGTTCTTATAATATCTGCCCCTTGTCCCCAAAATATATTCCAAACAAAATTACTATACAAAAGCAAGATGAATTAATAAAAAAAATAATAAAATAAGACTTAGCTAAAATATAAGATCAACTGTAAACAATTTTTATGAACTCACATTATACTTAATTTAAAAAAATAAAAAAAAAATTCATCATCCTCTTGAATATGTACATAGTTTTTGCATTTTTAATATCAACCTCCAGATCATTCCACAATCTAATACCCTGAGATATAGTGGATCGCATCTTCAGACTGGTGCGACACCACGGCTTCACAAACATCTCCATCCCCTTAAGATAATAATTACTTTCTCTTTTAACAAATTTCCCTTGAATGTTAGTAGGTAGTATGTTTTTGTTGGCCCCATACATAAACAGTAAGATATTGTAATCAACCAAGTCATAAAATTTTAATATCTTTAGCAGATGAAACAATATATTTGACGGATGGTTATAATCTTTTCTGGTAATAATTCTTATGGCTCTTTTCTGTAAAATAAAAATTGGATTTGTAATTGTTTTACATGCTTTACCCCAGACTTCAATACAGTAAATTAAATGTGGAACAGTAATGGCATTATACAATAGAAACATTGCTTTATCATTGAATAACTCTCTAACTTTGTACATTACTGCAATCGATTTAGCTATTTTAGTTCTTAAGTTTTTTAACGTGAGATCTCCATGTTAGTTTTTCATCAATGATGACACCCAGAAATTTCACCTCATTGACTCTATTAATTTCAATTCCATCGACTCTAAATGGAGTATCAAGCACTTTCTTGTTGTTACTAAAAATCATATTTGTTTTATCTACATTTAAAGATAATTTGTTAAGTTGAAACCAATATTGTATTTTCACAAATTCTGTTTGTGCCATCTTCAACATTTGCACAACATTTTCACCCACACAAGAAAAGTAGTATCATCTGCAAACAAAATACATTTAAAAAATCCAGACACATTTACCAGGTCATTCACATATAAAATAAATAGCTTAGGTCCAAGTATAGAGCCTTGAGGCACTCCACATGTAATATTACAGAATTCAGATTTTACATCATTTATTTGAACAAATTGTTTCCTTTTTTTCTAGATAACTAGATACCCACTGCAATGCATGCCCTCTAATACCATATTTATTTAGTTTTTTGAGAAGAATATTGTGATCAAGAGTATCAAATGCTTTCTTTAGATCAACATAAATACTAATACAATATTTTTTTTTTATCCACAGCAGTCGTTATCTGTTCCATTAAATCCATGAGTGCCATTGACGTAGAATTTTTAGGTCTAAACCCATATTGACTAGTACTTAATATATTTTGCTTATTGATAAATTCATCTAATCTAGTGACAAATAATTTCTCTAAAATCTTCGAAAACTGTGGCAACAACGATATTGGCCTGTAATTATTAAACACACGTTTCTCTCCACTCTTATATAATGGTATTACCTTGGCTATTTTCATGTTATTAGGAAATACCCCTGTTGAAAATGATAAATTGCATATATATGTAAATGGCTCAATAACATAACTCATAATATTCTTTACCAGCATCATATCCATGTCCATCCAGTCTTTTGATTTTTTATCTGCAAGATGTTTTACGATAGTCATAATTTCTTCTTTATCAGTTCCCCCAAGAAAAAAACTGTTTGTGTGATCTGTAACCGTATGGTTTACATTTTTATCTATATTTGGGATTGTTGCTGCCAGGCTTGGGCCAATATTCACAAAATGTTCATTGAATCCATTTGCGATTTCATTTTGGTCATAAATGTCTTTGTCATCCTTTACAAAATATTGTGGAATGCTCGATTTTGTTTTATGATTATTCAGAACACTGTTCATTATTTGCCATGTTGCCCTCATATTACCATTACTTTTGTCTAATAATTCACTGTAATATTTCTTTTTATGCTTTCTTATAACCCCTACCAATTTATTTTTATAATTTTTATATCTCTGTTCTGCTTCGTTTGTTCTTAATTTCTGAAAGTTTGAGTATAAGTAGTTATTTTTTTTACAAGCATTTCTTAACCCTTTGGTCATCCACAGTTTGTCATCAACACGTTTCTTTGTGTAATTTTCTTGTACACAATTTTTTTCATACAAAGCTCCTAAAATATTCATAAATACATCATATGCTTTGTTTACATCATCAACATATACATCCTTCCAATTTTGTTTTGTTAAATCTTCTTTTAGTTTATCTAGAGCTTTCTTTGATGTGTTTATTATTTTTTTCATAATTTTATCTACTTTCACATCATATTGATCTTTTTTATAGATAGTGAAGACTGGCAGGTGGTCACTGACAGCCGTGATCAAAATGCCACCCATAAGTTCTTTATTTGTTATATTTGTAAAAATGTTGTCAATTATTGAAGCACTATGGGTAGTAATTCTTGTGGGTTTTGAAATCAATGGATAAAGATTTAAACTGTGCATTGAGTTTATAAATGTTCCGATATTATTTGAGTCTGTTTTATTTCCCAGGTCTATGTTAAAATCTCCACACAAAAAAACTGATTTATTTGAACTTTTTTCCAATATTGTCATGATGTGATTGGTGAATGATTCAATATTTGAATCAGGTGATCGATATACACAACTTATCATTATATTTTTGGAAGTCTCGTTTAATATTTCAACTGTAAACATTTCCATAATGTTATCCACAGCTACTGACAATTTATTGATCATTTTACATTTAATTTCCTTATTCACAAGTAGAGCTACGCCTCCACCTCGTTTATTGTTTCTGTTCACATGATAAAGTTCATACCCTTCAATATTAACACTTTTTATATTTTCCTCATTTAGCCATGTTTCTGAGAGTGCTATTATACTGAAAGCTCTGTTTAACTGATTTAAATAATCTGTTATTTTAGATAAATTAGTGTTTATACTTCTACTATTAATATGAATAATGGAGAAGTCAACTTTATACATTTTAATTTCATTGAATTTTTCTTCATTGTAATACTCACACTCTTTAATTTCAGGAAAAATGTTTTTATCAATCACATCATCTATATTGTAAATTTTAAATTCTGAGTCTTCGTATGTTGTCATATTTCAATTTTATGTGTCCATTTGTCATTTACCATTTTTAGCTTATCCATTTACCTTGTTTAGTTTGTCCGTTTACCTTGTTTGTTTGTCCATTTCTGGACTCATTTAAATCTTTCCAGCTCCTTGAGTTCTTTTATTATTTTAGCATGAGACCCTTCCTGTTCTTTGATCCAAATGTTTCCGTTTCTGGTCCAAGTTGATGATATTTTTTTTTTGTTTTTCTAACAGCCTTGCTTCACGTGCAATATCTGCATTTTTTTTTTGTTAAGTGTTCATTTATGTAGACGTTTGTTCCTTTCAGTTTTTTTGCTTGTATTATTACATTGTTTCTTGATTTCCTGTTTGTGAACTTGATCACTACAGTCGGTTTGTGTTTGTTTAATTTATTAGGCAATGTGTGACAAACTGAAATGTCCTTTTGTTCGATTTTAATGTCCTTGTCCTGTAAGAAAGTAACTACTTGCTGTTCCAGAGTTAGTTGTTGCTCCTGTGGTGAATCTTCAGTGATGCTTCCATTTTTAGTAGCATCTGCATAGGATCGGTGTTTGATTTCCAATCTGTTAATCAGCAAGTCATTGTTTTTTATAAATTGTTCTAGACCATCTACTTTATTTTCAAGTTCAGATATCTTTACAAGTACTTGGGTGTACACATGAATGACAACCTGAGCTGGAGCAACAACACCACCAGCCTGATCAAGAAAGCTCATCAGAGACTACTTCCTCAGGCGGCTGAGACGAGCTGGTCTGGGAAGCTCAGTCCTCACCTCCTTCTACAGGTGTGCAGTGGAGAGCATCCTGTGCTCCAGCATCAACGTGTAGCATGGAGGCTGCACAGCTGCAGAAAGAAAAGCTTTGCAGAGAGTGGTGAAGGCTGCACAGAAGTCTGTTGGAGTCAGTCTCCCCACCATCACAGACATCTACACCTCCAGATGCAGAAAGAGGGCCACCTGCATCATGAAGGACCCCACTCACCCAGCACACACACTTTTTGCCCTGCTCCCCTCAGGAAGGAGGTTGAGGAGCATTAAGTGTAGAATCACTAGACTGAGGAACAGCTTCTACCCTGAGGCTGTTAGACTCATGAATCTCTTACCAGAATAATCACTTAAAAATCACATCATGTTGCTGCTGATCTGTTTCATGTTGCTGCTGATCTGTTTCATGTTTCTGTGTTCATTCGTACTCATTTGCTCACACAGACTCATGTTTGTGCTGCTGTTTGTCGTATTGTTTTTGTACTACTAGTGCTTAGTGTATTTTTATTAACGTTTTTCTTAGTTCGTATCTTAGATCGTATTACTGTTTTTCTTTCACAATTTAATACTTTTGTTGGATGTAACTGGGACCCTGTGTACACAACTTCATTCCAGCCACATGTACCACATGCGATGGAATGACAAATAAAGAACCTTGATTCCTTGAATCCTTGAAATGAGTTTCCTCTGCAAGGTAGTTGGACTCTCCCTTAGAGACAGGGTGAGAAGTTCAGTTATCAGGAGAGACTCCGAGTAGAACCTCCACTCATCCACATAGAGAGGAGTCAGTTGAGGTGGTTCGGGCATCTGGTAAAGATGCTTCCTGGGCACCTCCCTAGGGAGGTACTTCAGGCATGTTCAACCTGGAGGAGACCCTGGGGAAGACCCAGGACACGCTGGAGAGACTGTGTCTCTCGGTTGGCCTGGGAACGCCTTGGAATCCTCCCAGAAGAGCTGGAAGAGGTGGCTGTGGAAAGAGATGTCTGGACCTTCCTGCTCAAGCTGCTGCCCCCGAGAACCGACTTCGGAACAAGCGGAACTGGATGGATGGATGGATGGAATATATCTCTGTAAGTTTTACAGATACTGAACAAAAAATTAGTGTGGGAGTACGTGAGTCATAATGTTTGTGTGTGCGTTACCAAAATATTTCATGAACCACTAGACGTGACTTTAGAAAACATTTGGTATGACCAACTTTATTTCACATACTTAAGCCTAGACAGACAGACAGACAGATAGAATTTTTTTTAATGACTTTTTAGCTGTCTTACCAAATCTTCTGATGAGACAGCACTTTTAACTTCAAGGCACAGAGCAGACCACGGTAGTGCCCTCATATAGAGACATAAACAGATTTTAATGTACAGTTGTTGTTAATAATATGCAACAAGTGTAAACTGTGACACTTCAAGTGATGAAAGATCACACATGTAGACTCCAGTGACACCACCCCTTCATTTCTCCACACACAGTCCACAGGTGTTACTGGGGGGGTCGCAAATGAAAGTTGGCGTGTCCAGTCACGACCTGTCGTCAGGGTGCCACCCATTATGGCGCTGAGCCCACTGACAGAGTGAGCCATCTGGGCAGCAGAGAGGCGGTGGCAGGCCCATCCATCCCTGTGTCCTGCCCTCTAGGCTCGCAGCCAGGGAGACAGACTGAGAGAGCTGGAGGTGATCAGTGCTCCTCAACTGCTCGCCAAGCTGGAGCATGGTTTGATCATTTTGGCATTCAGCGGGGTCAATATTCTGCTTATTTCACTTTATTTAATGCTTCAAATAGATTTCTAACAGACACATTCTGCCTGTTGCATTACCATAACTACTTTATCCATTTTCAGATAAATCTGTGTTTTACTATGACTTAAAGGATTTGTGCATCATTTTTCTGACCAGTATCCTGAATGAATGCAGCACGAACAAATGTATGCGTAGAGAATTTACATGAAAGTTCTTGCTGTCAACTCTGCTGTTGATCTAGTTAAATATGTGTCTTTATATTGGGAATGCCAAGTTGTCTCACCAATATCTGCCTGGGAAACAAGTGGTCTGAGCTGTGACACAGCAATGATGCAAAACATGTTGGAGAGTTATAACATCCTCTGGCTGGACTAATCATGGCTGACAGAGCAGTGCATGCACATATCTAGTTTTCTCTTAATCTAGTCCAGAAAAAATCTGATAAGGAATTTTGTTTCAATGTTTAGTAAATGTCTTAAGCCAAAACCTCCCTGGGCTGTGACTGTTAGCTGATGGCTTTCTCAAGGGAGTCTCCAAAATGTCTTGAAACATTTGCAAAGGTTCCTGCTGAGTTCCAGAAGCTCCATCTCCTACTAAGTGCTAGCTAGAAATCCTGCAGTCACATGGGATATTCCACCAAGGGTGGTAAAGAAAAACTGGACACATTCAAACTGACAAGCAGGTGATGGGTAACTAACTGGACACTTTGGTGGTTGACAAGCTACAGAACACGACGGAGGAAATGGAAGTAGAGATGTAAAGCATCTGTAACGTCAGGAAGGAGCATGAGAAGCTTGAAAAGAGCAAGGGCTGAAAGAGAAAACTCAAGATAAGAGAACTGTATTGATCCTGCAGGAAATTGTTGTGCCAGAGTTTCAGTACAAAGGAGCATACACAAGGACAAGTTGTAGAGTTGTAGAGAGTCAAGGTGTCAGGTGGTCATCACAGCACTTTGACCACCAAACTGTAAGAGTGACTCCAACAAATCCCAGGAGCATTCTCAGAGATCTCTGTCCAGAAGAGTACAATCCTAGGAACAGCTGAACATGATCCTCAAGCTCCCAGGCCTCTGGTAGAGGACCAGATCTTGAAGTGAAAAGTACATTTGGTCACTTTGGAAAAAATAGGATGAAGAATTATGATCCAAAAAAGTTCAATCTGGTCCTCTGGACATTCAAAAAAACAAAAGCAAAACAAAGCAAAAGCAAAAAAAAATGTAGAAACGTTTCGTCTCTCATCCAAGAGACTTCCTCAGTCTGAGGTGCTGTTTTCAGCTCAGTGTCTTAAATAGCACCTTCTCAGGGTGGATCAACCAGTTTGCTGCTGACAACCAAAACCAGCTGATCACATGCTCAAGAAGGACCATCAGCCTAACAATGGATCATTAGCACACTGATGGCTGTTTACTGTTCACAGAGGGCTGAGTGATACTAGCAATCACAGCATTGTAAGAGGGGGACAGTTGAACCCGGAGGCCTCCACCCCTGTTTAATGATGGATGATTTCTTTTCACAAAGATGGCCTCCTTTACTCCTCTCTCAAACCATCGTTCCTCTCTGTCCAGGATGTGAACATCTTCATCCTTGAAAGAGTGACCGCTGGCCTGGAGATGAGTGTAGACTGCAGAGTCCTGGCCTGATGATGTTGATCTTCTGTGCTGGGCCACCCTTTTGGCCAGTGGCTGTTTAGTTTCCCCGATGTAAGACTGATCACAGCCCTCCTGACACTGAACAGCATACACAACATTACTCTGTTTGTGCCGGGGGACTGGATCTTTGGGATGAACCAGTCTTTGCCGTAATGTATTTTGGGGTTTAAAAGCCACTGGGACGTTATGTTTAGAAAATAAACGTCTCAGTTTCTCTGATACTCCCTCAACATATGGAATGACCACTGGTCTGGGTCTGGCTATTTAAGAGACTGAGCTGAAAACAGCACCTCAGACTGAGGAAGTCTCTTGGATGAGAGACGAAACGTTTCTAGATTTTTTGTTTTGCTTTTGTTTTTTTGAATGTCCAGAGGACCAGATTGAACTTTTTTGGATTTTTCTACCTGGATTATTGAGCATGCATCAGGATAAGAATTATAATCGTTTGGCTGCCTTCAAGATCAGTGGTTCCCAACCCTGGTCCCTGAGGAACACCACCCTGCATGTTTTAACGGTTTCCCTGCTCCAACCCGCCTGATTCCGTGATTTAATTACTTCCTCGAGTTCTGCCGAAGCCTGTTTATCACCACATCATTCAAATCAAGTGTGTCAAAGCAAACACACAGCTAAAACATGCAGGATGGTGTTCCTCAAGGACTAGGGTTAGGAACCACTGTTCTAGGTGATCAAAGAAATTGTTGCTTCTAAATCGATTTATTTATTATTATTTTTCATTTTTTCATTTAGCCTTTATTTATACAGGTTAGTCTCATTGAGCCATTTATTTATTTTTGCTGCCATGTTTGTTTGGTCACGCGTATATTCTCTAATGCTTAAGAAGGATGAAAAATATAATTTTATAGAAATGAACAAAGCAGCTAAATCAATCCCTGGTCCAATAATAGAGTTCATTTTATTAAAATAAAAACATTGTAGAACATGTTAATGAGTAAATGTAACATGTTCTACCATGTGGGGTGGTTGTGACGCAGTGGAAGGGCAGCAGAATTGGGACTTGAGAAAACCACAGGTTCAACTCCCTGACATGCCCACATGTCATGGTTCTTGTGCAAAACACCTTTTGTCCCACTGCTCCCTGGATGCTTACATGGACCTGCTGCTCCATTTGGGTGTACCTCACATGTGATGGGTTAAACGCAGAGCACAAAGTTCACTGTATAGAAACATACAATAATGACAACACATTTCACTTTCAGTTCTGATGTCATCAACATAAACTTTGCAACCCAACACAAAAACAGAAAAGAGGTTATATGCTTACAGCAATCGGTGATTAAGTCAGATACTCCACATTGTACTCCAGCCTTTTTGGAATGATGAAAAAGTCAATTATCTGGAAAATTAGTTCATGTTTGCTCCATTTAACATTAAGAAACCATCTTGTGCTGAAAGCTGCATGTATGAGACTGAAATGATGTCAGACTGCTTAACAGCGACTTGTATTTTCTCTCCCTGTCTGTCTGAACCTGACAAAGTGATGGATGTGATGATATATTCTTTTCCTCTTTCCACTTAGTCAGATCTGGAGCAGAAGGCTCTCGGTGACATTTACCCACAATACTGTTCTTCACACCACCGCCAACTGGACTCCCACTCTCTGCGAGTGCCAGGGGAAGATCGTTTTACCAGCTTGTTTGGATCGAGAGCACAAAAACAAAGCACCTGCTAAACTGAGATGGGCTGGATGCTGTTACAGTGCATCAGGTTGTGGCTGAGAGGTGGACAGTGACAGAGTGGTCCATCAGCATAACAAGCAGCAGCTGTGCCCACATGGCTGCCCAGAATCATGTGTTTGTGGTCTGAGCAAGTCTTGTATAACTACAAATTAAAAAACACAAATTATCATTGCCACACAATAAAAGCTGTACTTGATCACCTTGGTTTTTATACGCCTGTCGAAGGCAGGGTGTATTAAAGCATCCGTCTGTCCATCCATCTGTAAACTTTCTCTTGTCCCACCCATAGCTTCTGCTCGGCTCAAGAAAATTTAATGAAACTTGATAGACATATGCATTGTGCTGCTGTTGTTTGGCATATAGTTTTGTACTGTTGGTGCTTGGTGTATTCTTAGTTTAGTGTATTTAATGTATTCTTAGTTTGGTGTATTTAATGTATTCTTAGTTTAGTGTATTTGGTGTATTCTTAGTTTAGTGTATTTAATGTATTCTTAGTTTGGTGTATTTATTGTATTCTTAGTTTAGTGTATTTGGTGTATTCTTAGTTTAGTGTATTTGGTGTATTCTTAGTTTAGTGTATTTAGTGTATTCTTAGTTTAGTGTATTTAGTGTATTCTTAATTTAGTGTATTTAGTGTATTCTTAGTTTAGTGTATTTAGTGTATTCT
>NC_056514.1:19621954-19622232 GCF_014905685.2 Nematolebias whitei | reverse complement strand
AGTGTATTCTTAGTTTAGTGTATTTAGTGTATTCTTAGTTTAGTGTACTTAGTGTATTCTTAGTTTAGTGTATTTAGTGTATTCTTAGTTTGGTGTATTCTTAATTTAGTGTATTTAATGTATTCTTAGTTTAGTGTATTTAGTGTATTCTTAGTTTAGTGGATTCTTGGTTTAGTGTATTTAGTGTATTCTTAGTTTAGTGGATTCTTAGTTTAATGTATTTAGTGGATCCTTCTTGGTGTATTCTTAGTTTAGTGTATTTAGTGTATTCTTAGTTT
>NC_056514.1:19595189-19621944 GCF_014905685.2 Nematolebias whitei | reverse complement strand
TTAGTGTATTCTTAGTTTAGTGTATTTAGTGTATTCTTAGTTTAGTGCTTGGTGTATTCTTGGTTTGGCCTATTTCTTGGTTCATGTCTTGGATCTTGCTGCTGTTTTTCTTTGCAATTTGTACTTTTCTAGGATGTAACTGGGACCCTGTGTACATAGTTTTGTTCCACCTCATGTACCACATGTGACGTGAATGACAATAAAGAACCTTGTTCTTGATCATCAGTGGAAGAAGTATCACATCACACTTCATCACACCTGTTCCAAGGTCGAGGTCTCAAATTAAGGTCAAATCTTGTACAAGGTATTGTCAAAGCCATTGCTATAAAGTGCTGTATAATAGTTTGTGGATCGAAGGCGAAACGTTTCAGCACAAAAAAAGAAACTGTCCAGATGACCTGACTGAAAAATGTTGGATAGGCTGAAAAAAGTTTAAATAGGTGCAAAACAACGTAGAATTAGCCCCCCAAAAATAGCATAAAACAGCTATATAGTAGCTGAAATAGCAGAAAAAGCTTAAACTTGCATAAATAAACTGAAAGGAGCAAAATAATCCCGGAAGCCATCTAATCACCAGCAAACTGTATTTTTCCACTCAGGGAGTGAGCTGTTTGTGGGATTCAGTTTGGTTTGGTGGATCCTCAGATTTAAGAAGTCCTTCGCATGAAGGACGAAGCATCTCAGCAACAAAAGAAACCTTCCAGATGACCTGACTGAACGTTGTTGGTTTTAATATAAAGGTGCTGGTCATAAAATTAGAATATCATGAAAAAGTTGAGTTATTTCAGTAATTCCATTCAAAAAGTGAAACTTGTATATTATATTCATTCATTACACACAGACTGATATATATATATATTTTTTTTTTATTTTGATAATTATAACTGACAACTAATGAAAACCCCAAATTCAGTATCTCTGAAAATTGGAATGTTAAGACCAATTAAAAAATATATTTTTAAAAATGTTGGCCAACTGTAAAGTATGAACATGAAAAGTATGAGCATGTACAGCACTCAGTACTTAGTTGGGACTCCTTTTCCCTGGATTACTGCAGCAATGTGGTGTGGCATGGAGTCATCAGTCTGTGGCACTGCTCAGGTGATATGAGCCCAGGTTGCTCTGATAGTGGCCTTCAGCTCTTCTGAATTGTTGGGTCTGGTGTATCACATCTTTTCTTCACAATACTCCATAGATTTTCTATGGGGTTAAGGTCAGGTGAGTTTGCTGGTCAATTAAGAACAGGGATACCATGGTCCTTCAACCATGTACTGGTAGCTTTAGCACTGTGTGCAGGTGCCAATTCCTGTTGGAAAATGAAATCTGCATCTCCATAAAGTTGGTCAGCAGCAGGAAGTATGAAGTGCTCTAAACTTCCTGGTAGATGGCTGTGTTGACCTTGAACCTCAGAAAACACAGTGAACCAACACCAGCAGATGACATGGCCCCAAACCATCACTGACTGTGGAAACTTGACACTGGACATCAAGCAACATGGATTCTGTGCCTCTCCTCTCTTCCTCCAGACTCTGGGACCTTGATTTTCAAAGGAAATGCAAAATTTACTTTCATCAGAGAACATAACTTTGGACCACTCAGCAGCAGTCCCAGGTGAGACATTTCTGACGCTGTCTCTCGTTTAAGAGTGGCTTAGCACAAGGAATGCGACGGCTGAAACCCATGTCTTGCATACGTCTGAGCGTGGTGGTTCTTGAAGCACTGACTCCAGCTGCAGTTCACTCTTTGTGAATCTCCCCCACATTTTGGAATGAGTTTTGTTTCATAATCCTTTCCAGGGTGCAGTTATCCCTATTGCTTGTACACTTTTTTCCTACCACATCTTTTCCTTCCCTTCACCTCTCTAGTAATGTGCTTGGACACAGAGCTCTGTGAACAGCCAGCCTCTTTAGCAATGACCTTTTGTGTCTTGCTATCCTTGTGCAAGGTGTCAATGGTTGTCTTTTGGACAACTGTCAATCAGCAGTCTTCCCTATGATTGTGTAACCTACAGAACTAGACTGAGACCATTTAAAGGCCTTTGCAAGTGTTTTGAGTTAATTAGCTGATTAGAGTGTGACACCAGGTGTCTTCAATATTGAACCGTTTCACACTATTCTAATTTTCTAAGATACTGAATTTGGGGTTTTCATTAGTTGTCAGTTTTAATCATCAACATTACAATAAATAAACATTTGAAATATATCTGTGTGTAATGAATGAATATAATATTCAAGTTTCACTTTTTGAATGGAATTACTGAAGTAAATCAACTTTTTCATGATATTCTAATTTTGTGACCAGCACATGCATGATTTGTTGAAATGGCACAAAAATTGTGGAACGAGAAAGATGCCGAAAAACGTACAGAAGAATAATGGATCACAATAGTGTGAGTACTTCGATCATTCACACAGTGATCATTAATATCATCAAGATCAGTATCAGTTTATTATTTTTGAGTGTGAATCATTTTCTCGAATCAACATTCTTTATCATCTTTTCTTCCCAGCATGCTGAGTTAGAAATAAAGTCCAATCCTTTTCACATCACTCTGAAACTTCAGATTTCCTGCTGGTTGCTGCTAACCAAGTTTTTTTTTAATCTTTTTGTGCCACTAAAGCAGTTTGTACTCTGCTGCACAGGGCCTGTTTCCCACTGTCATCACCACGCTGTCCCCTCACTGCTGGGTAACTGCAATAAAACTCCTGAGGCGTAAAGTAACAGGTAAATAAAGATGAACATGGTTCTGAGCTGCTTGAGAGGAGTTACAGCACAGAACACCAATAAATATACCCACATCTAATAATCTGCAAATAAAGTCACCTTTTAATTTAAACACACATGCTGATTCTCAGCGCATACATGAATCAAATCCCTACACGGAATCCCTACAAAATACAATTTTTATACACAAAAACATAAACACAAGGCCAGGTAGATGTTTAGAGTATTTCCCTGTTGGTTGATGCGTTCTTTTTTTTTTTTCCACACCGGCTTTAACCATCTTTTGTGTGTCGGACCATCTGGATGGCATCCCTCTGGATTTCTACATTTATGAAGTATTTTCACTAAGAACCAAAAACTGTGGGAACCAAACATTAGCACCTCAGATGTGGGCCAACAACGCACTGAACTGACGGCTGATGTGCTGGATGTCACTCAAAGGGACCGTGTGAGACATGGCTGCAATCAATCTAAATAATAAATAAATAAAAACTCAAACCGCTTCCTTCCTTGTGTTCCTAAATCAACATTGTACTTCACATGGTTTTGTTGGTACTTTAAGGCAGACTTTGATTTAGTATTTGCTTAAGCTAAGTGTTACTAATATATTAAGTGCCTTAAAACTGCTGATCCAAGAATAAAGTGACCGGATTTCTGAAATTAAATCTGGTGATTTTTCCAGCTTGAAGACAACAAAGAATTCACTCTTATCAAAATGAAATTAAGAAACAGAGACAGTTGTGGTTTCATTTATTTTTTACATATGTATTCATGTTTTAACAATAAAAATCAAATAGAACATTTATCAGAAGCAGTAAATTTATTTCCAGGCATTATAGGTCATGGACATATTGTTCCATAAGAGAATCAACATTTAAGATGGTTATGCTTCCATCCTCAAAGGTAAAAAAAGATCTCTAGAGACTCTCCCCTCGATGTGTTTGCAGTTTCATGCCTTTAACATGCTGACATTCAAATTTAATCCTTCTTTTTAATTACCGCCACCATAGGCAAAAATAGAGACATAGTGATTAAAACAGGAAAATTCAATCTAACATGCTTCTTTTGATGCTGAATGTTCACTAACGAGGTAGTGGCTCCACTTATCAGGCGTAATACAGAAAACAATTAACTTCTTGAGTACTGTTAAATACAAACACACACACACTACTTGGGTAATCCTCACACACACACACATTCATATAACTGCACAGTCAAATACACAACAGCAACAATACTAATTAATCCTCAGATCTGTTGCAGCACTGGATATTTTGGGCTTTCATCCTCTCTTCTGTTGGGCTGAACTTCCTACTGTTTTGTTGCTGTTTGGATTAGGAGGAATTATGGAGGAATGCTAACGTTTGAAATCCTCTTTTGCCTTTGACTTACTGCATCAAACGTCTTGACAGCTAAGTGGCTCTCACAGGAAGAACTGTGTATTTTTATTTTTGTGTTTTTCATCAAGTCATGTTTACTTCACTTGTAGAAGAAGTCTTCTCAGTGTTAGTCCACAGGCTTTACAGAGATATTGCATCATTCTCTGTGCAGCTGCCCTTCTTTCATGTTTCTGAGTTTGGGTCAAAATGAGGGCAAGAGATTCTTTAGATCTTCTCCTGCTAAACTTTGACACAGCTTCTCGCAGCACTTCAGCTGCCAGCAAGTTCTAAGCCTGAGTCTTCGGGATCACTTAGTTTAGTTTGCTTTGCTCATCAGAATTCATATCAGCCATTCTGCATCGGTGGATGGTGATAAGTCTCAATACTCTAAAACCTTTAAGAGCTTAAAAGACAAACTAGAGAAAGTGCATTTTTTTGTGGAAATGTAGCATGAATACTGAACGACTGCTGAAATTTGTTGAAACCGAGTTATTAAAGATAAAACAGAACATTAACTCAAAGTAAAAAGCAGCAATGCATTAGCTAGAAGCTAGTAAAAGGCTATCAAAAAATGAAATGCTAAACAGCTAAAAAAAAAAAGATCTTAAGATTGTCACAAAGTCTTTGCAGGCTTCTTCAAAATGTTTTGAACCCACCTGGTTTGTGTCGTGAGCGTCTCCAAGCTCACTTCATGAGCGCCAAAGTTGTATTATGACACATTCAGCTGAGCTCTCGTCTGACAGAAAACATTTGAAGCAAACTATGCTTTAGTAGAAAAGATGTACAGTAGTCCCTCGCTACTTCACAGTTCGTCTGTCGCAGACTCGCTCTCTCACGGTTTTTCTAAATAAGATTGGACATGACACACAACTGGCTGATTGATGGATGAGCTGCGCCATCGCCATGGAATTTTTATTTAAAATGAATTGTTTTCAATTATTTAGAACCTGCTGCACATTTAGACAGCCCAGAGGTGCAGAACAAGAAAAAGCTTCCTCCTCCAGCATGTCATATCTCCGCTCAGCAGGTGAGAAGTGGGCGTGGCCGAGAGCACTGGCAGGAGGCAGAGAGCTGAAATCATGACATGCTGTGCTCTTTTAAAGGGTAAATGGACTGTACTTGTATAGCACCTTTCTATCTTATTTCAAGATACTCAAAGCGCTTTACACTACAATCTCTGTCCTCATTTACCCATTCATACAACACTCTACTAGATCTATACAAAGATAATTGAACAAATCATTCTAATGCGACTAATCAGAGTGTTTAGAGTTTAGAAACATTGTTTAGAATATAGCAAGAGTTTGGGAAGTTTAAAACGCCATATATATATATATATATATATATATATATATATATATATATATATACACACACTAAATTAAATTAAACTACTACTTACTACTTCTATTCCTACTTGTGGTTTTCACTTATCACCGGTCTTCAGGGTACGGATCCCCAGTGATAAATGAGGGACTGTGTTGAAAATCTGGTCCAAATCTGCCTACCTTCATTTCAAAAGTGTACACCAGCAGATTAAATCATAAACATGTGGGTGGCTCTTAAGATGGGTATGATGGAGATGGTTAACAAAATAATATGTGCAAGGCCAAGAATTTTGTTTTCAAGTCATGCACAGAAAATGGGCTGTGCTTGAAAAAAAAACACACAGTCCACATAAAACAAGACCTCAGGGCTCGTTGGTTGCTTGATCACACTCAGAGTTCAGTGAAACTACAACAGAAGATTTTTGTTATTACTTTTCTTTACTTTTTTGGCACTGACTCGCTTCCAAACAGTTGCAGCCTCTTCTTAATTGTAACTCACTGCAGACCAAAAATATAAAGTTGTATTCCAAATCATAATTAAAACACTGCAACTACATTTTGACAAAATTGCAGAAATATTCCATATGTTGTGGCTGTTGTAATCAAATAAGGGTCGACGATTTGAACTTAGGAACTTGTTCCAGTAAGTGCTGGCTACATGATACAGAGCACAGCTCTGGTTCTCTGTGCTCCACCACCATCACAGCAGCTGCAGAGCTGTCTGGAGAAAAGGAGCAACAACAGCAACTGATCAGAGCAACAATGTTCTCGTTGTAAACCTTGGAGCACAACAGCGTTGATTGATGCAATTTATTTCATTTATGTACAGTGCTGCTTGAATGTTTGTGAACTCTATAATTTTCTATATTCCTGCATCAGTCTGATCTAAAGCATCATCAGATTTTCACACAAGTCCTAAAAGTAGATAAAGAGCACCCAGTTAAACAAATGAGACAAACGATTATACTTGGTCATTTATTTATTGATGAACATGATCCGGCAGCACGGTGGTGCAACTGGTAGAGCTGCTGCCTCTCTGCGAGCAGGTCTTTGGTTCAAACCCAGGTCCAGGGGCCTTTCTGGGTGGAGTTTGCATGTTCTCTCCGTGCATGCGTGGGTTTTCTCCGGGTACTCCGGTTTCCTCCCACAGTCCAAAAACATGCATGTTAGGCTGATTGGTAACTCTTAATTGTCCCTAGGTGAGAGTGAGAGAGTGAATGGTTGTTTGTCTCGTTTGTCTCTATGTGTCCCTGTGATGGACTTGCGACCCGTCCAGGGTGTACCCCGCCCCTCGCACAGTGATTGCTGGACATGGGCACCAGCGACCCCCGTGACCCAAAATGGAATGAACGGGTAAAGAAAATGGATGGATGGATGGATGAACATGATCCAATATTACAAATCTGTGAGTGGCAAAAGTATGTGAACCTTTACTTTCAGTATCTGGTGTGACCTCCTGTGCAGCAAGAACTTCAACTAAATGTTTCCAGTAACTGTTGATCAGTTCTGCTTGACTTGGAGGAATTTTAGTTCATTCCTCTGTACAGAACAACTTCAACTCTGGATGTTGGTGGTTTCCTCACATTAACTGCTGCTTCAGGACCTTCCACAGCATCTGGATTGGATTAAGATCAGGACTTTGACTTGACCATTGCAAAAAATGAACTTTATTCTTCTTGAACCATTCTTTGGTAGAACATCTTGTGTTTAAAGTCATTGTGTCTCTGCATGACTCACCTTCTCTTGAGATTCAGTTCATGGACAGATGTTCTGACATTTTCCTTTAGAATTCTCTGATATAATTCAGAATTCATTGTTCTATCATTGATGGCAAGCCGTCCTGGCCCAGATGCAGCAAAACAGGCCCAAACCATGATACTACCACCACCATGTTTCACAGATGGGATCTGGTTCTTATGCAGGAATGCAGTTTTAGGGTGCATTCACACCAGCCCTGTTTAGTCCGCTTTAATCGAACTCTAGCTCGTTTTCCTAGAAAGTCCGGTTCGTTTAAGGAGGTATGAACGCACCATCGAACTCTGTCATGGAACAAAAAGGCGAACTCTGGCCCGGGCTAAAACCTAGGTCTCGGTCCAGTAGAAGCAAACTCCAGCGCGGTTCGAGTACAGTGTGAATGTAAACAGACTGGGACCCGCTCCGCAGGGTAAACAAACACGCATTTCTCTGACCTTATATGGAGCCGTCAGCTGCCTTGTGTGGAAAAACAATATTCTCCATGGTCTTCTGTCTCATCTTCTGCTCATGCTAAGTCCATTTTTGAAAAATGACAAAATATAACTCCTAAAACTGCTAAAACTTGATGCCACTTCGTTTTTATTTTTACTTGAAGAAGAAGAAGAAGAAGAAGAAGAAGAAGAAGAAGAAGAAGAAGAAGACGTGTCTTCAGAGGTTTTTGTGTCGTTTCTTTCAGTAGTTCTTGGTGCAGTGCCCCCACAGGCGAGCGGGGGAACAGGTTGGTTCAACAGGTTGACTCGACTGCACAGTGCAGTGTGAATACAAACGCACCAGCTCAAATGTAAACAAAAGGTCATGAATATTGGTCCCGAACCGAGTCTACCGGACTATCAGGTGTGAAAACGACCTAACGTTCTCCAAACATAACACTTTTCATTTAAACCCAAAAGTTCTATTTTGGTCTCATCTGTCCACAAAACATTCTTCTGTCTTCTGGTTTGTCCACATGATTTTTTTTATCAAACTGCAGATGAGCAGCCATGTTCTTTTCAGAGAGCAGTGGTTTCTCCTTCAACCCTGCCATGCACACCATTGTTGTTCAGTGTTCTCCTGATGGTGGACTCATGAACATCAACATTAATGTGAGAGAGACCTTCAGTTGTTAGAAGTTACCCTGGGGTCCTTTGTGACCTCACAGACTAATACACACCTTGTTCTTGGCGTGACCTTTGTTGGTCTACCACTCCTGGGGGAATAACAATGGTCTTGAATTTCCTCCATTTGTACACAATCTGTCTTGACTGTGGATTGGTGGAGTCCAAACTTTTTAGAGATGTTTTGTAACATTTTCCAGCCTGATGAGCATCAACAACTCTTTTTGTGAGCTCCTCAGAAATCTCCTTTGTTCCTGCCATGATCCACTTCCACAAGCATGTTGAGAAGATCAGAATTTGATAGATCCTGTTCTTTAAATCAAACAGGGTGTCCACTCACACCTGATCATCATCCCATGCATTGAAAACACCTGACTCTAATTTCACCTTCAAATTGAAAAAACTAACTGATAATCCTAGAGGTTCACATACTTTTACCATCACAAATTTGTAATACTGGATCATTTTCCTCAATAAATAAATGACTAAGTTTAATATTTTAGTCTCATTTGTTTAACTGGGTTCTCTTGATCTACTTTTAGGACTTGTGTGAAAATCTGACGATGTTTTAAGTTATATTTATGCAGAAATATAGACTAAAGGGTTCACAAACTTTCAAGCGCAACTGTACACATGCAAACATGTCCTAAGTACTAATTCAGTTGATTCCAAGTACAGTTCAACATATCTTCTCAGAATGTGTCACTAGCCAGCAGCCTTGTGAGGGGCCTTTCACATGCACACACCAACACAGGGGCTGGGGTGAAAATTGCAATGAACGCAAAATTTGCATTAATCATAGAAACACATTTAATGCGTCTTTGTTCAATCTTATTTATCAGTTGCACATTGCAACATGTCAACGCTTGCATTAGCTCAACTAGACAAGCTAAAGAAAAGCGTGTTTACGGGTGCATTTGTCTCAATCCTTCACTGTTTTGGTGTTCATTCTTTAAATGTCAGCTCTCCGCTCAGACTCCATTTTCATCATTTTCACAAATGCTTCATGTCTTCCATCTTTGTAAGCATCAGCTGTCGCCGCGATCTGCTGAAGTGGATGTGACAGGCAGTCATCCTTCTTCATGCCTGTTCCTGCAGCCAAACATTTGTTTCACATGCAGCGTTGTACTGCGAGCCACTGCTTTTCCTTTCCTCTCTAATTTTTTGTCAGTGGTAATATATGCAAATTGCAGGTCTGGAGAAGAGACGGTCCCTTTGCTTTTGCTGCTCAATTTCCATCATTACGGATAAACAAAGAAATTGCTTGTGTGTGTACATACAGTTGAGGCTCCTTGACCCAGCGCCGTCTGCCTTATCTTGGTTTCACTGTTGCGAAGATGCTCTTCAGTAATCTCTGTTTTCAGAGAGCGCAGCGCAGCTGTTTCAGAGGAGCCTAATCTCAACTCACATTTCGCCGAGATGCAGATGTGAGCGAGGACCACGGCAGTCAGAAGAGCTTTCTGTGCGGTTGTGTTTCTGTTGAAAGTCACCTCGGCGTGCTGTCATGTTTTTATGACCCTCTCTTAGTGCTGAAAGGCTTTCAGTGAATCATCCTGTTCAGACTGTGACCTGGAGTTGGTTGGTTCAACAGATGTGCAGAGCTTCTGGCCCTCCACTTTAACAATAAATGCACAGCAGCAGCTGTACAGGTGATATTATTCTGAAACTGAGCTTATTGCTTTCTGTTTGCTCTCCCAGATAAACAATCTGGTAAAAACTTTCATCCAGAGCGAATTTGGTAATCTTGCTAAATCACCACTATGTCATATGACCAAGCTATTTTATTTTATTTTTTTTATTGGAGGTGCCAGTGCATCAGTATCAAAGCATCTTTATTATTATTTGTTCATTGTTCTAGCTGGATCACTTGACCCACAGAAACACATGGTGTGAAGCAGCACGCTATGAATTTGGATAGCAGTAAACTGTGTGATGTGAACAAAATTAGCAATAAATTCTTAATTTTTTTTTTGCTTTTTTAATATGTAAAAAATAATAACACAGCATGAAGCATAATGTCAAAACTTTTTGTTTTACATATTCAAGGGAGTGGTAGAAGTATAAACTTATCAAAATTCCCACTCCTTAACCACTTATATAATCTTACATATATTACATGTATAATCCACACATATAACAACTAATCCCATATTTAACTCATCAGTATAGTTTCTATTTAAGTTAACTACAGTAGATAAACAATTATTTCTTTAAATTCATCAACAACAACAAAAAACTAGCATCAATAACAAAAACACCAACAATAATGGAAAAATAATTGTATACATCATATCCAGCAATAATTATGTGTTTATATGATAATTTGAACAGCTTAATGTTTGGACATTGTTTAAATTCAATTTTCAAATTATTCCACAGTTTGACTCCTCTTACTGATACAGATTTTTTTTCTAGTAGTTCTGAATTTGCATATTTTAAACTGTGATTACCCTTAACTTATTAGTCTTAAACAGGTTTTGAATGTTTTCTGGTAATTGTTTATTTTTGGCTTTGTAAAGAATTAGAGCTGTCTGTAGTTTCATTATGTCAATGAACTTTAATAATTTAGATTTTACGAATTGTGTATTAGTGTTTCTAAATATCTCACCTTATGGATTATTCTTATTGATCTTTTTCTAGTATTGTTAATGCCTGTAGTGTAGTTTTGTAATTATTGCCCCAGATTTCTGTACAATAACTTAAATAAGGTAAGATTAGTGAACAGTGGAGTAAATGTAATGCTTTGTGTTCTATGACGGACCTGGCTTTGTTTAAGAGGGCGATATTATTTCTTGAGACTTTGAACATATTTGATGTGTGGTTTCTAGTTAAATAAAAGTCAAAAACTTTACACACTCATGGGATTTTAATTCAACTCAATTCAGTTTATTTAAATAGCGCCAAGTCACAACAGAAGTCATCTCAGGGCACTGAATAGAAACATTCATATATAGCGGTACATAAAGTAAGTTAATAACATTATTTATCTGAGGAGCAGACTGCTTTGAGTTTAACTTCATCACAGACTCATCTTGAGTGAGCGTGAAGGCGACAGTGGCAAGAAAAAACTCCCTCATGAGGAAGAAACCTCCAGAAGAACCAGACTCAGGACAAGTGGCCATCTGCTTCGACCGGCTGGATATGAGAGGAACAGGAAGGAAGAACAGATACACAATGGCAGGTCGAGAATCACATGTTGCGATAGAAATAATTTCAAATGAAAACTATTCAATGAAGAAATATGGTCCGTTTGTCCTGCAGTCTAAGCTTATGGCAGCATAACAAAACATTTTAATAAACAATAAAACCCAGTCGTATCTGGAGCTTTACTGCTCAGACACACGTCACAATAGAAAAATTTTTCAAGTTTCAACATGTCATTGACAGTCGACTTGTCCGAACTGGAATTTTGATCGTTTTTACTGATTTTTACACAATCACAATTTAAGTTTTGTGATATGTGAAGATTTTACCTCAAGTTGTTCAACTTATGAGACAATATCATGTTAACTTTTGAGAGCTGTTTAAACTTTCCAAAACCTTTGATAAAAAATAAAAAAAAATCTTCTTTTTTATTTTTTACACTTATGTAGTTTAAACAACAAAACACAGTTGTTGTCATCTTTAAGCAACTGAGTCTCTCTCTGTGATAAAGTTTAAAGCATCGTCTTAAATTCCCCTGGACTGCAGAGTACACACCCAAACTTTCATTAACTTCCATTGTATATGAGGTCAACTGTTTCCTCTCAGTACTGAAAGAAAGGCTCTTTGTAGCTTATTATGTTTACTTACAACACTATAGACATGAAGCGAAAAGCTTTTTCCACTTACACTTCAAGAACCTTGTCAGTATGAGTTGTAGCTTGTTTGAGGCTTTCTTTCTGGTCCGTGTTTCTGCCTGTCAGGGAGTGACAGTTGTGTGGTTACCATGGTGATCCTAACGACCCACTGACAGAAACTTTATCGTTTCTTTTGAGCTTGGTTCTTTTTACACTTCTTAAATTTTCACATCAAAATGTTGATGTTTGATGATCTTAGATTACTACAAAATAAAAGTATTTATATAGCACCTTTCACAGATACAATCACAAAATGCTTCACAGAAATACTTATACAGGCTTAAAATAAAACAAAAACGGTAAAAACAGCTGATTAAAAACAGAAAGTAAAACATTTAACTAAAAGCGTGTCTGAATAAAAGTGTCTTAAGCTGCTTTTTTAAAGGAATCAACAGAAATGGCCACATGAAGAGACAGGGTCAGGGCATTCCACAGTCTGGGGGCTACGGCCTGAAAGGAGAGGTCACCTGGAGTTTTAAACTGGGTCTTAGGGACCTTTAGGAGCTTCAGCGCTGAAGACCGAAGGGTGCGGGCTGGAGAATAAGGGATCAGCATTTCAGTGATGTATTGTGGGGCCTGTCCATTTAAAGCGTTAAAGTTAAGACCAAAATTTAAAAAATAAAAGTCTCAATCCCCTCATGTGCTTTTAAATTGATGGATGTTAGAATCTGAGGCAGTGGCTCCTTTAAAATGTACTTTATTTTTATTTTTATTGTTTTGTTTTCTTAAGTGTTTTATCTCCAAATCATTTGCAATTTACCCATTCAACTAAGCACCACAATATATATTTTATATTCAGTATATATCTCTGTGTTGTTTTATTTACAATGATGCATTATTTAAATACTTTATTTACATTCTAGTTGATCGTAGGGATTATTAAGATATTAAGATCCTTCAGATCGAAGGCAATGTGTTCAACATAATGGTATTTCCTCCAGTTATTTAACAGTTAACAATGGTGTACCACAAGGCTCAGTCTTAAGACCCACCCTCTTTACAATCTGTATAGTAAAAATAGTCACTTGAGCAGGATTTTTGACAGCTACTAACAATAGGTAATGTAGGTCAGAGCATCCCTGATGCATCCTTTAATTTCTATGCTGATGACAGTTGTTCAAAGTTGAGCTAAAACGGTTGCTAAGGCTTTCCAGCTTTTGCAGTCTGCTTTTGACATCATCCAGTCAGATTTGTTCCATCACAAACTTGTCCAAAACGCCAACAAAACCAAAGGGATGCGGTTTTCAAACAGGAAGTTGGTCCTAGCAGTCCTTCCTTTGATTTTATTCTTGAATGGTGTCCCTATTGTGTTTTGTTGATTCCTATAAATATTTGGGTATCTTGGTTGACTTGCATCTCTCTTTTAAGCTCCACGTTGAAAACCTAGTAAAGAAACTGAAAGTTAAACTGGGTTTCTTTTTCAGAAACAGATCCTGTCTAACTCTGAATGCTACGAAACGTCTTGTATCTGTGACTTTCCTACCCTCCATTGATTACGGTGACATTATTTACATGAACGCTCCTACAAGAACCCTGCAGATGTTGGATGCTGTCTATCATGGTGCACTAAGATTCATAACTGGCTGTAACTACCGTACCACCACTGCACCCTGTATTCACTGGTTAACTGGACATCATTAACTTCACGCAGACTCTCCCACTGGTACATTTTCATCTTTAAATCACTTCTTGGTCTGTTGCCTTCATTCATCTCCTCCTACATGTCTCTGCGTGAGTGCAGCTACAGCGTGCGCTCTCAGGACATTATTACCTGCAGTGTTCCCTCAGTGAGGACTGAACTAGGCGAAAGGGCCTTCTCCTACTCTGCTCCTGTTTCCTGGAATATCTTACAAAAAGATCTGAAGCTCTCGACCTTGACCTCTCTAAGTGGCTTCAAACATCTGTTAAGTTCCTGTCAAAAACCAATGCCGACATGTTCCTGTTTTTAGTTTTCTACATTGCCTTACAACCTAGCTGTTTTATTTTGTTACATTTTGTTTTAATTACCATTTTATTTTCACTTCTTAAAAATAATCTCACTTTATATGCATTCTTTATGATCGTCTAACTGTTGTCTTTGCTGTCCATTGTTGTCATCACTCTTTGTTAAAAGCAGGTCTCTCTTGTAAATGAGTCTCCGAGGCCCAATGGGGTTAACCTGTATAAATAAAGGTTGAATGAATTTGGTGCGAATTAGAAAACAAAATGTTTGGGGTAAGAAAATTACAAAACGTGATTAAAGTTTAATTTGTTTTTCTTTCTTTCTGGCTTAAAAAACTGTTTTCCTACAGCGTCACTTTCACTCTGATGGATTCCACACTGCCTTTATCACCCCTGTGGTAACACACTTGAAACACATTAACTCCTGCACAAACGATCCATTTGGTTGTTTCTCAGACTGACAGCCTCCTGACAGCCTGCAACACACTGACAGTTGATTTATGGCCCATATGTTTGTTTATTCACCAAAGAAAGTACGTTTTAACCTCCTGATTCTTTGCATTTGGCCCTTAGTGGGCTCCTAGACTTCCATTCACAACAGAGCCTCACTGTTTCCCACGTTTTCCAAATAAGGGCTGGAAGGATGTGTGCGCCTTCGACTGTTTCCGACTCTCTTTGTGTCGCTCTTTTCCCTCCTACACTGCAGTCAGGCAGGCAGTGTTAAATATCTCATCCTATTTTATCCTCCCGGCTGCCATCGATTTCAAGCTGTTCTCCTCTCATTTACAGCGCTGCCACACCGGCCGACAGATCAGGATGCACATCAGCTGCCAACGAGCAGTTTTCCTCTCGTCTCGCTCGCTGCGAAGAGAAGCAGATGCACGGTTTCCACCACAATCCTTCACATCTGCCAGCCTGAACAACGGCTGCGTTTGTGGGAACAAGGATGCTCCAACAGACACATCAGTGGATCATTTGCATTCAGTTTCATGAATAATAATAAAAGAACAAAGCCGTATGTTGCGTTTATCTTCATATACTGGTTTAATGTCAGCCCTTCATTGCAGCTGCCTGCTTTCTGTCTGCATCCTGCAGCTGATGGAGGACAAACATGCATTTTCTCAGATATGGAGTGTTTGGCCGACACAGTTTGTGAAACAAAGTGCTCCACTGCTCTCTAAAGGCTCGTTGATGGAAGTGCATGACTTGAATTTTAAACGTGCATCACCTGGCAATGTTTATGTGCTGCCTCATCACAGAGGTGTTCTTCAGAGGTGCACTCGGTCACCTTCTGTTCATTAATAAAAAAAAAATGAGGGCACCTAAAATGGAGCATGTGTCATCAGAGGGCTCGTTCTGACACGACAGATGCTGGGACAATTAAAAAAAAAAAAAAAAAGGTTTAAAAATGTTGTCCAAACTGTCCCTTAATTTGTCCCAGTCTTTACCGGGCGGCTGTGGCTGAGTTAGAGCAGTCGTCCTCCAGTGCAAGAGTTGGGGGTTTGATTCCACCAGCAGTCACATGCTGAAGTGTCCCTGGGTAAGACACTAAACCCCTCATTGCCTCCGATGTGTGTCCCATCGATGTATGAATTTGATAAAGCACTGATTAGTCTCTGCAGAGATCTAGTAGCGTGCTGTATGAATGGGTAAATGAGGCACAGATTGTGTTGTGAAGTGCTTTGAGTGTCTTGATAAGATAGAAAAGTGATATACAAGTACAGTCCATTTACCATTTTATGTTAAAATTAACCATGTTAATTTTAATTAAAATCTCAAAAGCTCAAATAATACCTCAACTACAGCCCCAAATCCCAAGTGAGTTGAAAAGGAGGTGCCGTGGATGCATTACCGTCTACCTGGAGGTGGTGCTCGAGTGCCTGACCGCCAAGATCTTGGAGCTGGCGGGAAATGTGGCTCGTGACAGCAAGAGGACCGAGATCGTCCCCCGGCACCTGCAGTTAAGTCTGTGGCGATGAGGGGCTCGGCAGACTGCTGTGAGGAATGGCCATCGCTCGGGGAGGAGTTCTCCTTGGCATTCAGGCAGTCCTGCTGCCCAAGAAGAACGAGAGGTCTGCTGGGTCTGGGTGGACGGATCGGCATTTGCAGCCAGTTTCTTCGGATCCGCTGTGGGACAGACTGCTACAAGAGATCCTTCCTGCCCAAAGCCAACAGCGTCTATAACAACTCTAATGAAACCAAGATGAGCTACAACAACAATTAATTTCCCTTTGGGATTAATAAAGCATTTGTGAATGAATTGAATTGAATTTTAATCCGGTCTGAAGAAAATAGAAGTGGACAGAAGAGAAGTGAATCAACTCCATATATAGAATATATAGAATAGAATATTTGTTTTTATTAATCATCTTGTTTTTATCTTATCAGTTTTTACCGCTGTCTTGTAAACCTTCTCCTTTACTGCTGCACCTTTCCTTAAATCACAAATCATCCCTGACGCTCATCTCTATCCACTCCATCCTGCCTGTTCGCTCTGCTTTTTGCTGCCTGTTGCTTTGGATGATTTGGATGAGCCGGCGTACTTAAACTCATCCACCTTTAATACCTCCACTCCCAAAGTCCAGAATAAAATAAAGACCTAGTATTCTTTGAAGGAATGCATAATGGAATGCAAAAGTTTCAGACTAAGGTCAGAAGGCATGGAGTTATCGCTGTTTTAGTCAAATACTATCAGAGATCCTGTGAGATGTGTTGGTTTGTGTTTTAAATGACTCAGCTACAACCACAGGACATTTTGGCTCAATGTCTATTACGAAAACTTTCACTGAAATGTGTCCATTGGTTCATAAGGTATTTTGCAAACATACAAACAGGCATGATGTCAGCAGTGAATTATATTTTTTTAATTTGCTACGTGAAAGCATTTTTTTCTGTTTCCAAAAGTCAGTTAGCTGTAGCAGCCATTTTGAGCCGACTTTACACCAAAGGATAATCTGTTGTAGATGCCTGCTATATTTAAGTTTTATTAAAATTTTTGTAGGGGTTCATGAGATATTTTACTAACAGACAGACTGAGTTGACTCCACATTTAATGGAAATATTTTAGCAACATATGTCCATCAGCTGACACTTTACGTAAAAGTTGCGTATGACTTTGAACTACCGGATTCAAGCTCAATATGTGTCAAATTAACCAAGTTATTCGTTTTCAAAATCCATCCGGTGATTCGTGAGATATTTTGCTAACACAAAAGTTAAGTGAATGCACAAACAGGCAAAAACACTGGCAACCTTTTGCCTCCAGAAGACAGCAAAAAATAAATATGTGGTGAGAGCGTTGCAGTATATATACAGTATATATATATATATATATGTATATGAAAATATATATTCATTTGTATATTTTCATATATATATGTCTGTGTGTGTTTTTATTATTATTTATATTTATATATGTATTGTTTACATATGTTTGTACAGTATGTAAGTGTATTACTGGTGCAGTGTTGCTCCCTACCACACGGTGGCGCTCCTCGCTGGACCCTCCACTTTCTCTCCGGTCGAAATCGTCACCGGAAGTAAGAAAGCTCTCAAAACACAGACGGGCCGGTTCTTTTCCTCTGGTTTTCAGCGACTACTCGCACTTGTAGCCGCCCCACGCAGTGGGAATGAGAGACAGTTTAGTGACTGTAGCATCTTTAGAGGAGTTTTTATTTTTCCATGATGGCGGGGCAGCTTCTGGAGTTTGAGACCGAGATGTTTCTGAGTCTCTTCGGCTGTGACGGTCTGCTGGTGGTGGCCGAGGGTTTGGGGATAGACCGCATCCTGCTGCAGTTCATGCGGGTTTACTCTGAGAAGGACAGCCTCGTCCTTCTGCTCAACACATCCACAGCAGAACAGGTCAGGACCAAACACTGTCCGTGCACCGTGTCCATAGTTGGGACACGTGGACACCAGCAAAGGGCTGAAGTTATTTACTGTGATGCATGCAGGGTGGCGGGTTGTGTGTCATTGTTGATCAACAATTAGAAAAACTGCTGGTTTGTTTTCTTCTCAGGAGTATTTCACAGAGCAGCTGAGGGTCGAAGGTGTCAGCCACCTGCCCAGGACAGTGACCAGTGACGTTCAGAGTGCTGAACGGTACCGTGTTTACACCGAGGGAGGGGTTCTGTTTGTCACCAGCAGAATCCTGGTGGTGGACTTCCTCACTGACCGCATCCCTGCTCATCTGATCTCAGGTCAGACACTGGTGAATGCTGCTGTACTGCATGCTAGTACGCTGAATTACTTTGCAATAAGTACTTGCAGCTTATACCACTGAGTACTGTATCCATGTGAGTTACCAGTTCCATCCTTCCATCATCTTCCGCTTGTTCTGAAGTCAGGTCGTGTGGGCGGCAGCTTGAGCAGGGAGGTCCAGACATCTCTTTCCACAGCCACTTCTTCCAGCTCTTCTGGGAGAACTCCAAGGTGTTCCCAGGCCAACTGAGAGACACTAGTCTCCAGCGTGTCCTGGGTCTTCCTCGCGTCTCCTTCTAGTCTGACATGCCTGAAGCACCTCCCTAGGGAGGCGCCCAGGGGGCATCCTTATGAAATGACTCAACCACCTCAACTGGCTCCTTTCATTGTTGAGGAGCAGCGGTTCTACTCCCAAGTCTCTCCTGGATAACTGAACTTCTCACCCTATTTCTAAGGGAGAGTCCAGCTACCCTGCAGAGGAAACTCATTGCAACAACCTGTATCCACGATCTCCTTCTTTCTGTCACTACCCAAAACTCATGACCATAGGTGCAGGTAGGAACGTAGACCGACCGGTAAACAGAGCTTTGCCTTACAGCTCAGCTCCCTCTTCACCACAACGGACCGGCACAGAGTTCGCAGTACTGCAGACGCTGCACCAATCTGTCTTTCAATCTCGCGCTCCATTCTTCCCTCACTCGTGAACAAAACCCTGAGATACTTGAACTCCTCCACTTGAGGCAGAACCTCGACCTGAAGAGAGCAGTCCACCCTTTTCCGGTTGAGGACCATGTTCTCAGATTTGGAGGTGCTGATTCTCATCCCAGCTGCTTCACACTCGGCTGCGAACCGCTCCAGTGAGAGCTGAAGATCACGGCACGATGACGCCAACAGGACCACATCATCTGCGAAGAGCAGAGATGTCTCTCTCCACCCCCTGGCTGCACCGAGAAATTCTGTCCATAAAAGTTATGAACAGAATCGGTGACAACGGGCATCCTTGGCGGAGTCCAACACCCACCCTGAAGGGGTCCGACTTAATACCAGCAATGCGAACCAATCTCTTGCACTGCTTGTATAGAGCCCGAACAGCCCGCAATAACGGACCTCCAATCCCATACTCATGGAGCACTGTACTCCAAGGAACACGGTTGACGACTTTCTCCAAGTCCACAAAATACATGTAGACTGGGTGGACAGACTCCCTCCAGGTCCCTAGTGAGGGTAAATGGGTGATCCAGTGTTCCACGGCCAGGACGAAACTCACATTGTTCCTCCTGGATCTGAAGTTCAACCAACAATTGGACTCACTTCTCCAGTACCCCTGAATAGATCTTACCAGGGAGGCTAATACCAAATATGTATTATTTCTTTCCAAAGTGTACTCCCATTAATCCCATTAAGATGAAATCCTAAGCATGAAGGTAGCTGCCAAGGTGGGTATAAAACACGAGCATGGTGTGGGCAGAGGTAAGCAACAAAACCATGTACACAGCCCAGAATTCAGTTTGCAAGTCGTACATGTAAAACAGGCAACATTTTAAAACACTGACCACACAAAATGTGACTCATGTCTCACTGGTTACTTGGTCAAAAACACCCGGAAACATTCATCGGTTTCTTTGAAATTGTGAGTCTCCAACATTTGCAACCCAGTGAGATACCACCTGTAAGAGCCAATTAGTGGCTAATTTACTGGTATTAGCATATTTGAAAGGAGAAAATATAATATAAAAATTATTGTTTCATTTAAATTTACAAACATGTTAAAAGCATAGAATATAGAAATGTGACTTTCTAATGCACATTCTGGTATTTTGGGGCTTCCTGCACACTAATTTTCTCAGATAGTGTTTTTTTGTTGTTGGTATGTGCATAAGCTTGTTGAGAAGTCAGAAATGCTGGAAGAAACACCGTTTTCTGACCGAGTTTTACCGTTTTATTTTGTTTTTCATTAACCGTCACCTTTTGAAAATTGCTTGGACTTGCTCGCGTTTCAAATACCTGTTGCTGGACTGAGTTGTAAAGGTGGTACAAAAGAAACAAAAGGAATCAGAGTACCGCTGCACCACCTCCATAAATCATACCTAACAAACAACACAGCTGGATTTCTGTTTAAACATGCACATCTGTGTGTGATGCAATGATGCACAGTTCAAGTAAAGTCAAACTCACAATCCAAAGTTGAACCAGCCTTTTTTTCCTCTTGTTCTTTGGAAGTTACTGACATGCTTGTTTTAATATAATGATGTGACCCATTTGATCAATTATTTACAGGTATCGTAAATGAGTCCTCACGACTCAATGGGACTAACTTGTATAAATAAAGGCTGAATGAATCAGTCACATGAGGACATTTATAGACAGTTGAGGTTCATTCCAGAGGTTAATGCACCAAAAACAAACTCCACGAAATACATCATAAAAACTTGTTTAACCTTTTACTTTGACGTATTGATGGATTTTCCTTTTTCTCCTCTGCTGTAGACACTAACTCCATCTCTGTGGTTCTTTCCCCTCAGGTATCCTGGTGTATCGAGCTCATAAAATCATTGAGTCGTGCCAGGAGGCTTTCATCCTTCGTCTGTTCAGACAGAAAAATAAAACTGGTTTCATTAAGGCCTTCACTGATAAGGCCACAGCCTTCTCCTCCGGCTTCTGCCAGGTTGAACGTGTCATGAGGAACCTTTTTGTCAAGAAGCTCTACTTGTGGCCCAGGTACGATAAAAGCATAACTGAGCAAAATCGTTTTTTTAAATCTTTACTTTTAGCGTTCTGTTTTTATGCTTTTTGGTGAACAGGTTCCAAGCATCGGTGAACACAACCCTGGAAAAACACAAGCCAGAAGTGGTAGAACTGCATGTGTCATTAACACCAGCCATGAGGGCAATCCAGAGCTCCATTCTGGACCTGATGAGCGCCTGTCTGAAGGAACTGAAGCGATACAACTCCACTCTCGAGGCCGAGGACCTGTCTCTGGAGAACACACTGGGAAATGGATTTGAAAAGGTGAAAAATGTAGCTGCCACCCTAACGTATCAAAAATATGATCGTGATGAAGCATCCCTGTCGCTCCTCCGCATGCACACTGAGCCACGTTACACTGCAATCCTCTCTCTCCTTCGTTAGTTTATATCTTGTCAAAATTCATTATGTCTGAAAGCATTACCGTATTTTCCGACTTTTATAAGTTGCAATGGAGAATAAGTTCCACCTGTCCAAAAATGTCTAATAATTTGGAAAAATCCATAAATAAGTTGCGTTTGTTACGTGTCACCGCTGACAACCCAGAAAAAATGGTGGCCGCGGGAGTGTGCACGGGAGGACTTTAACAAGAATTTAACAAGATTAACACTTAAAAACAATTATTTGTTTGCTCAAAATTATAGTAAAGGTGTGTCTGAGTCTAACTTTTCCTTAATAAATGCACTGTAATGGTAAAATCAGCTGCATTTCAAAAGTATTTGCTGCCTCGGTGCTCCGGGAGCGTGCAGAGGGAGGAAATCGGGAAGGAGAAACGCTGCACATTTTTTTGAATTTTAACAAGATAAGCACCTAAAACAATTGTTTGTTTGCTCTACATTATAGTAAAGGTGTGTCTCAGTTGAATTTTTACTTAATAAACGCACTTCAGTGGTCAAATTAGCTGCGTTTTGCTGGGGCGGCGCAGCCAAATGAAGCTGACTTGACGGTTGCTCCAGGCATGATCCCAGAGCTGTCCAAAGGTGGCAGACTGTGGCAAGCTGATTGTGTCATTAATAGCCACTTTTACGTATTACATGACATAACGGCATGCCAAATTACTCTAGCGTCATCTAGCGGCTGAAAATGGTAGTGTTCAATATTTTCAATGTCAGAATTAATGAAAAAGGTCATATCTCAGCCAAAAGTTGGTTTTATAAATATGGGGAAAATAATCCATAAATAAGTCGCTTTGGCGTATAAGTCGCAGGGTACGCAAATTATGCAAAAGGGTGCGACTTATAGGCCAGAAAATATTTGTACTTGTTGCTATTGAAGTAGGTGGTAGGATGGCTGCTTCCTTCATTGCTTGGCAAAAACTAAAAGGATGTTTTTCTTTGGTCATGTGACTTTAAATGATTTTTGTGCATTACTATTGTTGCATTAATTAGGATTTGTGAGTGAGGCTGAACTGTGAAAATAGTATTTGTTTAAATTGTGGTTAAACCAAGTATACGTGAAAGAAATGTTATGATCAATGGGAGGAGCTGTAGATTAAGAGTTGCTGCCCGACACTGAGGAGGCACAGAGAGAATATGGTGGTTACAAAGAAGGCAACAAGGTGTTGGTATTACTGTATCAAGATTGCAACGAAGCGAGTTTGTACCTTTTTTGGAGGAGAAAAATACTGGGATGATCTGAAGACTTGACTGTTCACTGGAGTTCTTTGGAGAACTTTCATTCAGATTCAAGAAAATGTTTGCGTGGAAAAGAACCCGTGACAATGACGTGTTATTTGAATTATATACATTGTTTCCCGTAGGTCACTAGCCTTAAGAGGGCGCTCGTCTCTTCGAGAGGGGGAAGAGGCACTACCATAGCGTATGGTAGTGGCGGCAATTGTTGACGGGGGTGGAGAAACGGAGGGCTACGTCTGTATTGCACGCTAGCTTAGCGCTACGATGGTGCCAGCAGTTGTCGTTGGGGGCAGAAGAGAAGCTGTGCAGAGTGTATAGTGGAGCGCTACGTTTGTACTGCATGTGGTTTGGAGTTTCACAAGAGCTACTAATCTCCACTCCCTGTCCCAAAGTTGTGGGGGGTTTGGTAGGTTTAGGACGCTCGATTCTGTTAACAGGGCGGGGCGCACTCCTTGGATAATGGTTGTGGAAACACTAATCTATATCTTTGTACTTCCATCCAGACTATTCGTCACTACCTGAACCCCCTGTGGCATCAGCTGGGAGCAAAGACTAAAGCCCTGGTTCAGGATCTCAAGGTGCTCCGGGTTCTTCTACTCTACCTCACCCAGTACGACTGTGTGACCTTTCTCAACCTTCTCGAGTCTCTGCTATCCAGCCAAAAGAATTTTGGCTCAAATTCAGGTAAATCTGTCCAGTGCCTGACTAGAATCACTCCAAGTAAACAATTAAATGGATGTTTGTTTACTTTTGATTTCATCTATTAGGTTGGCTGTTTCTGGACTCGAGTACCTCCATGTTTGTGAACGCTCGGAGCAGAGTGTACCGCATTCCTGAGAGCAACAAGAAACTTAAAGTAGGAGGAGATGCAGAGAAACAGAAGTCTTCCACGGCTTCAGGTAACAAGAGGACGTCCCAGATCTTGCTCAGTATTTCGACTACATATCTGAAGTGTGGCCTCTCTGGGAGCCTTCGTCTTAAAGGGAACCTGCTTTTTGGATTCTAGAGGTGAAGCGGGAGCTGGTGCTGGAGAAGAACCCAAAGTGGGAGGCTTTGAGAGAGGTGCTGGAGGAGATTGAGAAGGAGAACAAGAACTCACAACCAGGTGCTGTTGAACTCCCACATAAGTCCATCGTACAACCTCTACATACACACCTGCTGTATGAACAAAATGGGATGTAGATTTTTCAGATTACAGAAGTGTTATTTTACTAATTAGATTCAACTTTTAACATTTGAATTTAGCTCCTTACAGCGTAACAACAGCACAAAATGATAAAAATCAGTGCTACATTTATTATGTTGTTAGAATAAATATCAGTTTGTTGTAATAAAGTTGTTCTCGGGACAGGTTGTTTTTATCAGCTCTGAACACGTACAGTACTTGTCAGTTCTTCTGTCCACATTAAACTAAACACATCCAGCTGAACTTGGATCAGATACTGAAGCCAAGGCAGGTCTTTGCGGTGGACACTTTGGTTTGTTGTTACTAAAAATAACCGTAGTGTTCTTTAAAAAATTTGTTTTTAGGAGCACTTCATTTAGATGCTCTGGACCTTTATGAACCAAAGCCTCGTGGCTGTCAATGCTGCCGTCCAAGTCACACAAATGGATTCAAATCACAACAGTGTGAATATTTACGAAGCATTCACACTGATCCTTTTTTTTTTCCCGGTACATTTTTCTGCATCTTTCTCGTTCCACAATTTTTGTGCTGTTTCAACAAATCATAAATCAAAACGTTCAGCTCTTTCAGGAGAAGGGTGCTGTGACTTTTGGTATTGGTGCAACTGTAGCTTTTTGAAATATTTAGCCGTTAAAAAAATTAATTAATAAAAAAAAAACTAAAATTGGTATGAATCATTTGTCTATTGTTGTCGTTATTCTCCACTGTTGTCATCATCACTCTTTGTTAAAGTCCAGGTGTCTCTTGTAAATGAGTCCTCGTGGCTCAGTGGGACTAACCTGTTTAAATATAGGTTGAATACATTTTTTCCTCATAGAAAATTAACTGAGTTCATTTTACATCCTTCAGATCTTTAGATGTGTTTACAACCTTTTACTGCTCCTTTCACATTTTGTTCTGCTTCAGCTTCTTTCGGCTTCCTTGTGCAAATTTTAAAAAAATTTCAGCTTCTTTTAGCTGTTTTTTCAGCTGTTTTGTGCTCCTTTTAGATTCGTTCTGCTAACTACAACATTTTTGTGCTTCTTGTAATTTCTTTCTACTAATTTCAGTTTATTTATGCAAGTTTCTGCTATTTCAGCTACTATTTAGCTGTTATGTTAATTTTAGCTTTTTCAGCTAATGCCACTTTTTTTTCACCAATTTCAACTTTTTTCAGCCTAATTCAGCAAAAATTAGCTCGCTCCACTTCCTTCTGGTAATTTAAGCTTCTTTCTGCTTTTTTAGCTACTTTTCTGCAGTTTTTTTTATTTTATTCTTTTTTGCTCATGTCAGATTTTTCAGAAAAGTTCCACCTTTTTGTGTTCATTTCTGCTTCTTTAAGCCTAATTCAGCAAATATGTGTTCTTTCTGCTTCTGCTGATTTAAGCTTGCTCTACCTTTTCAGCTAGCTTTCAAGCATTTTAGCTAATTTCAGCTGTATTCATATAAATTCAAGTTTTTCATGGTCATTTCGGCTACTTTTTGCCTAATTAACTTCTTTATGCTCCTTTCAGCTTTTTTCTGCTAGTTCAGCTTTTTCTGCTCTTTCATCTACTATTTAGCTCTTTTGATGCTACTTGTAGCTTTGTCAGTTAATTCCTTTTTTAAGCTCATTTCAGCTCTTTCCACTTCCTTCTGGTAGTTTAAGCTTCTTTCTGCCTTTTTAGCTACATTTAAAAAAAAATTTTAATATTCAGGATTTTTTAGCTAATTTCTTAATTTTTGTGCTAATGTCTGCTTCTTTAAGCCTAATTCAGCAAGTATGTGTTCTTTCTGCTAACTTGGGCTTGTTCTTCCATTTCAACTACATTTCAGCATGATTTTAGCTAATTTCAGCTGTTTTTCAGCAATAAGCATTCACACTGCATTTTCACAGGAAATGCAATTCCTCTAGTTAAAGTTGTTGGTTGAACTCCTGCACTGTGTCTTAACAAACTTGCTTCAAATGAACATTAGTCGTTCTCTTCTTGAACAGAAGAGGTCACCATGAAGAAATATTACCAGTGAACTGGTTTGTTTTTAAAGTAGTTGAACCCATTGTATTCCTCTGTATGACAGGCTCACAAGTTAGTAATACTGTCACATTCTGAATGTGATGTATATTTACTGTGTACAACCAGGTGTGTGTCTAACCCTGTAACTTACTGACCACAGGTCGTGTGCTGATTTGTGCAAGTGATGACCGGACTTGTGCCCAGCTGCAGCAGTACATCAGGCACGGCTCTGACTGGCTGCTACATCGACTGTATGCCCGCACCATCGGTAAACGTGACTCTTCTGCAGCTGCTGCCTTTGAGCTGGACTCACACAAAAAAGCTAAAAGCCGGGTGAAAAAATCAAGCAAAGGAAAAGAGCCTGCAAAGAAAACCCCCTCAAAGACCACAAAACATAAAAGCAGACCCTCTCTGACCCTGACCCAGATGATGGGGAAGGCGGAGTCAGCTGAGGTGAGGGGCAGCAGTGGAGACGAGGACGATCGGATGGAGCAGGATGAAGGCGAGGAAGAACAGCTAAAGTTGGATCTGTCGTCAGACGCTTATTATGGCATCCTGAAGGAGCCACTCACTGTCATTCACCCCCTGCAAGGCTGCACCGACCCCCACAGCTTGACCCGGGTGCTGCACGAGGTGGAGCCAAGCTTCGTGGTGCTGTACGACGCAGAACTGAGCTTCGTTCGCCAGCTGGAGATCTACAAAGCCAATCGGCCTGGGAAGCCACTTCGAGTGTACTTCCTTATTTATGGAGGCTCGACAGAAGAACAGAAGTATCTGACGACGCTGTCGAAGGAAAAGAAGGCGTTCGAACACCTCATCAGGTCAGAAGGAGCTTTTTTATTGTCATACTCCAATCACTAACACATATTTCAAAGTAACAGTATATTTTTTTGATTTGACCAAAACTGATATAACAGTGTCGTATTTCTTTATATATATATATATATATATATATAT
>NC_056514.1:19559949-19570189 GCF_014905685.2 Nematolebias whitei | reverse complement strand
GAGCACAGGATGCTCTCCACTGCACACCTGTAGAAGGAGGTGAGGACTGAGCTTCCCAGACCAGCTCGCCTCAGCCGTCTGAGGAAGTAGAGTCTCTGATGAGCTTTCTTGATCAGGCTGGTGGTGTTGTTGCTCCAGCTGAGGTTGTCATTCATGTGTACACCCAAGTACTTGTAGCTGGAGACCACTTCCACCGCAGATCCTCTTATGTTCAGGGGGGTGTAGGTGTTTTTGTTCCTTCTGAAGTCCACAATCATCTCCTTTGTCTTCTTCACATTGATGTGAAGGTTATTCTCTCTGCACCAGCTCTCCAGGTGTTCCACCTCTTGCCTGTAGCTGGACTCATCATTGTTTGTGATGCATCCCACCACCGCTGTATCATCTGCAAACTTTACAATGTGACAGCCTGGATGGGTAGCTGCACAATCATATGTGAGCAGAGTAAACAGAAGGGGGCTCAACACACATCCCTGAGGAGAGCCAGTGCTGAGGGTTATGGTGGAGGAGGAGAGGTTGTGGATCCTCACTAACTTGTGACTGTTTGTTTTAGGCTGACTTTCTAGTCTGGCTCTCTGCCTGTCTTATTAGGAGTGCTGTTGCGTGATTCAAGTTGAGCTAAATACTGAATGAGTAAAGTCAAGTTAATCATACCTTTTGTAACACTTTCCAATTTAAGGCCTGTCTTGTCCAGCAGCATTTTTTTTCTGTTCCTGGGGCAGATATCAGAATCAGCTTTATTTTCCTTGTACCAAAGCACAACAAAATTACATTTCAGTACAGCCCGTCCGAGTAAAACATAAACAAACGGACATGGGGGGGATAGAGGTGTCTGAGGCTGCGACCCATGGGAGGCGCTGCCTTTTTCATTTAGATATAAAAAGAGAGGCATGGGGGAAGGGGGGTATAAATAAAATCATTTCTCTCACTGTGTCCTAGATAAGACACAGTGTGAAAGTTGCAAAAAAAATAACCTCAGCACAGAAAACAGCAACATACTGATGACATCATAATATATATATGCATGAGCAAGGCCGACGAAGGCAGTGAGTTTGTCCGTGGATACTGCCAGATAGTTCCACAATCCTGATAAGAGTGTATATCAGTTGGCTCAGCTCTGATACAGGTCCACAGATGTCCTCGGGAAGGGAGCGGGTAGGGGAGGGGGAAGCAGAACTTCTTGCTCACATAACATCCAGGAGAGTTTGAAATAGTTGGACAATTCAAGACCGACACGGGGGAGCCAGATTCAGATAACAACAGTTATTTGGGTCAGGCCAACTTTGCCTTAATTTCTGTCTGCCTTATGGTTCTACTGGTACGTCTTAATGGCGATTCTAAACACTTCACCACTTGCTCTTGCCGAGATCGGATGCTTCTCCCCTCCCTCTCCGCTTTGCTTTGCTGCTCTGTCTGTCTGTGAAACTGCTTGTGAAACTCTCTTGCATATCTTCTGAACCATAATTATGGACTTGTTTTGATCAGTTGGTCGCTCAACTCAATTTACAACATTTCTTTGAAGAGAAGACGGGCTTTGGGCGAGCCGATTTACCCTGTTGGCACGTACGCAGCTGGATATCTCATCGACTTGGAAGACTTGATGATGTGTCTATCTCTGCTGCTTTTTGTGGATTTTAAGGACCCATATTTAATTGGATTTTTGATAACTGGTTCCTGCTTTTTGGATTCGGCTGGTTGCTGGATTTATTTACAATCAAGGAAGTCGTCTGCATCAAATTTGGGCCCGATCATGCTGCTTGCCTTTATGATGGCTTGGTTTGTGCCTCGAGTACCCGGACACAAATGCTTTGGGCTGAATTAATCGGATCTTGGGGGATTTTATTCAGTCACGTTCCATCAGTGTGGCCATGTAATTTGGACATTTCGGAACCGAGTCGACCAACACAGACTCAAGATAGATGTCATTAAGTTCTGCCTGTCCCCAAAACAACTGTGTGTTTATCTGAATTTGGCTCCCTCGGCTGGCCTTGAAGTTCATCTTATCTGAATTCGCCTGGAGAACGTGATCTGACGCTCACCACCCCCTTCCTGAGGAATTTCCAACTGATAACCAGATGAATCCAGCTGAATAAACGTGTCATCATTTCAGGACTCTTGGATTCTCATAGACGTTATTCTTGGCCATTCCTCGACATACCTCGAGAATGTTTATGGATCTCACCAGAGGAAACTGGCTGATTATTCCATCCTTATGAGAACTCTTACAGTGCTCTTGAAAGCATCTATAAACATGCTGACCGCTCTCGCCTCCCCCCCCCCCCCCCCCACTGCAGAATGTCTATGTCATATTGTGCTTGTTTGTGTGAGGTTTTTTAATTTTAATTGTTTTTTTTTCTCAGGCAAGAAAAAAAGTCTGATAGGAATTTTTTTCGCCTGCAACTCCTGCATGTGTCCAGTTAACCAGTTTTTGTCTGTCCAAACAGGTCTCACTTGTAAATGAGTCTTTGAGGCTCATTGTGATTTATCTGTTTAAATAAAGGTTGAATGAATGGAAAAAAACAGCCAAATTTTGTAGTCGATACCGCCGGGCCGAGCTTGTAGCTTCTCCAAGTTTTCTTCTCGCCAGCGAGTTTCAGGAGCCGCAAGTGACCTGAGATTCTCAGAAATTGCATCCAGCTTACGTCTCAGCTCACACAGCATCTGAGTCTGAGAGCTCACCGCACCGCACATTCCTTCACACAAGCCAGGCAGCCTTACAAAGGCCAGAACAGCTGCCAATGTTTTCCATATTTGTCGATATGCCAGGTAACCACCAACTCCAAAAAGCAGGCATCCTGTTATCACAAATCCAATTATGTACACATCTTCTACATTCTCAACGGGCAATGCGGACAGGCTTACAATCTTCCACTGCCTCCAGGAATCCATCATGTATCCAGTTGCAAGTGTCCCATCAGGGCAAGAGGGCTCTCCTTCACCCTGTCTTCTCATTGAGGAAAGTTTTATCAGTTGTGATGAGAGACCAGCTGACCAGATCCATAATTTACAATTCGGAAGATATGTAAAGAGAGGCTCCGATAGGGTTCACAGGACAAAGAGGACAAAGAGCAAAGCAGGAGGGGAGCAGGAGGGGAAAATGTCTGCCTCCGTTGAGAGCAAACAGGAATATGTACTTATTTTTATCTTACTAGTTGAGCTGCACGTTTTTCTGTCTCATAATGTTGTTTGAGCAGCAACATGGAGCAGACTGACACTGATGGATGGATGGCATTAGGAGCAATAAACTGCAACATTTCCCTGCTCCTAATAGTAGCTGAGATTGCAAAAATATTCAGTTAAGTCATTTACGTCCATCTTATTAATCATAAAGAATCGTTAAATGTTGGCTGTTTAATCTGAACACGCTAAGGCAGAATGTGGCACGTTTTGCTTTAACTTAGCATTTTGTGCTGCTCTGTGGCTGCAGGAGAACTCTTTAAACTGTCTCAGAAAGTTGCTGTAGAATGTCAACAGCACCTTCACCCACTCGTAGTCTTGTCTTTTGTCATTTCCCCTCCACTGAAAACTCACACCTCATACTTTCCACCCACTGAGCCATTCCTAGAGCTTTGCCAACCACAGCGATCCTTCTCTGTTTGGCTTTAGCTACGCAGGTGTTGATCTGTCTGCCATATTGACACCTCTGGAGTATTATGTTGTGTGACACAGAGGAAAGCTACAATTATGCTGTCAGCAGATCAGATGAACCAGATTGTTTTTCAATGATAAAATCCTCCAATAGTCACTCATACTTAAAACTAAATGAACCAGTCACACTTTCAGTTTAATCTGTCCAGAGTTACACCACAAGTTGATAAGGTATAAGCTTTAAAAAAGATGACATAAGATTATTTACTTCCATGGAAGTGAAGTAAAAATTCAAGATTCTTTGTCTCGTAATTTAATCCAGTATTCCTAATGAAATTGTATAACCTTTTGCACATGGTTGCCATGTTTTTTGAATAACTGCCTGATCCCAAGTTATTTGAGCTGTCTGTCCCTTTGCATACTCATTATAATCCTTTGTATTCATCTGTAGATGGGTGGAACTAGCAAAAGCACGCTTTCTATTCAGATGGATTTTATTGCAGCTCAGTTTAAATAACTGTTGCAAATTTCCCAATATTTTAATAATGCTTCAAATGTAATATTTTGTCAGACTGAATGCGTTCGACCAGTGTTTCCCAAACTCTTCAGCTTTCAGCACACAGAATAAAAGTTGCATGTTCTCGGGAACCTGACTATTTGTCGAGATATAATAAGCCATGTAATAAACAGCTCATCAACCATTTTAACATTTAGCTTGGTGGTCAGTGCAATGGTCTTGTAATCCTGAGGTTGCAAGTTTGTGCCCAGGTTATGCCAGGAAGGGCATCCGGTGTAAAATAAATGCCAAATTTTTCATACGAGTTTGCTTGCTTTGGCATCCCCGGAAGAAGGAACCAGCCAAAATAAATGTTCTTACCTATTTGTGACTACCGTCTTTCTGTTTTAACAGTTAAGGCTAAATATGCTAGTGATAATCCATTTTGAAGTTAACAACAAAGTCCTTGCTCAATAATCCAGGTATACAATCCAACATTTTTCAGTCAGGTCATCTGGACAGTTTCTTTTTGTGGTGCTGAAATGTTTCGCCTTCGATCCAGAAGGCTTCATCAGTCAAGGAAACACACAACACAAAACTGATTCTTCCCCCAATGGCTTACTCCAAAGTGGAACAAACCAGTTTTGTTGGTGCTAAGATGGTGTCTTTGGTACGCCCCCTGCTCCATTGCCGGCCCTCTTCCTTGTTGACAGTCGTGTCAAACTGGTTGAAAACAACAAAGTCCATGCTTAAAAACCCAGGTATACAATCCAACATTTTTCAGTCAGTCATCTGTCATTCGTTTTCAACCAGTTTGACACGACTGTCAACAAGGAAGAGGGCCGGCAATGGAGGAGGGGGCATGCCAAAGAGACCATCTTGGCACCAACAAAACTGGTTTGTTCCACTTGGAGTAAGCTGTTGGGGGAAGAATCAGTTTTGTGTTGTGTGTTTCCTTGACTGATGAAGCCTTCTGGATCGAAGGCGAAACATTTCAGCACCACAAAAAGAAACTGTCCAGATGACCTGACTGAAAAATGTTGGATTTTGAAGTTAATTTGATTTCAGTTGAACATCTCATCTCATCACTGTGTTATGACCAGGGCTTAATTTGTGCCAGATCCTGCAGGATCTGGGAACTCTTATTTTGACAGGGTGCATTCTGCTAACAGCTTGGATCCGGTAAGCTTACTAATAATAAAGTTATGAACAAATATTACTGCCTTGAACGAAAAATACTTGTTTTGGATATGTAAACTGAAAATAATTGCTTAAACATAACAACCGCTTATGAGCTTCTTAATATCACATACGAGCTGCCCCTTCAAGTAAGCATTTCCTCTTCTACCCTTAAAAAAAACTCTGCCCCTAAAAGTCCAAAGTCATCATGCAATTTTATTAAAACTCTCCAAAATATAAATAAACAGCACAACTAAATTGCAAATCAGTTTGACAGTTCACCACTGCACCCTGTATTCACTGGTTAACTGGTCATCATTAACTTCACGCAGACGCTCACTTCTTGGTCTGCTGCCTTCATACATCTCCTCCTACATGTCTCTGCGTGAGTGCAGCTACAGCGTGCGCTCTCAGGACATTATTACATACAGTGTCCCCTCTGTGAGGACTGAACTTGGAAAAAGGGCCTTCTCCTACTCCGCTCCCGTTTCCTGGAATATCTTACAAAAAGATCTGAAGCTCTCAACCTTGACCTCTAAGTGGCTTCAAACATTTGCTGAGTTCATGGGAAAAACGAGTGCAGACGTTCCTGCTTTTAGTTTACTACATCGCCGTAATTAGCTGATTTTTCTCTACTTTTCCTTTTAATTATCGTTTCAATTTATTTATTTTTTTTTTTGTTTTTTTCATTTAGCCTTTATTTATCCAGGTTAGTCTCATTGAGCCACGAGAACTCATTTTCAAGAGAGACCTGTTTATGGAGCACATGGTGGGGGTTAAGGGCCTTGCTCATGGGCCCAGAGTGGGGCGAATGTGCATCCTTTAAGATTGTCTGTTGTCGTTGTTGTCCACTGTTGTCGTCACTCTTTGTTAAAATTAATGTCTCTCTTGTAAATGAGTCCCTGAGGCTCAGTGGGATTAGCCAGTACAAATAAAGGTTGAATGAAATAAAAGTGGGTCATTAATTCAATATTGATTACTAAAAATACAACGAGAGAAATGTTCGATATGTATTATTCACATTATGTATCAAAACAACAGTGCCAATTTGTCAAAATAACAGCGATCAAAATGTCGAGAAGACAGTCCAGTTTACTCTCCAGAAAACAAAGGCTTCTCATTGTCCTTAGTTGGACAACCGAGCACCTGAAGGCAGTGGCACTCGAGATTGGAGCAAGTGTTGGGGGTGAGTGAAGAGCTAACCAGACAATCGTACATGGGCAGGAGCCCACAGGCAGCCACCATGAACAGATGGAGGAGGAGCCAGGAGGTTTCACGTGGGGAGTCGGACAACAACGAGCAGGACTGTGAATTCAGTGGAGAGGAGTTAGGCTCAGAACCATCAAGTAAGTGGCGAGGGGGTGGGGGTATGATGCTTGACAGAAGCAGAGTGTTTGCAAATGTAGATAAACGTAGATGTTTAACAACCTGTTAAAATACATGAACATGCAGGTAGTTGCATCTACTTTATTCTGAATTTTCTGGGGTAGGACTCGACATGTCCGCCCGCTGTTTGCGTTCCGGCATCAATCGGTTTCCAAATTAAGCCCTGGTTATGACTTGCATTAGGATCCTGACTCCAACTTTAGAAACCACTGCCTTAGACCACTGCAATATGAAGGGACCAAAGTTCAAAGCATTAACGACATTACTCTTCTAGTTGTTTGTCACTGAGCTGTGACTTTTAAAGACTAGTTGGCAACTGCAAAGTTGCAAGAAAATCTTAAAACTTAAGTCTCACTGAATTCGGAACGTTTGCGACTTAAGTGAACAGGAAGCTTTGCGATTGTGTTTTTTGCTCAGCGAGTTTCTAAAAATCATCCCTTTTTTTTGTGCACAATTTTCCAAAATGTAGTTTTGGCTATGCACATTATTTTGTTGCCCGCCTCCACCAACATTTACCTACCCTGGCCCGCTTTGTTCCCACTTCTGCAGCTGCCCTGCTGTTTATGAGTTCATCTCCTGGAGCACTCTTTTGAAATGAAGAAAGGTGTATTTGAACCAGTTATTTATTAATTATTTATCATTGGTATCATGGTTTTCAGGCCTGAAGATGTTTTCTGTCAGAGGGATGCTCCCATACATGCGCCAAAATCCAGGTCTAGTGCTCTTGTTGCCCAGGAGGAACAAACCAGAACAGTCCTTTTGTTGCCTCTTTCACTGACCTCCTTGGTTTTTCCTTGATGTTTGGAAGAGTTGACCGTTAAAATTTAAATTGTCACAAACTACCAGCCACCTCTTCCAAACATCAGAACGCAAACCTTATAAACAGAAGTGCTGTTCGCCTGCATGCAATGAGTCTGTGAGACACATTTTTAAAACATCTACTTGGAAACGAGAACGTTCAAGACATTTTAATCGTGCTCGTCTTTAACCATGTGTGTTGTGTGAATATGTTGGGGCTTCAGAACTCCTGTCTGAACGTCTTTGTCTAATTTAAATTTGTCTCCAGAGTCATAGACAGGCAGGCTTTGTTACAACAGGAACAAGGGGGAGATTACTCGTTTGTCACAACAGCTGGGGTTTATCATTCACCGCTCCTCGGACTTCTAAAGTCACAGGTCAAAATGTTTGTCGGGCCGAGCGGCATCATTTCCCAGAAGAATTCAGAACATTTCTGCTAACTGGACGTCAATCTGGATGACCTAAAACATTTAAACTCATAGTTTCCGGGTGTAGAGAGGATAAAAACAGCTGTTTTAGTTTCAAACCTTCAGTGTCTGTGTTGACTTCATTTAAGGTTTCTGTAAATGTTTCACTTCACCTTTGAGGTGACACAGCTGCCATAAACTGAGGAAATGTGTCTGTGTGGGATTATAATCCGCAGCAGAACGAACAGCAAACAAACGAGAAAAATAAAAAGGTATCACATTCGTCTGGCCAGCTGTTTCCTGTGTGATCCTGAGTCTTTGTCGCTAAGTGTTTTTTCACGTCTTCCTATTATTATTACTAGAGAAGTGTCTGCACTCATGATTTATTTTTAAATTGGTTAAATCTACACTTCCGTTACGCAGCATTTTGCCTTTTGCGCTGCATAAAAAATAGAGTTGCAAAAATGAAAAAGTGTTTTTGTTTGACGCTTTACGTTTCATATTTAGGATTCAGCTGTTTTTTGGTTGCTTTTTTTTTTTTTGTTCGGTTCTGAAGTTACAAGGAGTTTATTTAGTCCTTATCTTCAGAGCTTTGAAGGATGTTTTTTGTCGTTTTATTTTGCCATAATTCATCCAGTTTTAAACTGGTTCATGGTGAACAAGGAAAAGTGGAGGACTGGCGGCTGTAATACAAACACAAATGGTAGAGAGGGATACAGAAACACAGGGCAGCTCTAAAATTGCTTCACTTTAATTTTATGCTGCATCAAGCGGTTTGGATTTAATCATTTGACTGCCACTCGTAATAAAACGGACCATTCACTCCGTTGTATTTGGATGGTTCTGGTAACCACTAGACTGTGGTCTGGTCTGTTATGAGGGCAGAGGTCCTCAGCTGCACCACCTTAACATCTAGAGAAGGCAAGCTCTCTTCTTATTGTCATTTTATGGCCTTTTGCTTCCTTTTTGTCAGCCTGTCCTCGCTTTAATTTCTAAACCACTCCAGTCGGATCAATGGCTGAAGCCGACCTCGGTAGATACTGGTAGTAAAATTGCTGATCAACTCCAGACAGAAGTTTATCATTTTGAGTCCCCCTCTGCAACAGTCTTAAGTTGTCTGGTTTACTTGCTCTGCAAAATATGCTCAAGTCTGAGCAGCCTGATGTCCAGAGAACAGGAAGTATATTTAAAATGGTGGTGAGGAGAAGTATTCATGCCAGTTTTAGTTTATTATTTTCTATTTTCCTGCTTTCTCGTTGTTTTTCTCATTTGTGGCTCATTTTTGTCCATTTACTTTTAATATCTATTGTAATTAATTTCAATAGTCCAGTTGAAATGACTGTCAGAGACTTCTATAAACAAGGAAATGTTTGATATTTTGAGTCAACGTAGAAAATTGGATTTGCCAATAAATGTAAGACTGGAGCTGTTCGAACAGTTCCACCTGTTGTATTGTGTGCATGTAAAATGTGAGCTGTGCTGTCCTTATTTAAAATGCGCAGTCAAAATTTCAACTTGCAATAATATGAGATAAAAAAAAAGTTTGGAAAACGTCATCAAATAGTTATTTTAGAAAGAAAGGGATTGGTTACTGGGCAGGACTTACCAGTATGAGTTATAGGTGATTCTAGCCCAGTATCTGTAAAATTGACTGATTTATAGCCACTTTTGAGTTTACGTTCAGTTTGCTATGGTGGCCATCTTGAAATGGAGTGACTCCAAAAGCAAACTTGTAGATATATATTTCTTCCTGAAAACGTACTTGAAATCTGTCCATGGGTTTATGAGATAATTTGCTAATGGACACACACAAACAGGCAAAACATTATCGCTCGCCACTGAAAGGCTGGTGATAAGAACGTTACTGCCTGAAAGGACTTGATCAGAGACTTAAACCAGTTTTTAGCGAGAAGTGGATTTTATGTTGGTTGTAAAAATGGGTGTTTGAAAAATATTTTTGCTATAGAATCTGGTATAAAGAACTTGTATGTGATTTCAGAGTAGCAGAATTTATGGTTTGTGTAATAACTTCTGTATGTTGGAGATTAGGGCTGCGTGACATTTCGCACATTTATCATCTCACTATCATTAAGCATAACGTCAATCTCCTAATAGACTGCTTGGACAGCAATAAATCATAAACCTTTACATTTCAAGTACCATGTATTCATTTTCTGCATGCTAGTAATATATTTAATCAATCTTAACAGACTCGCTCCTTGTTGTCCACACCCGGTTTAGCTGATGACGATAAGAGAAAGTGAGGAAGATGTAGATTTATCTCAACTGATATCACCGTTGCAAGTTTTTCTAATATTGTGCAGCACTGTTACAGATAAATAGCATGTATTATTTGAATGTATTTTAATGTCAGAAGAATGCAATATAT
>NC_056514.1:19543640-19554949 GCF_014905685.2 Nematolebias whitei | reverse complement strand
CAGTATTAAAACAATTAAAGACCTGAAATATTTCAGTTGGTGTGCAATGAATCTGAAATATATGAAAGTTTAATTTTTATCATAACATTATGGAAAATAATGACCTTTATCACAATATGCTAATTTTTTTAGAAGGCCCTGTATATAAGTGTACACTAACATGCAGACCATCGGAGAGATGGGAAGCTATCTTAATACTTACGTTCTGTCATCAGCTATTGAGGTGAGCATGTGCAGAGCAGAGGAGGGCACTTTGACTTTTCACCATGGCTAACATAATCAAGTCCAAACAGATCTTTGTATATCTCCTGCATTACATTAAGAGTGGCTGTTGGTGACGTAGAAGGATGTTAGAAATGCAGCTACCAGGAAAAAGTCAGGAGATGTATAGAGGTAGTTAGAGGACAGAAATGTAAGAGGATGACTCGCTGTGGTGACCCCTGAAGAGGGAAAAGCTGAAAGAATTAAAATCACAAATCTGCAAAAGGTAAAATTATTTTAGTTGGTAAATTCAATAAAACTTTCTAGTTATACAGAACAAGTATGTTTGTACTCTTATGCAATATTTTAATGTCCAAATCCCGTTTTAAAAGCAGCTTTCACTCGCATCATTTTACTTTGTCGTCAGAGCAGAATGTTTTTTTAAATTCTATGAAAAGCGTCCCATTGAGACTTTTTTTGTTTTTATTTTGTCACATTAATTTTGAGGACCCAAAAAAGTAGTTTAAAAAAAAAAAAACTATATTAAAGCATTAGTTGACAAAATCTTGACTTGTGCAGATTAGACATCCATCCTTTTTTATTTTGGCTATACTTGCATGTATGATGGTGAAAATGAAATGTTAGAAATGATACAATGTCTTTTCTCCAGTCTGGTATCAATACACTTCATACTATGACTCAAGTCTTCAGCTGTACATGCAGGTATAAGGCATCAGTTTTGACAAAGTTGTGTTTAAAATGAGAGGATGGGTGTCCTCAGCCTGCTCAGTCCAGAATGCATTGCTCACATTGCTCATTGATCATTTTATCTTAAAATATGGTAAAGAAATATTAAGATGATTTTAATGTTCCAGTAGATAATTAAAGCACATAATGACCAGTAAATCAGGCTAGTTGGATTTTGTTTAATTTTGTTTTCCGTGTCCTTCCACAACAGCAAAGCCAGCAGAGAACTTCCTCAGACAAGAGTCGCAGCAAGAAGGGCAAGGAGCCAAAGTCGAGGGTGAAAAAGCTCAAGTACCACCAGTACGTTCCTCCAGACCAGAAGCAGGAGCCCAGTGAAGCGCCCATGGACTCGTCGTACGCCCGCCTTCTGCAGCAGCAGCAGCTGTTCCTCCAGCTGCAGATCCTCAGTCAGCAGCAGCAGCAGCACTACAACTATCAGACCATACTACCAGCACCCCTCAAGTATGTGTGCAAATCCAAGAATTAAACGGCTCCCATCCAATGATGAGAAACGATGATTTACGGACATGCATTTTTCAAACATTCACCACTTGTTTTTATTTTGGGATTCGTTTGGCTTGATCTCCTCAAAATTCCTCAAATCTAAGCCAACTATATATATTTTTTTCCATCTCACAGGGCCAATAATGCTTTTTAATGACAGCCTCGTGTCCACCCTTATGAATGACAGAATGTTGTCACAAGCTGCTGTTTCCAGACGTTTTCTCACAGCAAAGCTTTCTTTAGACTGTGTGGTTGACTGGTTTTCTTATGTGGTTGAAAACCCGCAGAATGGATGGCCTCTTTACTGATCTAACTCCTGTTCCTCGCCTCATGTTGTGCAAAGGTACCGTTTCTTTTAGTGATGCTCTGTCTCCCTGTAGATCTGTGGCAGAGGGTCAGAACAACAGCATCAGTAAGCTGCCAGCCTCCATCATGGTGTCTTTGCCGACAGCAAACCCACCTCTCCCTCCCCCTCAGGCTCGTCTGAACAACTCTGTGTCTAACCGCAAACCAGGAGTCTTAACAGCCAACCTTGAGGAAATGAAGGTGTGTGACGATCTATTTGTACCAAAAGTTCTTTGCTCGCCCTAAATTTTAACAATGTTTTTTTGTTTTTCAGGTGACTGAGCTCAAATCGGAGCTCAAACTGCGTGGTCTCCCGGTGTCGGGAACAAAAACAGATCTGATAGAAAGACTGAAGCCTTTCCAAGACATCGCCACTCCTCCTACTATTCCTGCCACTACCACCGCCACCTCCATCGCTATGGAAGTCACCCCGACTTCAGCACCTCCCATAGTCCTTCCAGTTCAGAAGGTGGCTCTGGAGAGTATAAGCTCTATGTCTCCTGTCTCACCCACTCCTGCTGATCCAGCTTCCCTCCAGCTGGATGTCAGTATGTCTGAGTCTCAAGCTGAAATGCAAAAAGGATGTTTTGGCTCTGCAGGGCCACGCTCCTCCCCTCAACCGTCTTTTCAAGTCCCCGAGGAAAAGGACAGGAGGCTCCATGAGAAGGAGCGGCAGATAGAGGAGTTGATGAGAAAGCTGGAGCAGGAGCAGAGGTTGGTGGAGGAGCTGAAGATGCAGCTTGAGGTGGAGAAGAGAGGTCAGGTTGGCTGTGCAGCTGATTCCACAGGCTCTGTGTCTCCCATCAGCACCATTCCTGCTGTCTACAACTCAAATGGAGTAAAAATGGAGGGAGCTGTGCTGTCGAACTGTTTGTCCAACACGACTGCCAACTCCCTCACAACCCCCCTGCCAACTGTGGTGAAACTGGAGGATGTGGCTGTTTCTTCAGGTAAGCCACTTCAACTCCAGACCCAAACCCAGCTCATCACGCAGCTCCAGCCTCAAACTAAGCCCCAAGTAGCCACCAACCCACAGCTCTGCCTCCAGCCCCAGAAAAGTCCACAAATCCAGGCTCAGCCTGCAGCCTCTGGCCTGCAGCAGTTCTTTATCCGCCACCCTGGTGGGGTGTCCCAGGTCCTGGGTCAGCCTCAGACACTGCTGACTGGTCAGGCTGGAGCTCAGATCCTCTTCCCTGTCTCACTGCCCAATAACGCTACTGCGATCCAGCTGCCCAGCTCCACCGTCAGCCTGCAGGTATGACGGCTTCCATTACTCAAACATATGTATAACTCTTAACACATTTACAGACGGGACCACCAATCTTATAAATTGTCTAATACTTTTTTTTTTTTCTTCCAGCCTGTCCTTCAGGCCACAGTCTCAAACCCAGGTCTGGTTCAAGCTTCAGGTCCTCCGCTGCAGACCACTAAGGTGGAGATGACGACCAGCCAGCAGCCACTGCTACAAGTCAGTCACATTAGATATTTAGTTTGTTTGAAAAAGGTGTTGCTTTTTCCCTAAAAGCCAAGTTTTTATATTTGAAAACTACATCTTAAGACTATGGAGAAGAAATGATAATGTTCTGTCCATCAGCGTTGACAAACATCTAAAATCTCTGTGTGGTCTGATGGAAACCTCTGCCCTGTCTCTCCAGACTCTGACCATGTGTAACAACACTACTGGTTTAGGGAACCAAACAAGAGCTGAGATCCATCCCCAGTGTTTTCTAAGGAGCTCCCCAGAAAACGGAGTCTCTCCCCAGGCCTCACCAAACCACCAGGTCTCCAACGGACCCGTCAGTAAGGTATCTGTGACGAGCTGTGACCAGACGCTGCTGCTGCTTTGCATCATTTAGTTTTGATATAATGGAGTTTTTCACACTGCTTGTGCTCTGTCTTTTTCTTCCTCCCAGTCGCCCTCTCCACAGCCTTCCTTCATTTTCCAGCCCAACACCCTGGTTACTCGGCCCCCAAAGACAAGAGAGCCCCCCCGCTACGAGGAGGCTGTCAAACAGACGCGCAATATGCACATTAACAATATGTCGCAGGTGAGAAACACGCAGGTGAAGTGTACATTGATCCCCTACAACCTCTTGCCATAGGGGCAAGGTGATGTGTAATTATGTTTAGGGAGGTGTGGGGTGGGGGTTATTAGTTACAGTAAAGGCGGCAAACAAGTTTCTTATATCTGGCGAATCCAGAAAGGCCATGAAAGTGCCCACAGTATGACGGTAGTGCAGTGTTTGCATCATGTATCATGATGGAGGTCTTTAACGTTTTAAAGTTTCTAGAGTTTTCCCACATAACTAATAAATCTGTAACAACTTGGCCTCGCTGCAGGTGACACTTTGTATTATACAGTATCACATGCATGAAGAGAGGATATTGTGATATTTTATTTTACAGCCATGTATCTGAGCGCTGTGGGGGTGTTGGATGAAAATATCCTTGCATCATCTACTTAAAAGGAGCTCACACAAAGGAGATAATTTATTTTTTTAACCCAGTTTACTTGCAAGGGCAGATGGTCAAAGTTGCATGCTTAAAGCCCCGTCATGAGAATCTGCGCCAGATGGTGTACAAGAAGTGGGTTTTTTTTATATACACAAGTGTTTTTTATACACTTATCAGCTACTACAGGTCATGACGGCCTCAACTCACAGACCGTCCTTAGTGTCATCAGGTGCCTGCAGGCTCCTCTCTGAGAGGAAATTAACTCTGAACTCACACACATGGTTCAGCGTTAATTTAACATTAGCAGTGATAAACATCCATAAACCTTCACCAGAATTCCCCTGACAGTCGTACCCGTCGCGTATTTAAGCTAAATGTTTATAAATGGATCTTCCTGTTCTTGTGTACTGAACCGATGCAGCATGGTTTGAAACTGTTACACAATCAGAAGTGTGTAAAGTGCGAAAGTCTGTTTCTCCACTCAATTCCCAAAAGAAAACATGGACGGCTCAGCTAAAGAACATGGGGAACACAGACAGAGCTGCAGTTGTGACCTGGACTGAAGGTACATGAAGAAAAAGCTCGACTCCGGTTGAAATGTTGAAACGGATCGAAGCTCGTTGGCCTCGTTTTGTCGTTTAGTTTTTCACCAGACTGGAGCGTTTCTATAAGAACAGCGCTGCTGTGTAAATTCAGAACAGAAATGTTTGTTTTTCACCGTAGTCAAGTGTCCTGATGTCCTTGAATGTCTTAGGTTTCCACGGCAACGAGCCAGCACATGGATGACTTGTTTGACATTCTCATAGAAAGTGGAGGTGAGTGTTTGTTTTCAGCTCGGTGACATAAATAAATGTTTGCAGATTGTAATGATTTCCTAATCTTTGACTCCCCCCTCTAGAAATCACTCCATTTATCCAGCAGGACCCCCCAGCCTCTCTTAACAAGACTTTTCCAGTGACTGCTAACATCACCATTCTTCCCGTCAACACCGTCCTGTCCAGGCCGCCTCCACAGGTCCAGGTAGCTCCTCCCCCTACACTGACCCCTGCCATCACCCCCAGCCTGCCTGGGCTCTCCCCCCTGGGCACAGACAATCAGCTGGAGGCCTTTCTGGAGGGGACTCTAGCCGGAGCGCTGCACGTGTCAGACCCTCGCACGCAGGGCCTGATGGAGGAGCTGCAGGCTCAGTTAGTGGACCAGCAGCCCTACTCGCCCATGGACACGTCAGAGCTGTCCTTCTGCAACTCCTCCTCGCCCCCCTCCTCGCTCACCATGGGCCTGTCTGACCCGGTGCTGGACAACATGGAATGGCTGGACCTCACCATGCCTCCGGGTCCCACAGGGGCACCGCTCACACCGCTGGGGATTCCGTCGGACTTCCTGGACACGCACGACCTGCAGCTGCACTGGGACTGACGAGATGAGGCTGCAAACGGGTTGAAGAGGAGAAACCATGGCGTTTTGGCTTTTCTGTGCCAAATCACTCAGAACATCTGTAAGATTCCTACTACACCACAGAACGCGACACTTTACAGGCCGATTCTTCAGCAGGCACAGGGGTTTGCACAGCTTGAGTTTGCACAGCTTGAAATCCGGTGATTGTTGAGCTGCCGGGGACACATCCACCCTGAAGTGATGTCACTGCAGCAGATGTGATAACAGGAGCAGACCGTCAGCATCGGATGTCAGGATTTATCACTCGTCTCCAGACCCAAGGAGACGGGGCCACCAGGAGACTGTTTGTAAATACTCTTTAAGCCACACTAATAGATTACTCTCCCTGAGATCCTGAGTAGTATTGATGATGGATAACTAGCCTGATTATTTCTACGGTAGGCTTCACTGGCTGGCTTTCAGTGAGAAGTTTTCTGTCAAAGCTCAGTGTGTAAAACTGTCACTGAGATGTTACTGTTGGAGACACTAAATCGTGAAGAAATATGCAAAGTTTCACTTAAAATCACGGCTGGACTCCAGGTGGAAATTTGGTAAATAGTTTGCAGACATTAAAGATAAACGCTGTAGTCGTCCAGAAGTATGACAACTAAATTTGAAACTGCTGGATTTCAGATGTCTGCGATGACCTAATATTAAAATATTATAGGACTTGCACAAAGAAATTGAAATTCTTTGTGAACCTTTTGCAACAATTTAGAGACTTGTGAATGCTGTACCAATTTGCTTCCAAAAGTTTCAGCCCAGTGAGATCCTAGCTTTAGATCATGTGTCAAACTCTAGGCCTGGGGGCCAAATGTGGCCCTCATTGACATCTTATCTGGCCCCTAAGATGATATTTTAAATGTAAAAGACTTTAATTATTTTCAGTAATCTTTGATTATGATGTCAAAAGTGCAACAGGGAACGTCAAATGAGACCAAACTCTTGTTGAGGAACCTGCAACCAAGAAAAGATGTTTGGTATCTTAACTTGAGTTAATGTAGATTCTGAAACTGGCCCTTAGTTTGAAAACTGTTTTAATTTTGGCCCCTTTAGTAAGTGGGTTTGACACCCCTGCACTAAATGGACTGTCTCACTGGGCTGAAACTGTTGGATTAGCTGGAGACTCAAATTTGCAAGAAATTTGGACAAAGACCAGCAGTTGTCTGCAGTGTTTGCTAACAAGTGAACCATGTGGCCATGTTTTGCACAACCAGTGTTTGACGTGATGTGTAAATCCTACACAGAACTGTAGGCCTTGCACACATCCAGCACTTGGCAGCAGTTCCACATACCTGGACATTCATGGCTGGATGTCGAGCTCCAGGGCAAGTGTTGAGTAACATCGCCCATGACGAATCTGGGATGAAGTTGTACAAATTTTCCAACACGTTCAAAATTCAAGCAGCAGGCCTGTAAGAAAGAATCTGATCGTTTTGAGATAATTAGTCGTGAGACGCTGGCCATGTGCCATTACTGGTCACAACAGAAGTGTCTCTAATGACTCTGTCTAGAGTTAGAATTAAGAACCAAAATTATTTTATTTTCCAATAGATGTGTGAACTTGAGTGCAGGCTCAGATAGTGACCACTTTCCTTTAATTAAAAAAAAAAGAAAAGCTTTGATCAAACCAGTAAGTGCTTTGAGGACAGCCATATCCATGGAAGCTGCGTGCCCTCAGTCTGCCGCCAAGTTTTAAAAGAGGTGAGTCCTCTACACACACTGGTCCAGTCTGCCGCATACTGTGGGCGACTTGTTTGCCGACAAATCTGTTGATGCGAGGCGTGTTCCTCGTGTCCGCACCGATCAGACGACGACTCTTAACTAAAGAATCTGACAGAGGACCGAGCTCCGATGTCCATGTGAGAGCTATGCACTAAAATGGAGGCAGACATGTCTGGGCAAAAAATAAAACAAACGCCTCGGAACAATAAAATGTGAACGCTGCATATCCAAGGTGATGATCTCTGCGATTGTAATCAGCATAACGGTCGTGTTGCTCTGCAGTTGTCCAAGTTCCTTCTTTTGAATGTAACTTTTAAAAACACAACACAAAAACAGACTTTACTGAAAGTTTGGCAGCTTGTTTTATTTTTTTTGTTTTAACTTATAAACTGACAAAAAAAAACAATACGAAGGGAGCAAAAAATCAGTTTGATGTTCAGTGTGCTGCGAGTCATATCGGAGGATGAAGACGTCTTTGAGCTTTATATCTAGCCACAACACAATATCGCTGCACTGTGTGTGTCTGGATGGGAAGATGCTGCATGACGAGCCAGCAGCCATTTTAGTCAAAATCCTCTGCAGCTCATGAGCTACTTGACTTTATGAACCCAACATGAAGTGACCAGCAACTCTTAGAAGTTGGAGTATTCCAGTGCAACTCATCAGCTACGGTGGCGTGTGGGAAGCGTGTTGCTGTGGCTCAAGTGTGGATTAGTCTTCCCTTCTTGCATGTACACGCTTCTCTGTGTGCATGACTGTTGTGTGTTTCAAACTCCGCTGTAAAACAAAAACAGTTCCTTGCTCTTCGCTTGCCTGTCTTCTGATGACCGCCTTGTTTCGGTGGTTCTGTTGGTGTTCCAGTCGAGAGCACGCAGACACACAGGGCTTGACGTGAGGTTTCTTCTTAAAGGTACTCATTGCAAAGTGATGAAGACTGATCAAAAAATAAAAATAATCTTGATCGAAGAAAAATCTCACTTTAGTTTTCTCATTGATGGTTAATGTGTACGTTCAGATTTTGGTAAAAGTTTACAGGCGTGCTCCTACATTGGGGGCGGGTTTAGAAATGGGGCTGAACAATTAATTGCATTTACAATAGTTGCATGACTAGAATGTCAACAACCAGTGTTTCAACTTCAAGTAAGCAAAGTAGCAGTCGACAGGATCAGTGACCGAACTGTTCCAAGATGTTCCTCCGTATGAACAAAGTTCAAAATGACACGCAGAAATAACTCGAGCAGTAACGGAGTTCATAGTGAAAGACATGATGCCTGTTAATACGGTGACCAAGCCTGGGTTTACAGCTTTGGTAAACGCAGTGGATCAGCGGTACAGAATGCCCTCGTGCACACATTTTAGTCAAGTTGTCCTGGAGCTACACAAAACATGCAGATATTTGTAGCAGAGCTGAAAACAGTGGAGTTTTTTTAAACTGAAACAGATTTGTTGCTTGTGTTAATTAAAAAATACATGAGAAGACTACATTGAAAAAGTATTGCATATTAAATCGCAATATTGAGGTTAAAAAAAAAATTGCAATTAGAATATTTTCCTAAATCGTTCAGCCCTAGTTGGAATCATTCAGCACAAAGATGTTTCTCATTGCTGAGCTCCGTCTTTAAGACGCTCCACCCTGTTTGATCCCTGATATTTATTCTTGTCTCACTCCAGCTTTGTTTCACATTTAGCAGATTAAAATTTCCGCCGAACGTTCAACCACCTTCGTTTACCTACAGACTACAGCTGGCCTCATGTAGGTCACATGACTTGCATGGTTTTCAACGGGTTCACCCAACTGCTTTGTTTACACTGAGCGCATACCTGCAAATCAGAATTTCATATCGTATATAAAAACATCGTATATTTTTATGTTTTATGCTTTGCAATGAGTACCTTTTTATCTTTATTCCACTTAATGTTTTATCAGTGAAGTTACAGATGTGATGTTTCCTGTGAATATTCCTACAGTTCACCTGCACAGACTAATAAACCTGTTCAGATCAGATGTTTGGACCACTTCCTCCTGCAGTTACATCCACGGGCACTAGAGGGCGATGCCTCTCTAAGACCATCACTAAAATGAACTGAGAGGAATGTTTTCTGCTTGTGCTGGTGCATTTATTGTGTTCATCTTGTATCTGAGCTGTTTGACCACGTGAACAAATAATGCCAACACTGCAAAACTTATTTGCTTTTTTTTTTTTAATTATTATTCAATAAACATGCCACTGTCCAGAGGACCACATCAGAGGTCACATGGGTTCAGACACCTTCAGTTCCTTAAAGTTGTGTCAAAGTTTTGGACCCCAACATAACTGTTTGTTTTCCCACCATGTTGCTGTGTGGTAGTATACTCCACATGCTGCTGGTTTCAGTTTTATTTCCTGTTTTCTCCAGTCCAATCTGACACTGTCTAAAATTTCAGTGTATTGTTAAATGTCTTTTATTTGTGTATTCTTTTTGTATATGATTTACGATACTCATGTGACAACCGTTCAAGGTGTTAAAGTGTATATTTTGGGTTTATATTTGATCCACCAAGTTCTTGGCTGCAGTAAAGCTACGCTCGATGTGATTTTGCACGGTGGTTGTCCGGGCCACGAGGGCAGGTAAAAGCAATAACGGCTGCTCTCCCTCTATGTACTGTACTGCATGTCACATCTAGCCTTGACCCTTGGTCTTTGTTTTTCTTCTCCATCCAAGAGCCTTTACTACAGAGTAATGCAGCGTAAGAGCACTTCATGTGTGAGCGGCTCCATGTGGGCTTTTAGGGTGCTGGGACGAGTTTGGGCTCAGGCCTCGTCTCTCTCAGCAGCAGGTGGTCCAACATATCAGGAAGGATTTTCACGACTCCTATAGCAGCCCGGGTCTCCCATCTGTCTCGATCACCCACGCCACGCCTCTTGTTCGTAATGCCATATGTTTTGCACATTGTGTACATATTTCTATAGAAGTGGATGCATATTTTTCTACATGTGTAACGTCTATGGGCTCTTGATTTTGTAAATACTATCAAAGATGTATATAAAGTACTGTATTGCTTTTATGTGTCAATAAAACTTGGTGTACTGTGGAAAAAGTTTGGGATTATTTCTTTTATTTTTTCCTGCTTTTTCCAAAATCTACATTTAGTTTATGGTGGGTCTAAACTCTCTCTGTTAGTCTTGTGTCTATACCCGTCTTTGCGTACGGACATATGTTTCCGTATGTGTGTGTGTGCATGTGCGCACGCGTAAGATGTTAAGATATGTCTCATCTCCAAAAGAGATTCCAAAATATGTTTGTACTATTAGCAAAATATCTCATGAATCACAGAACAAGTTGCTTTCAGGACTATTATAGTATAGAATAAAGTTCTATATTACACTACTGGTAATATAGTATCTATAGTATTATACACTGCCTGGCCAAAAAAAAGTTGCCACCAAAAAAATGGTCACACTAATATTTCGTTGGACCGCCTTTAGCTTTGATTACATCATGCATTCACTGTGGCATTGTTTCACTTAGCTTCTGCACCATCACAAGATCTATTTCCATCCAGTGTTGAATTAATTTTTCACCAAGATCCTGCAATGATGACTAGACACTATAAGCATGCTGGGTGCATCACTTCACCTGCCACTCTTCTTACCCTGGTGCACCCATCACTCTGGAACAGGGTAAATCTGGACTCATCAAACCACGTGACCTTCTTCCATTGCTCCAGAGTCCGATCTTTATGCTCTCAAGCAAATTGAAGCTTTTTTTTTTCCAGTTAGCCTCACTGGTTAGTGGTTTTCTTAAGGCTACACAACTGTTCAGTCCCAGTCCCTTGAGTTCCCTTCACATTGTGTGTGTGTGTGGAAATGTTCTTACTTTCACTATTAAACGTAGCCCTGAGTGCTACTGTTGTTTTT
>NC_056514.1:19522424-19543240 GCF_014905685.2 Nematolebias whitei | reverse complement strand
AAAGTCCCAGGTTCGATCCCCAGTCACTGCACATCACGTGGCGTCTCTGGGCAGCACGTGTCATCCCCAAAATGCCCCCTGGGGCTTTCAATAGCTGCCCACTGCACCACCTGGTGGTGGATGGGTTAAATGCAGAGACTAATTTCGCCATTGTATGGAAACATACTGTGATGACATTATTATTATCATTATATATATGTTATGTAGACATTCTGCAATCGGAGACGAGAGCGGTCAACAACACTTATCGATGCTCTCAAGGCCACTGTAATCGGTCAATGTCCTCGGTTGAGATCCATAAACATTCTTGAGGTATGGCCAAGGATAGCATCTATGAGAATCCAAGAGTCCTGAAATGATGACACAAAGTTTATTCAGCTGGTTCATCTGGTTATCAGTTGGAAATTCCTCAGGGAGGGGGTGATGAGAATCAGATCACATTTTCTGGTTCCCCTCCAGAATAGGAGAGGACCCAGGATGGACCCCTGCAGAACCCCCCATTTAAGCTCTGCTGCTGCAGAACTAAAATCCTTGATAGAGACACAAAAGGATCTGTCAGTGAGGTAAGATCTGAACCAATTGAGGGCTGACACTGTGATGCCCACCCACTGCTCCAACCTAGCAATGAGGATCTCAATGAGGTCGATGGTGTCAAAGGCGGCTGTGAGGTCCAACAGGACAAGCAGCACAGAATCACCGGTACCTGTGGATAAGAAAGTGTCATTAAAAACCTTCAGCAGGGCAGTCTCAGTGATGTGGAGCGGTTTAAAGCCAGATTGGAATAGCTCTAAGATGGCGTGACCCTCCAGGAAGCACTTCAACTGGGACTCGACTATTTTCTCCAGTAGTTTAGAAACAAATGGGAGTCTGGAGACAGGCCAGTAGTTGTATACGACTGAGGGGTCAAGGTTTGTATATTTTAGGAGAGGCTGGACAGTAGCATGTTTAAAGGTTTTTGCAATATACAGGTATATGATGTACATTTAGGCTTATGTTACTACCTGTGAAACACTTATTCATATGAATTCATCTTACCTGCACCATTATATCATACCACGTTGTTGGTTACAATATTTCTTTTGGACCTTGTAAATATTATATTTCTTTTTTACTTTTTGATACTTTATTTTGTACTCTTATTTCATGCTTTAGTATTTCTTGTTTGTTTGTTTTTAGCGAGTCAAAGTTGGTTCTTCTCATCCTGAACATTTCATTGCACTTTTGACCTTGTGTTAACCTGCATTTGACAAATAAACAACATAACCTTGCAGGACTGACAAGCTAACTTCAAATTTGAACATGGTCCAAACCAAAGTGAATTGTCTTTGCCTTCAAACTGCTCCAGTCTTCCATAATTTATAGTGTTTGGCTCAAACACCATTTTGTAAATCTTTCCTCCATCGTCAGTTCTGCAATACGTAGATATTTGTATGGTGTTCAGCAGTTATTTGCAATGGCAAAGCAACCTATAGCTAATCTGGCCGGATGCACTTCCAAAGCAGATTTTGCCCTTACCAACAACTCTAATTTTCAAGGGCTTTAGCAGTTCATGCATACACTATTTTAGAAGTCTTTATACCACCTTCAGTTTGTGCAGCTTGGTTATTTTGGCAGAATTTTTTTTTTTTTTTTTTGATAATTCTGATTGGACCTGAAGCACTACAAGTAATTGCTGCTGTTGTTGATGATTGCGCTTCAAAATGACTTTTTTACAGTTACTAATGCACATGCACAAAGTCAGTATTTTGCAATGATTTGTGGTCTAAATAGTTTCATGTCTACTTCTGGTTCATTGAAATTCACTTATCTAAACAATGTTCATGTCTAGCTCGGTTTCAGTTGTGCTCTGCAGTCAATCAGACACCTAGCAGCAACATCGAACATCGAGCTTACATTGTAAAATACCAATAAACCTAATTTACAATAATAACATGTGCATATCAGAGAATAAGAACATTATGAAAATTTTCAATATTTTTTGTCAATCATTTCAGAAAGTGAAATTCATAGCTTAAACAAAAAAAAAAGAAAAAAGTCCATGCTCAATAATCCAGGTATAAAATCCAACAATTTTTAGTCAGGTCATCTGGACAGTTTCAGCAACAAAAAAAAAAAAAAAACTGTCCAGATGACCTGACTGAAAATTGTTGGAAACTCATAGATTCATCACATATAAATATTTCAAGCCTTTATTTCTTGCAATTTTGATGATTATGGCTTACAAATAAGGAAAAGTAAAACTCAGTGTCTCTGTCACGTTCCTGCCCCACCTGTCATGTTTCTTGTCATCGTGTTTTGTTTTCCCTGCTCCTGTCATCCTGTCATGCACCTTAGTCAGCATTCATGTCATTCACCTGTTCCCTGTCCTACTTAATCCCCAAACTCTCACTCCTTCCTTGCCACATTATCAAACTCTTCCTGATAGTCCAGCGCTCATGCCATAGTCTTGTTTGCATTCTTGTTTTGACCTCACGCCTGCCTTTTGGATTACCCACTTTGTCTGCTCCTTGTCTGCATTGTAGTGATGAGCAAATGAAGCTTTTATGAAGCATTGAACCAGTTGGGCCAATTGTTACAAAAATAAATTCATTTGTTGAAGCTTCATTTACAGTGACCTCTTGTGGCATTTTGCAATGCTGCTGTCAAATTAGGCGTTATGCTTTTGGTGGCACACACCGAAGAACGTCAATAACTAGTGTTAAAGAAACTACTTTACTGTGGTTAAAAAAACAGATTTTTTAAAATTCATCAACTTTCTATGTTGTCTGGTTTGAAAAATGTATTTATGCTTACATGTTTTTGAATAAAGATTGATAAGTGTGCATTGAAGAGATTTAATAAAAATGTTGCAATGGTATTGTGCTTGCGTAACTGGCAGAGTCCGAGTCCTAATCATTCTTAAAAATAACAATGAAATGACGTCTCCAGCATCTCCATGTTTGGAGCTGAAGTGTCTAATCATAGAGGAGGTATCATGATGCTTCAGTTGAACACACCAAACACTGCACCTGCAGAAATACACTAATGTAAATTTAAAAAATAATAATTTGAGCCAATACTGATATATGATTATTAAAATCACGTACATCATTTTACTGTAATTATATTAAATACATGGGTTAAATGGGTTAGATAATATCTTCACTGCTGAACATTAAAACAGTGCCTTGTGAAAGTATTCGGCCTCCTTGAACTTTTCAACCTTTTGCCACATTTCAGGCTTCAAACATAAAGATATAAAATTTTAATTTTTTGTGAAGAATCAACAACAAGTGGGACACAATCGTGAAGTGGAATGAAATTTATTGGATGTGTCAAACTTTTTTAACAAATAAAAAACTGAAAAGTGGGGCGTGCAATATTATTCGGCCCCTTGCGTTAATACTTTGTAGCGCCGCCTTTTGCTGCAGTTCCAGCTGCAAGTCTCTTGGGGTATGTCTCTATCAGTTTTGCACATGGAGAGACTGAAATTCTTGCCCATTCTTCCTGCAAAACAGCTCGAGCTCAGTGAGGTTGGATGGAGAGCGTTTGTGAACAGCAGTCTTCAGCTCTTTCCACAGATTCTCGATTGGATTCAGGTCTGGACTTTGACTTGTCCATTCCAACACCTGGATACGTTTATTTGTGAACGATTCCATTGTAGATTTGTCTTTATGTTTTGGATCATTGTCTTGTTGGAATATAAGTCTCCGTCCCAGTCTCAGGTCTCTTGCAGACTCAAACAGGTTTTCTTCCAGAATGGTCCTGTATTTGGCCCCATCCATCTTCCCATCAATTCTGACCATCTTCCCTGTCCCTGCTGATGAAAAGCAGGCCCAAACCATGATGTTGCCACCACCATGTTTGACAGTGGGGATGGTGTGTTCAGGGTGATGAGCTGTGTTGCTTTTACTCCAAACATATCGTTTTGCATTGTGGCCAAACAGTTGGATTTTGGTTTCATGTGACCAGAGCACCTTCTTCCACATGTTCGGTGTGTCTCCCAGGTGCTTGTGGGAAACTTTAAACAACACATTTTATGGATATCTTTGAGAAATGGCTTTCTTCTTGCCACTCTTCCATAAAGGCCAGATTTGTGCAGTGTACGACTGATTGCTGTCCTATGGACAGACTCTCCCACCTCAGCTGTAGATCTCTGCAGTTCATCCAGAGTGATCATGGGCCTCTTGGCTGCATCTCTGATCAGTCTTCTCCTTGTTCCAGATGAAAGTTTAGAGGGACGGCCGGGTCTTGGTAGATTTGCAGTGGTCTGATACTCCTTCCATTTCAATATGATTGTTTGCACAGTGCTCCTTGGGATGTTTAAAGCGTGGGAAATCTTTTTGTATCCAAATCCGGCTTTAAACTTCTCCACAACAGTATCTCAGACCTGCCTGGTGTATTCCTTGGTCTTCATGATGCTCTCTGCGCTTTGAACAGAATCCTGAGACTATCACAGAGCAGGTGCATTTATACGGAGACTTGATTACACACAGGTGGATTCTATTTATCATCATCAGTCATTTGGGACAACATTGGATCATTCATAGATCCTCACTGAACTTCTGGAGTGAGTTTGCTGCACTGAAAGTAAAGGGGCCCAATAATATTGCACGCCCCACTTTTCAGTTTTTTATTTGTTAAAAAAGTTGAACCGTCCAATAAATTTCATTCCACTTCACGATTGTGTCCCACTTGTTGTTGATTCTTCAAAAAAATTAACATTTTATATCTTTATGTTTGAAGCCTGAAATGTGGCAAAAGGTTGAAAAGTTCAAGGGGGCTGAATACTTTTGCAAGGCACTGTATAACTTTTTTGACATTTAAAAGCCAAAACCACCTTATCATGAGCAGAATGAAGTGTTCCCACGTGTTAGAACAACCTCTTTTCCTGGCTGGCTCTATAATTACTCAATTTCAACTAACAGCAAAAACACACCTACTCTCTAACAACACGTTACAAACTTTTTAGAGCTGTTTTATAGTGTTGAGCGCTCTCAATTCAAAACGGTCTCAACCTGTCACCTGTCAAAATCGAGACGAGTCAGTGCCAGGGAATCAGCTGATTGGACCGCGAACCAGTCAAGCGATTCATTTCGACAACAAAACAGTTTGTGTTTCGAACGTCACGTGTCACGTGACTTTTTCCGCACCAAAGCAAGCTCCGATGTAATTTAACTGCAGGGTTCGAAGCATGTTTTGAAACTTTTGTTTCATACTACCATCACTACTGCATTGGATTAACCTCTCTGACCATGGTATCAACTCTCCTTACTTCTATGACTTCGTCTCGCAGATTTCGTTTTGTCTTTGGATTTGGATCTCTGACCTCCTGTGCTCGACCCCTGCTTGAACTCCTTTTTGGATGCCCCTTCAAACAACGTTCTGCTCAGCCCTGCTTGTCTGCTGCTGTTCACTCACCGTCAGTGATGTCACCATCTCCAACTCCCTGAAGGATCCCCTCCCTTATCTGACTGTGAAGGTTAGTGACTTCCTCTGAACATTCACCGTAAAACCCAGATCATTAATTCCTGTCTCCACAGATTGGACCAGTCCTTGGATCCTGACCTCCACCAGCAGCTGTCTATCAATAAAACTTTCGAACCATTCCTGTTTGCCATTGTGCTCGAATCCTAAAACACACTCTTGTCAGTCTCAGAAAATTAGAATTTTGTGACAAGGTTCAATATTGGAAACTCGAGCTGTCACTCAGTTATTTGATGCATTTAATTAGGAGAAACTGATTTCTTTATTCAAATGGGAGAAGTAAAGGTAGATTCAGTTTTTCCCACACTCCTTTTGTATTTTGCTTGTATACAACCAGTAAAGATACAAAACTTTCTCATGTCCTACTGCATGCTTATGCAAATCACATGGTAAATTGAATCGTACGGATCTCTAATAAACAATACAGTTCGTTTAAACTATTTTAGGATTAGTTCACAATGTTAAGCGTGGAAAGTCCCCTCCACCTGCAGCATATTTGACTAACAGACAGAATAAACAGACAATTTCTGTCAGGTGCCTGACCAGAGGTAGAACAAACTATTTATCATCCCACTTTTTCAAAGATATATTTACAGTAGCAATAAAATATATTTATACGTCTGACTCTGACCATCAAGATATTTTATCCTGATTAAGTGCCAATACTGTTTGCAAAGATGTGCAAGAGTATTTTACAGTTTATTATTTAAAGTCCCAGGTTTATGGTTTACAATCCTTCTAAATGAACATGGTGCTCCTGGTGTCAGAGGGGATAGTGGGTACTGATGTGGGCTTGACACTGGGGGCATCGATGGTGGGTGTTCCTGAGGCGCTTCATGTAGAATGGGATCAAACAGCAGCCTGCCACACAGCTGGAGTAAAACACAGGAAAAAGATGAGAAGGGGGAAACAGAAGGTTAATTAAAGTTCTGTTGAGAACTCTGAATTATCAAAATCATAGCTTCATCCAAACCACCCACATGTCTGCTAGACCCCATCTCAGACTATTTAACAAGGTATTTTGCCAAATTAAAATCCATATTTTGGGTCTGCTTAACTTGTCTCTAATGAATGATTACGTACCACAGCGCTTTGAGGTTGCTGTAATTAAACCTTTACTTAAGAAATCGGATCTTGTTTCAGGAATTCTGCCCAAATATAGTCCTATATTTCATCCAAAAAATTCTAGAGAAAATAGTTGCAAATAAATTGTGTGAACATCTGAACAGAAATAATCTGAGGAGTTTCAGTCAGGGTTTAGTTTAGAGCTCATCGTAGCACAGAAACAGCACTGGTGAAAGTTACTAATGATATTCTCATGGCCTCAGACAATGGACTTGTGTCTATACTGGTCCCGTTAGACCTCAGTGCTGCATTTGATTCAGTTGATCACAATATTTTACTACAGAGGCTTGAATATGATGTTGGGATTACAGGAATGGCTTGAAAATGGTTTAAATCATATTTGTCTGATAGATTCTAGTTTGTAAATGTAAATAATAAATCTTCTTCATACACCAAAGTTAGTCATGGAGTTCCTCAGGGTTCAGTGCTTGGAGCAGTACTCTTTATACTGTATATGCTTCCATTATGTAAAAAAACAAAATTAATTAAACAGCATGGGATAAATTTTCATTGTTATGATGATGATACTCAGTTAAATGTATTCATGAAACCCTATGAATCCAATCATTTAGATTACAATCATGTCTTATAAACAAAAACCTGGATGACCCTTAATTTTCTGCTTTTAAATTCTGACAAAACAGAGGTTGTGGTTTTTGGACCTGAGTATCTTGGGAATTAACTTTGTAGTCTTTCACTTCCTCTAGATGACTTTAATTTGGACTCCAGTTATAATGTAAAATAACCTTAGTGTTATTTTTGATCATTTATGTATTTTTTTAGCTCCCACATTAAACAAGTTACCAGGACTGCTTTCCCCCACCTGCGTAATATCACTAAAATTAGAAATGTCTTGACCAAATATGATGAAGAAAAACTGGTTCATGCATTTATCACGTCTAGGCTGGACTATTGCAATGGTTTGTTATCTGGGTGTCTACAATCTTCTTTAAAAAGTCTTCAGTTGATCCAAAATGCTGCTGTCATAGTTTTAATGAAAGTTGATAGGAGAGATCATATTTCTCCAGTTTTAGCTTCTCTCCATTGGCTCCCTGTCAAATTCAGAAGATAATTCAAAATCTTACTGTTGTCACACAAAGCTCTCAACAACCTAGCTCCATCTTATATTACAAATTGTATTGTTCTATACTTTGCTGACAGAGCCCTTCACTTTATGAGTGCAGGTTTGCTTATGGTTCCTCGAGTTTCCAATAACAGAATGGGAGGAAGATCTTTCAGTTCTCAGGCTCCTCTCTTGTGGAACCAACTTCCAGTTTCTGTCCGTGAGGCTGACACATTGTCCAGTTTTAAGACTGGGCTTAAGACTTTCCTTTCTGATAAATTCTACAGTTAGTGTCTGTTTGGGTTTCCTGAGCTATCCCTTAGTTATGCTGCTATAGGCTTAGACTTGCTGGAGGACAAATTGACCCTACTTCCTCACTCTGCTGGTGTCTTTACTTGCTCTACTCTTCCAGTTTGTATTTTATCCTTAACATGTTTTTTTTTATTATTATTATTTGTTTCTCTTCCAATAGAAAGTACATCTGGACCCATCATTCTATGTTTGTTTCTCCTTCCTGTCCTCTCAAACCCCAGCCGGTCAAAGCAGATGAACACTTTTCCTGAGCCTGGTTCTGCCAGAGAAGGGCAGGGCAGTAACTGTGGCCCCGTGTGCACTGAACTGCTCAGGGGGCCACAGTTACTGAAAGCCAACAGCTATGGGCCGAATATCAACCAATTAAAGTCATTATGTAAATAAACCAAGTATTACAATGATCAGTTCTATGAAATTAATTTATTTTACTGCTTTGAATGATAAATGCAGTAAACAGAAACCAAAAGTGTAATTTAAAGAAATTAAATTTCAAGATTTATTTCCTTGCAATGAAAGTGTGAAACAATATTAAAAACAAAAATGACACACTATGCCTCCTATTTAACACAAATTTTATTGTGTCTTCTCTGACTTGCCAAATCTGTACACAGTTCAAATAAAAGTTGTTGACCTTTTTAATGTTCCCTGAATGACCAGTTTGTTGCTGTTCCAGGTGGGTCCGTTAAGAACCAGTTCTCATTTACAATAAAATGGCTGAACAGACCAGTTCTTCCTCAAGCGGTTCACAGGTGAAGCGTCCACGTCCTGCTCAGGTGTGAGCTTTGAGCAAAACCATAAGAGGCGGAGCAGAACTCAGCTGGGTTGAAAGTGAGCGTGATGCATGTCGAACTTCTCCTTCATTTCATTAACTGCAATGATTTAACTCACTTAACCCATCCTATTTGTGGTTAACCATTTTTTAAACTAACTACAAAGCTGCTGTGCATCATCATCAATATTCCCCCAGTAATAAACATTTGTTGATGTTTAATATGGCTCGGCTGGATAGCCTTGGGGAAATTATCCAGTACTGCATGTGCAAAGTTTCTGACTATCATATTTCTGAGTGTGGAAATATGTTGTTCTTGTTAATGTACTGTTCAGAGTTGTTTTGGCATTTATGTTAAAGTCTTTATTATATGCTGCAAAGTGACACCATGAGTCAGAGGTTGTTCCAGGTACGCATAAGTGGGAAAGCTATGTGTATTTATATTAATATTTTTATGTATATTGTTAGTCTAAATACCCATCACGGTGGTGCAGTTGGTAGAGCTGTTGCCTCTCAGCGAGAAGGCAGCCGGATCAAATCCCGGTCTGGGGGCCTTTCTTAGTGGAGTTTGCGTGTTCTTTCCATGCTGCGTGGATTTTCTCCGGTACTCCGGTTTCCTCCCACAGACCAAAAACATGCACGTTAGTCTGATTGGTAACTCTAACTTGTCCCTAGGTGTGAGTGAGAGAGTGAATGGTTGTTTGTCTCGTTTGTCTCTATGTGTCCCTGTGATGGACTGGAGACCTGTCCAGGGTGTCCCCTGCCTCTCGCACAGTGATGGTTGGATATGGGCACCAGTGACCCCTGCGACCCGAAATGAAAGAAGTGGGTAAAGATGATGGATGGATGGATGGATGGAGGGAGGGAGGGAGGGACTTGCACAAATTGCTCAATTCAGTCAGAGTTATTGTCTTTGGTCATTCAAACAACTATGTACAACAGGTAAGATATTAATTGTTCATTAACTTACACAGAATTGAAACGAACTGAACTATCATTTATCAGCAACATGTTGGTCACGCAGTCAACAGATTGGTATAGACACACACAGGTGACCTCCTGAAGCAGAGCCACCTAGTTACAAATATTTCATGAAATAGTTTTATTCACACCAGGTTTATAAAAACATTCTGCTGCAGCAACAACTCACCCCATGACAGAGCAGAAGAAGCACATTATCCACATTGCCGCGCCCCTTGTATTGTGGGTTTCCGTGGTAACGACCTCTGCACAGGATGGACATTTTGTGACCGCTGCTGTGGGGCCCAGAATCTCCACTTCCCCAAGAAAACGAGACATAAGAATCAGAAGGTGCATGACATTTAAAGAACACCGAGCACTGCCAACACCACGTTCACAGGGGTGTAGCAAACCTGGAACCATGCGGTCCGAGTGCGTTTGTTCTGCAGCTGGAACGTCCTGGCTCGGCAGCGGAGGAGGCAACATGTAGATACCACCACGGGGGGTCTGTTTGTAAGAGCTGCACTGCTCTTGGTAACCTGCTTTTTCAAACACAAATTATTCCAGCGTTCTCTTCAGGGATTAAAAGAACATACTAGTACTTTGTAGAACATTGGGCAATGAGAAAAGACAACATGCCTCCATTTGTGCATTCTTTGTGTTTTGTGTTGTTCTCCAACTCCTCCTTTTTAACCTGCAGCTCCTCGATCTCCTTCTGAATGGACTTCAGCTCGTTCATTTCATCACTGATCTCCCCTGGGACAGACAACACAACGCCCAGTCAGAGAATAAACAAAGTATTTCATTACCTAAGTAGAAAATGTGAACATTTTGAGCTAAACCATGCTGTGTGTTGGTCAAAGTGAAGTTAAAGTTATATATGAATGTGTCATCACTGGGTGCAGGTTAATTTGTACTTTCATGGATTCGTACCCCCACCTTGTTGTGTTTTGTACACAGTAGGTGCTATTTTGTAACCAAATGCTTATCATTGTGTGCCTGTGTCATTCTGAGCCCATATGTAAGGTAGTTTTGTATAAAGCCAGGGGTTGAGGTTAGAGATAAATGTCAGGGCTAGGTGCCAGAAGTTAGTTTATTTTTGGGGGGATTGTATTTTGGTGATCTGACTCCAGACACTGCTCATGAGATCAACAGAAGGCACACACGAGTCAAAATAAGGTGAGAACTGGAAAATGGCTGCACAGACCAGTCTGTCTTTATGCTCCCTCTGGTCGTTAGTAAACTGCAAAGCGAAACCAAAAAAGGCTTGGATGAGAATTCAGCTGACGTGAAGCACAACACATTAAATCTGTGACGGACGTCTCCCTCAAATGGTTTTTGAATCGTGACAAATTAACTCAGTTCAGCGATCCCCTTTGTGGTTAACGTTTTATTTTTAATTTTTATAAATACAAAGTTGCTGTGATTAATCAGCATTATTCCCTTGGTAATAACACTGATTGTTGTTGTTGTTTATTCACTGGATGGTCACACAGACCAGACGTCATCACTTGATTAATGAGCCACAAAACCAGCTTACATTTTCTACATGGCGGCCATTCGCCTCTGTTACCACATCGTTCCTCCGCACAGAGGTGGCATCAACCACCCTCACTGTCTCTGTCCGTTCAGAAGTCCCACTGAGGCGGCCAAAAGGCGTCTCCTGGACTGAGCTGTCCTCTGAAAGATCTTTTTGTTGCAGTTGGTGCACAGATGAATCAAGTACCTGACTGCATGTGATTTAAGATGCTCATTGTTTGGTGCAAGAACTATGGAGTGCCATTTGTAAAGTTACACAGTCAAAAAGTAACAGCAATATTTTGGTTTATTTAGCCTTTCATAAGAAAAAAAATAGTTGTTTTTTTTCAAAATCGTATTTTCCACCATGTTATTAATACATTTATAAATGTCATACAAACTGGATTCCAAAAAAGTTGGAACACTAAACAAATTGTGAATAAAAACTGAATGCAATGATGTGGAGGTGCCAATATCTAATATTTTATTCAGAATAGAACACAAATCACAGATCAAAAGTTTAAACTGAGAGAATGTATCATTTTAAGGGAAAAATCTGTTGTTTCCAAATTTCATGGCGTCAACAAATCCCCAAAAAGTTGGGACCAGTCCATTTTTACCACTGTGTGGCATCCCCCCTTCTTCTTACAACACTCAACAGACGTCTGGGGACAGAGGAGACCAGTTTCTCAAGTTTAGAAATAGGAATGCTCTCCCATTCATGTCTAATACAGGCCTCTAACTGTTCAATCGTCTTGGGCCTTCTTTGTTGCACCTTCCTCTTTATGATGCGCCAAATGTTCTCTGTAGGTGAAAGATCTGGACTGCAGGCTGGCCATTTCAGTACCCGGATCCTTCTCCTACGTAGCCATGATGTTGTGATTGCTGCAGAATGTGATCTGGCATTATCGTGTTGAAAAATGCAGGGTCTTCCCTGAAAGAGATGACGTCTAGATGGGAGCATATGTTGTTCTAGAACCTGAACATAGTTCTCTGCATTAATGGTGCCTTTCCAGACATGCAAGCTGCCCATGCCACAAGCGCTCATGCAACCCCATACCATCAGTGATGCAGGCTTATGAACGGAGCATTGATAACAATTTAGGCTATCCTTGTCCTCTCTGGTCCGGATGACATGGCGTCCCAGTGTTCCATAAAGAACTTCAAATCGTGACTCATCTGACCACAGAACAGTCTTCCATTTTGCCACACTCCATTTTAAATGACCCCTGGCCCAGTGCAAACGTCTGAGCTTGTGGAGCTTGCTTAGAAATGGCTTCCTCTTTGCACTGTAGAGTTTCAGCTGGCAACGGTGGATTGTGTTCACTGACAATGCTTTCTGGAAGTATTCCTGAGCCCATTCTGTTATTTCCTTGACAGTGGCATTCCTGTTTGAGGTGCAGTGACGTTTAAGGACCCGGAGATCACGAGCATCCAGTAGAGTTTTACGCCCTTGACCCTTACGCACAGAGATTGTTCCAGATTCTCTGAATCTTTTGATGATGTTATGCACGGTTGATGATGATAACTTAAAAGTCTTTGCTATTTTATTCTGGGTAACACCATTCTGGTATTGCTGCACTATCTTTCTGCGCAACAATGGTGGAATTGGTGATCCTCTTACCATCTTGGCTTCTGAGAGACACTGACACTCTGAGAAGCTCTTTTTATACCCAATCATGTTGTCAATTGACCTAATTAGTGTTAATTGGTCTTCCAGCTGTTCATTATATGCTCAATTTCCTTTTTCCAGCCACTTAATTTAGCCATTTCATATAATTTTCACATAATGTCCAGCCATTTAATTTCCCTCTGGGATCAATAAAGTATATTTGAATTGAATTGAATTGAATTATTGCTACTTGTCCCAACTTTTTTGGGATTTGTTGACACTGTGATATTTTGAATCAACATATTTTTCCTTTAAAATGTTACATTTACTCATATTAAACTTTTGATCTGTCATCTATGTTATATAGGCAGCACGGTGGCGCAACTGGTAGAGCTGCTAACTCTCAGCGAGAAGGTCCCTGGTTCAAACCCCGGTCCAGGGGCCTTTCTGGGTAGAGTTTTCATGTTATCTCCGTGCATGCGTGGGTTTTCTCCGGGTGCTCCGGTTTCCTCCCACAGACCAAAAACATGCATGTTAGGGTGATTGGTAACTCTAAATTGTCCCTAGGTGTGAGTGAGAGAGTGAATGGTTGTTTGTCTCGTTTGTCTCTATGTGGCCCTGTGATGGACTTGCGACCCGTCCAGGGTGTACCCCGCCCCTCGCACAGTGATTGCTGGACATGGGCACCAGTGACCCCTGTGACCCAAAATGGAATAAACAGGTAAAGATAATGGATGGATGGATGGAAGTTAAATATTTAGTTAGCAAGCTAAATATTTAGCTCCATACTAAATATTTAGTTTACAAACTAAATGTTTATGTCCAAGCTGAATGTTTAATTTACAAAATAAATATTTATCTTGAAAGTTAAATATTTAGTTAGTGAACTAAATATTTAGTTGTAAATTAAATATTTAATTTCCAAGCTAAGCATTTAATTTATCAACTAAACATTTAATTTCTAAACTAAACATTTAATTTCTAAACTAAACATTTAATTTCTAAGCTAAACATTTAATTCCTAAACTAAATATTCAATTTGCTAACTAATATTTAGCTTGGACCTAAATATTTAACTTGCAAGTTAAATATTTAGTTTGTATACTAAACATTTAGCATGGACATAAACATTTAATTTGTAAACTTAATATTAAGCATGGAGCTAAATATTCAGTTTACAAACTAAATATTTAACTTGCACATTAAGTATTTAGTTTGTATACTAAATATTTAGCTTGGAAATTAAATATTTAGTTTGGAACTATGACATTCATAAATGTCATTTGGTGAAATTTTGACTTTGAAAAAAAATTTTTTTTTTCTTATGAAAGGCTAAAACATATTCCTGTTAATTTTTGGCTGTGTAACTTTACAAACAGCACCCCATAAAGATCATCATACATCAATCAGGAAAAACAACTTTGCCACATTCTTTTAACCAGAACATATTCTTTAACATCTGCATGAAAATGTTACTAAGACAACCTTTTTCCACCGGCACGGTCTAATTCAAATTTAACTTTAACACCTTTATATACACTTTTGCCCACCGCCTCGTGCTGGTTGATGTGAAGATTCAACACAATCTGTTGCGTTCCTTAGACAAACTAACTGGTTTGCTAAATGTCATTCTATGGCAGACTGAGTCTGATTGGACTGCGTTTGGATTAGTTTTAAACTTAACTGGACTAAATGTAATTTGGTCTTGTTTGTAAAGGGAACTGGTGTTTTATAAATCACCTGTACTAACTGAAGTCTGTTGTATTGAGCTGATAGTTGAGCAAGAAATCCACATTATTCTGGAAGGCCTGACCAGTATCCATGTCCAACCAACAAAAGACTTAAGACCAAACTGATTAGGATCCATCCGTTTTTCTCACCTTACCAACATTTATTATCTCACTGGTCATTTTCTCATGCAACATTTCGACTGATGGAAGATGTTGGAGCAGGATGTCGAGGCTGTTTTCTGCTCAGGAGACGATTAAGAAACTGACAAACTCCGCAGAAGGATGGCAAGTATAGAAAATGAGTGAAAAACATAAAAACAACAGAGTCACACCCATGAAGCATTGTTTATCCACTACCCAAATCAAAGGAGTGACTCACCCCTCTGTGTAACGTCTCCACCGTTTTGTTCCTCCTTCTTTGTGCACCGTTGGATCTCCTGCAGAAGGAGGCGCCTGTTGTTCAGCTGTTGCATTCGGAACTCGATCTTGGTCAAAGTTAGAGGCCCTCTCGGCTCGGTCGTCTCCATTTCCAGATCTTCTTGTTCATACTCAGAACTCCCACCTTTGTTCAGACTCGTACTTGCAATTGACCTGAAAGGGTGAAGGGACACCCGGTCCTGGTCTGGATCCTCCATCCTGCTTCACAAACCCAAATTCCAAATGTCTTCAACAGATTCGACCCGACCTGATGTGATGGACATGAATAAAACCTGTAGCTCAAAGCCAGAATTTAAGTTCTTCTGTATCAAACTCAAGTTTCCAACTACAGTACCTCTTTTCTCCCCAACAAGTGAAGCAGCTGGATCATAAGCCCTCCTGATTACATCCCATATGGTTGAATCCTCATCCGATCCTCATCGTCTGAGCAGAAGAAACAACTGTGCAGACGTCAGAATGGATGGCACTATTTACATGAGGCAAACAGTGCACATAAACAAATGAGGGACTGTATGACATGCAAATGTTTTGAGGATGGACTGAACAGCACCAAACATTTAGGCAAACAGGGATTTTTTTTTTTATAACCGAGAGAACGTAGAACATTTATTCTTGTGAAGACGGCAGCATTAAACCATAAAGCATTTTCCTAAAACAACAAACTTTTCTACTCGTACCTATGTTAGTTTAACTGAATACTTCTACATATTGTCTGGTATGTTCAAACAACATCGTCAAAGTATAAATAAATCACTTTATGATTTTAAAGAGAGTACTGCAGCAACATAAAAACATATTAACTTTGCATGTGAAAATGTTAAACTAACACGTGAAACACATGTTCTCCACATGTTTCCAGACCAGGTTCAACATGTTTATGCGATCACATGTGATCACATGTCACATGTCCTGCATAGAATTACATGCAAAAAATGTGTTAAATTCATTTTCTGCTTTAAAGGTTCCATCCATCCATTATCTTTTACCCACTTCTTTCTTTTGGGGTCTCAGGGGTCACTGGTGCCCATGTCCAGCCACTGTACGAGAGGTGGGGGACACCCTGAACAGGTCTCCAGTCCATCACAGAGACACATAGAGACAAACGAGACAAACAACCATTGACTCTCTCACTCACACCTAGGGACAAGTTAGAGTTACCATCAGTCTAACATGCGTGTTTTTGGTCTGTGGGAAGAAACTAGAAAAGTCACACATGCACTGAGAGAACATACAAACGCCAGGATCTCGCCGAGAGGCAGCAGCTCTACCAACTGAGCCACGATGCTGCCCCTCTTAAAGCTTGTACCACAATTATTGCATGCACATTTATCATGAACATTATCCCAGTATTTTGCAAAACATACTTGCAAAAAGTACTGTTGTACCAGTGTACAAACAAATGAGACAAATTACAGTTATAATTATACTGACAGTAGAGTCAGAATCATATGTGTTTGTTCTTGTACTATGAATGTATATTTAGGAGTGCCAAAAACCTTTTTTGGATAAGTTCACACTTCCTGTGTCGAGCTACCACAGCCCTCTGTGTGGAGCAGAGAGCTGCCGTCTAGGGTGCCCAGGGGAGCAGATGGTGGGAGTTAAGGGCCTTGCTCAAGGGTCCAGAGTGGGGCAAATGAAGGTGGATGCGGGTGCTTCACCTTTCCCCACCCACATTTTTTATGTTGTTGTCGGTACAGGAAGTTGATCGGCGTCCTTCGAATCACAGGCCCACCTTCTCTAACCTCTGCGCCACCACTCCCCATTCCCATCCACCCCTGATTAAAACACAAATGTTAAATTAAACATGTGTCACTGGATTTTTTTCTTTCTTTCTATTATGAATTGTAGTTTTTTAAGGTCTGTCTGTTTGAGGCTTATTTTTCAGTCTGCATTTTCGTCTGTCTCATTAACTTAGCAGATAGGGAGTAACAGATAAATGTGATCGGTTACTGTGGTTAGCAAAATAAGCCACTGGCAGCGGCTTTAAGTTTTATTAAAATGTTGCACTTCTCAAACAGTTAAAAACTTTTGTTCTTACTCTTGTTGATGTCATCATCATCATCATCATCATCATTATTATTATTAATATTATTAGTAATAGTAGTAGTAGTAATAGTATAGTTTCAGCACAAAAAAATAAAAAGAAAGAAACGGTTCAGATGACCTGATTGAAAATTGTTGGATTGTATACCTGGATTATTGAGCATGGATTTTGTTGGTTTTGAACCAGTTTAACACGACTGTCGGCGAGGAAGAGGGCCGGCACCGGAGGAGGGGGCATCTCAAAGAGACCATGTTAGCACCAACATAACTGGTTTGTTCCAATTTGGAGTAAGCTGTTTGGGGGAAGAATCAGTTTTGTGTTGTGTGTTTCCTTGACTGATGAAGCCTTCTGGATGGAAGGTGAAACATTTCAGCACAAAAAAAAAAAAGAAACGGTCCACATGATCTGACTAAAAATTGTTGGATAGTAGTAATAGTATTTACAAGTAGTGATAGTATTTTCTTTGTAGCTTCTAAAGAGCTGGGTGTTTCATGTATGTGGTCTTGAGTAGTAAATCTCTGTACTTTTTAAACCTTTGTGCAAGTTTAGTGATGTTGGCTGCTGTTCTGCTTCTTTTACTGGTCAGCCTTTGTTTTTCACACAACTCTGACCTTTGGAGTGAGTGGAGGTTTATGGTGCTATTTATCAGGTGACTTGTCATTTGAAGAACAAAGGATACATTTTATATTCCATCAGCCTTTGCTGCACTACAGTATAAAGACTAGTGGTACTCCTCTTGAGTACCAGCAGTAGTTTGATTCTTGATAAGGTTTTCATGGAGGATATACAGTGCGTGGGCAAATTTGATACACTGCTGATTTTGCAAGTTTTCCCACCTACAAGGAATGGAGGGGTCTGTAATTTTCATCGTAGGTACACTTCAACTGTGAGAGACAGAATCTAAGAAAAAAATCACACTGTATGATTTTTAAATAATTCATTTGCATTTTATTGCATGAAACAAGTATTTGATCACCTACCAACCTGCAAGAATTCTGGCTCTCACAGTCCTGTTAGTTTTTCTTTAAGACGCCCTCCTTTTCTGCACTGTTTAAAAGACACCTGTCCACTCACTCCAACGTCTCCACCATGGCCAAGACCAAAGAGCTGTCACCAGGGACTCAGTAAGAGCATTGAAGATAGGTCTTCCAGCATGACAATAACCTGAAACACACAGCCAGGGCAACTAAGGACTGGGTCCATGAGAAGCATTTCAAGGTCCTGGATGGACCTAGCCAGTCTCTAGACCTGAACCCAGTAGAAGATCCTTGGAGATTGAGCCGAAACTCAATGCTGCCCAGCAACAGGCCTGAAACCTGAAAGATCTGGAGAAGATCTGTGTAGAGGAGTGGGACAAAATCTCTGCTGCTGTGTGCGGAAACCTGGTCCATGACTACAGGAACCATCTGACCTCTGTGACTGCAAACTAAGGTTTCTGTACCAAATATTAAGTTCAGTTTTTTTTTTTTTTTATTGTATCAAATGCTTATTTCATACAATAAAATGCAAATTATTTAAAAATCACACATGTGATTTTCGTTTTACTTAAATTCTGTCTCTCACAGCTGAAGTGTTGCTACGATAAGAATTACAGACCTCTCCGTTCTTTGTAAGTTGCAAAATTGGCAGTCTATAAAATACTTATTTCCCCCACTGTATAACATGATTTACAGAACATGTTTGTTTTTACAGAACATTTTCAATATTTTTGACTCTAATATATCAAAATATTATTATTTTTTCTTCTCTTCATTCAGTGTTCAGATTTATTTATCAGAGTCAGAGTCAGTTTTTTTTTTATGGTCGTTCGCACCACATGTCGTACATGGAAATTATGTTCACAGGGTCCCAGTTACATCCACCAATAAAATGTACAAGAAAAACAGTAATAACATCTAAGATATGAACTAAGAAAAACATCAACCAACATCTTACCGAGCACTAATAGCAACAGTAAAACAATACGGCAAACAGCAGCACGAGCATGAGTCTGTGTGAGCAGATGAGCACGCATGAACACAGCAACATGAAACAGATCAGCAGCAACATGAAACAGATCAGCAGCAACATGATGTGATTTTTTTCACAGTGATTATTCTGGTTAGAGATTCATGAGTCTAACAGCCTCAGGGTAGAAGCTGTTCCTCAGTCCAGCGGCTCCACACCTAATGCTCCCCAACCTCCCTCATGAGGGGAGCAGGGCAAAAAGTGTATGTGTTGGGTGAGTGGGGTCCTTCGTGATGCAGGTGGCCCTCTTCCTGCATCTGGAGGTGTAGCTGTCTGTGATGGTGGGGAGACTGACTCCAACATCTGTGCAGCCTTCACCACTCTCTGCAGAGCTTTTCTTTCTGCAGCTGTGCAGCCTCCATGCCACACGTTGGTGCTGGAGCACAGGATGCTCTCCACTGCACACCTGTAGAAGGAGGTGAGGACTGAGCTTCCCAGACCAGCTCGTCTCAGCCGCCTGAGGAAGTAGAGTCTCTGATGAGCTTTCTTGATCAGGCTGGTGGTGTTGTTGCTCCAGCTGAGGTTGTCATTCATGTGTACACCCAAGTACTTGTAGCTGGAGACCACTTCCACCGCAGATCCTCCTTTTTCAGGGGTGTGTAGGTGTGTTTGTTCCTTCTGAAGTCCACGATCATCTCCTTCATCTTCTTCACATTGATGTAAAGGTTATTCTCTTTGCACCAGCTCTCCAGGTGTTCCACCTCCTGCCTGCAGTTGGACTCATCATTGTTTGTAATACAAATCCCACCATTGCTGTATCATCTGCAAACTTTACAATGTGACAGCCTGGACGGGTAGCTGCACAGTCATACGTGAGCAGAGTAAACAGGAGGGGGCTCAACACACATCCTTGAGGTGAGCCAGTGCTGAGGGTTATGGTGGAGGAGAAGTTGTGGATCCTCACTGACTGTGGTCTGTTTGTATGTTTATGTACTCAAAACAAACAAGCATACATCTTCCTAAATATAAAATCTATAGAAATATGAAGCATTAAGTTTGCAGGGAGCAGAACGCCCTTTAGATTTTCAACAAATAAAATTCAGTGGATAAAACAGAACAATGGTCATTAGTTACTTTAAACCTTTTAAACACAGCAGACAAAAACATTACGATTCCTTATTTTTTGTATTTGTGTTTAGAGCTCATATTTTGGATTGAAATAATTTTGTTAATAAAACACAGAACATTTCTTGTAAGAATGCAACCTCAACTTTTTATGCCAGACTTTCGGACCAAGAACCTCTTGTGTTGCGAAATCACAGACTGTTCTTTTCAAACTGAAGATGTTGGGATTCTGCAAAACGTTACTCAGAATATGTGTTGTGAATGATCCTCGGCTACTACCACACCAAACTTTAGCTCTATATCTGTAAAACTCACTACGTTATAGCTGTTTTTCATGTTTGCTAATGTTTATTACCTCAGGCTGATATTTTGAACTGAATAACTCCAAAAGTTGATCAGTTTTAGATTTACATCTAATAATTACATTATGACGGTTTCTCTAAAATCCATCCAATGGTTCGTAAGATATTTTGCTAACAGATGGTTGTAAAAACAAAGTCATCATGACTCACTGCATTCTGTTTTAGTTGATAAAACATATCTGATGACAGTCTGCGAGCAGCCACAGTCGTATCAGTACGTCATGGAGACAGTTGGTATCTGTGGATCAGCTGATGTCTGACCTCTGTTCTGCACACACAACACAAACACACAACACAAACACACAACACAAACACACAACACAAACACACACAACACAAACACAC
>NC_056514.1:19521896-19522414 GCF_014905685.2 Nematolebias whitei | reverse complement strand
CACACAACACAAACACACAACACAAACACACACAACACAAACACACACATCACAAACACACAACACAAACACACATCACAAGTGGCTCTGTGGTCGAACACCGAGCTGTGGTCTACAGACGCTGCAGGAAGGGACTTTAATGTCCCACAGCAGAGCTTCATGAGGAGCCATCATCAGCCCGTTGTTCTGATCACTTCCTGTTCCAACCCTCGCGCTCACACTGACAAACTGAACTAAAAGTCATAAATGTTGGTTTGACTTTGGAACAGAAGCTGCAGGGATGAAGTCCTCGGAGAGACATGGTGTGTTTTCTGCAGCTCAACACTAGATGTCAGGAAAGAACACGAGGAAGGAGCAGATGAAGACGATGAAGTCCTTGATGTTAGGGCTGACGTCATCCATCCTGCAGTGACAGGCCTGCATCCATCCATCATTCATCCATCCTTCATTCATCCATCATCCATCCTGCAGTGACAGGCCTGCATCCATCCATCATTCATCCATCATCCATCCTGCAA
>NC_056514.1:19521645-19521886 GCF_014905685.2 Nematolebias whitei | reverse complement strand
ATCCATCATTCATCCATCATCCATCCTGCAATGACAGGCCTGCATCCGTCCATCATTCATCCATCATCCATCCATCATCCATCCTGCAATGACAGTCCTGCATCCATCCATCATTCATCCATCATCCATCCTGAAATGACAGGTCTGCATCTGTCCATCATTCATCCATCATCCATCCATCATCCATCCTGAAATGACAGGTCTGCATCTGTCCATCATTCATCCATCATCCATCCATCAT
>NC_056514.1:19520364-19521545 GCF_014905685.2 Nematolebias whitei | reverse complement strand
CCTGCATCCATCCATCATTCATCCATCATCCATCCTGCAATGACAGGCCTGCATCCATCCATCATTCATCCATCATCTATCCTGCAATGACAAGCCTGCATCCGTCCATCATTACGCCATCATTCATCCATCATCCATCCTGAAATGACAGGCCTGCATCTATCCATCATTCATCCATCATCCATCCATCATCCATCCTGCAATGACAGGCCTGCATCTATCCATCATCCATCCATCATCCATCCTGCAATGACAGGCCTGCATCTGTCCATCATTCATCCATCACTCGTCCATCCATCCATTGTCCTTCTGTCCTTAGTATCAGACCAACATATGAATATCTTAAATTTCATTTTGTTCTGTTGCTCTCATCCTAACACTGTAAACACGTAAACACTGTAAACACTGTAAACACTACCAGCACTTATTTACACATCTAATGTTGGTTGCTCGTTTTATGTTCATTGCGTGCTTGTGTATGTGAGCATGCGTGCATGTGTATGTGTGTGTAGGTGTGTGTATGTGTGTGTGTTTGTTTGAAAGACGGTGTTTGAGAAATGGAGAGACAGAGATCAAATAACAGCCAGGTACCACCTGGCAGGTATTACTCACCCAGGAAATACTACACACTGTCCTGGGTGGTTTTTAAGTTTCATTTTACAACAAACTGTTTTCCTGTTGAAGGCAGCGACTTAAAAAAAAATTTTCAATAAATGTAAAAAAAAAAAGTTAAAAAAACAATTGACCTCAAATTGTTCAAGCATTTATTGTATCATTAAATGGGCTTTAGTTTATGGTTGGAAGTGAAGGCAGAGCTTTCCCTTTATTATAAATTTATCTTATTTGGAACTTACGTCACCTGAACATCATGATGTGGAAAAAAACCCACAATAAAACATAAACGTACTGAAACATGTACGTAAATGTGGATAATTCAAAACCATCTGCTGAGAACCATTACATAACTGAAAGCCAGAGGTGTCTTCTCTCTCACATGACCTAATCTTTACTCGAACACATCTCTGCCACCTCCCAGCATCATCAGGTCACTCAGTGTTTACATGCTGTGTTTTGACTACTCCCTCTCTCTCTCTCTCTCTCTCTCTCTCTCTCTCTCGCTCTCTCTCTCGCTCTCTCTCGCTCTCTCTCGCTCTCTCTCGCTCTCTCTCTCGCTCTCTCTC
>NC_056514.1:19494027-19520354 GCF_014905685.2 Nematolebias whitei | reverse complement strand
CTCTCGCTCTCTCTCGCTCTCTCTCGCTCTCTCTCTCGCTCTCTCTCTCTGCCGTGTCTTAATGCAGTTTGCCGGATTCCTGCCTCCCAGGGACTTCTTGGTAATGATGACATCCAGTTGCTTAGAGAGTTGCGTCATGCCTGGATGAGTGTGTGTGTAAAGCATTGCTATACTTAAGAGGACCAATCAAGGCTGTTAGTGTTGTTTCACAATATGTGACTAAAGCAGTGACTTGTGTTGCAGCAGCTGGGTGATTTAGGGTCAGGTAAAATACGGGTTCTGGGAATTATGCCTAATGACACTTACATGTAAATAGGAATGAGTGAGCGTATGAACAAAAACGTTGCAGAGCCATTTCCTGTGCAGCAGCTGGACTCCTACAGTGACTAATAGCAGGAGGATACAGTTCCTCTGATTTGCAGCAGTTGTTTCTTATCATGGCTGAACATAGAAGAGAAGAGAATCCTCGCCCCTCTCTTCGGCAGGGCAAGTGGGATCGGTGCACGGCTCTGAGGAAGCAACACAAAAACCAAGGGAGGTGGAAAATCTAAAGAGAGCAGGTGAAAAGCAGGAGAGGAGAGTGAAAACAGGGCAGGACAGAGGGAGTAGGGCTCGCTGCCAGCATGCAGGTCTGACGTGACAAATGATGTCTGCAACTGCAGCGACAGGCGAGCAGGAGCAGGACGAGGCTACATCCCTGCATGAACACAACTCATACTCACACACATATCACCGCTGTTCAACATCTGTAACAACTGGATTATGCAATACAGCATCCCTTCAAAACCAGCCTCATTCAGCTGCAGACCTCAGGCAATAAAAGCAGCCCCTGAATGTTGTTATGTGAATACCAGACAATTAAAGTAACGTAAAGATCACGAGAGTTGGCTGCTTTTTAAAAACAAGACTCGTTTCTCGCAGGTGTGCCGACTTATCAACACATCTGTTCAGGTGTAATGTCCCGCACTGTTAAACCAGCTAAACGTAGCATGATAGCATCACAGGCTCATCATTAAATCTCTTTGTGTAACATTTAGGAGTATCGGCCTTCGGCGACCTCAGAGGACAGACCAATCTTTATGCTGCACAACGATTCTATTGTTTTCATCTTGAGGAGTCCGATACTGCTCTTTCTTCAGGACCACTTCCTGTTTTGCTAAGTTTCGAAAATGAATCTATTTGGTTAGAAAACGCTTCATTTCAAGGTTCGAGGTTCTTTATTGTCGTTCACATCACATGTGGTGCATGAGGTGGAACGGAACTGTGTACTCAAGATCCCAGTTACACACAAAAATTGCAAAATGATAAAGTATAAAAAGAAACAGTCTACAGGGATCTAAGATATTTGCTAAACACTAATCATGTAAAATAAAACAGCAGCCTGAACATGAGTCTGTGGTGAGCAGACGCTATGAACACAGCAGCATAAAGGCAAGAGATCAGCAGCAGCATTTCTAAGTTGATTCCAGTTCAATCTGCTCTTCAGAATACTCTTCAGATTAAAAAGTTGGTCTCTATCCCTTTTTAAACTCTTGACAGTCTTCTCGTTCTTCTGATCATTTCCAAATACTAAACTGCAGCTGGGATTTTAATTTCCACATCCTTGTTGTCATGAAGAGGTACTGTGATGCTCCTCTTTCCCAGAGTGTCAGCAGCTTGGTGGTCTGCGTCGTGGTCTTGTAATCCAAAGGTTGCAGGTTCGAGCCCAGGTTGCATCCAATGTTGTCAGATGGAGTCAAGGGTTTCCAGCCCAAAAATCTGTTAAAAACTGCCATATAAGACAAAAATGACCTGTCCAATCAATATATTGTTATATGTACTGTTTGAACATGAACGCATATCAGTACAAGCCAAGATAATTTAACAATATGTGGCAAAACACAACAATCCAACAAAAATCTTCCCAGAGTTCCCAGCAAAATCAGAATGAAAACTGTCCAATTGGCAGTAAACCGCCCAGTATGGCAACACTGGTTGCATCAGGAAGGGCATCCAGCGTAAAACAAATGACCAAATCCTCCATGTGTGTTTGCTCGCTGTTGCAAAATATGAAGAGGGAGCTACACCCGCGACCCGACCCCGGATAAGCAGAAGAAAATGGATGGATGGATGGGGTAATCACCAGACTTGGTCCAGTTCTGATTCGGTTCTGATCGGCTCTCTGCAGCCCTTGAGCACCAAGACACTTTTAGAGTGTTGGACCATCGGGCAGCCAGCACAAAACCACACAATGGTCCAGATAAGAGTCAACATAATCCAGAGAAATCCAGATGAAAAAAGTCCGGGCGAGCTCCGGAGAAGACGCCTGACCTCCAAGCAACGAGAGGCCTCATGGTCCAGCAAGCAGCACTCAGACTGACCGATGAGGCTGGAAGTCCGGTTCTGGTCCAGTTCCTGGTCGGTTCCGTACGGCTCTCTGCATCCATGGAGCGCCGAAGTCACTATGAACGCTCAAACTATTTCAGATCGGATCAAAACTTTCCCTACATTTTAGCAGAAAGTGACGACTGGAAGTACTGTTGGCTTCTGGGTAATGTAGTCCTTTTGACCGGCGATACAGTATAGGATTATTGAGAGAAAACTACAAAATGGCGGCACCTGTCCCAAGTATTTTTTTTTTACTTTGACTATATCCCATACTGTCCCAATCACAAGAGTAAAATTAAAGTTGACAATCGTGTGTCGTGTAAAATCTTACTTTGAAAAAACGCGAAAGAGCGAGTCCGCAAAAGTTGAACCGCAAAGTAAGGAGGGACTACTGTAGTTCCGAAGATATCAGAGATTTCTGAGTTTTGTTGAAATTGTACAAGACGTGTTTCATTTAACATCGACTTCCTTCAACAGTGAATAATGTGGTAAAGCAAGGTGTGCAGGTTTTATCTTGACCTCATGCTATAAATATTTCTACATGTCAGTGCAGCAGGAACAGAGCGTGTAAATACACCCCATGTGCTCTCTTCCTGTTTAAACCACGTTTTCTTTTGAAGTACATGTGTGTACATGTACCTGAAGCAAACGGCTCCGTTCACGTCAGGGATCTTTAATGTTTCATTTCATCTAATCGGACCCCTGCCATTGCCACAGATTTGAGCTGCAGCAGGAATTTAACACAAAAACCCAGTTTGTAGACTTTGAACTGGGCCATAAAAATAAATTAACTTTTGGGGGGGGGGGGGGGGGGTATGAAAATACAGAATTTTTATTGTTACACCTTGCTGCCAAAAGGCAACAATGTTTTTACTTGAGCACGTTGTCTCATCACTCGCACATACTCTGAGTGATTCACATTGCATAACAGATTTGCCTAACATTAATTAATGGAGTCAACTTCATTTGTCTGTTAGCAAAATATCTCATAAACCACTGCACATATTTTAATAAAACTGTCAGACAGTACTCACTGGATATAAATCTACAATTGATTACCTTTTGGAATCAAGTTGATTCAAGTTGACTCTCACAGCTACTGAACTGTGGAAGACACAAAAATGGTGTTAACTCTGTCAATTTTATAGATATTCCACTAAAGTTTGGTGAATTAGTAGCTGAGAGTTAACCTCAACATATAAACTGAGAACAAACTGATTGCACGAGATACGTTTGAAACAATGACATTGGCCACTGGTGTCAACACTGTCTGTCTGTTGGCAAAATATCTCATAAACCACTGCACATATTTTAATAAAACTCCCAGTCAGTACTCACTGGATATAAATCTACAACTGAATACATTTTGGAATCAAGTTGATTCAAGTTGACTCTCACAGCTACTGAAGTGTGGAAAACACAAAAACAGCTTTACCTCTGTCAATTTTATAGATATTCTACTAAAGTTTGGTGAATTAGTAGCTGAGAGTTAACCTCAACATATAAAATGAGTACAAACTAACTGCACTTTGTTTGAAACAATGGCATTACCCACTGGTGTCAACGCTATCTGTCCGTTAGCAAAATATCTAAGCAACTATTGAACAAATATTATTGCTATTCTTGGAAAGTAATCATTGGATTTATATCTACAACTTTATCTACAACCTTTATTAGACTAACTACTAACTAATTCAAGATGATCGCTAAAGCTTATCAACCATAAAAAACATAAAAATTGCCATACTTAGCTGAATTTTACACATACTAACCTGTGGTAGTAGTTAAGAGTCATACTCGTCACATATTCCGAGTGCAACCAGATTGTGCTAGATTTGGCAATAATGCATGCGAACACAGTTGTACCTAAACAGCTACGACGTCATTTCTGCACACGAGGAAGGTCTGTTGGTTTTATGTTTTAAAGAATAAAAAGAAAATGCTTTGGTGCATATTGTGGTTTATGAGTTGGGTTAGACACAGGAACAGAAACAGAAAGCGTCCGTCTGTGTCACTTCTGTCGGTTGTCTCTTTTTTCATGCACGTATATATATATATATATATATATATATATATATACAATTTCCTCTGCCTTTAGTTTAATTGTAGTATATTGTTTAAGAGCTACTGTGTGTGTGTGTGTGTGTGTGTGTGGTACTAATGCATCCATCCGGGCAGCATTAATGCGACAGTGAGGAGGGATAAAGCCGGCTTTGTGTCCCACTCAGGATCTCAGGCACAGAGTGGCTGGAGTGGCAGCCAGCCACAGGCGCAGGTTCACCGCGGTCAAACACAGAAACACGGAGAGAAGAAGCGACGTCACAGAAGACGAGTGTGTTGTCCTGTTGTTTACTTCATGATCATCACTGTAAACAAATACCTTCAGAATAACGAGCAGGCTCCAGAGCCAAACATTCAGGCACCATCGTTCTGATCATATCGATTGATCGGTTTTTATTAGAAATCCCTCTCTTATCGCGGGAGTTACGTTCCAGACACCAATAGGTGAAAATCTGCAAAGTAGGGTTGTTATATTTTGGTATTTATATACCGTATATATATTTTAAGGCTTTATAAACCCTTCCCACGCTCTTTCAATGTTCTAAACTCTTAAACCTATGTAATTTGAACAACATGCGTATATGTACTGTACAGTACTGCAACATTTTACCTGTCCTCACTAATGAAGATACTACAACTTGATGAGTTCAGCTTCAGGATTATTTGTGACTGTCCTGCCAGTTCTGTGAGTTTAATAGATTGTTACAGTTTTTACCACATCAGTTTGGCCGCCAGTGTTTGCTCTCTTGATTGTTGTTCTTTTGATTTTGGCAGAAAGCAGTGGCCTGAAGTACTGTTGGCTTCTGGGTAGTGTAGTTCTTTTGACTTGCGTTACAGTATAGGCTTATAGAAAGAAAACTACAAAATGGCGACGCCCGTGCAAAGTATTTTTTTATCCCATTGGTTGGTTTCCACTCTCGTCCACTCCCGTTAACTTTTTATCCCATACCGTCCCAATCATGTAATAAAGTTAACAATTGGGCGTCGTGTACAATCTTATGGTGAAAACCTGCCAAAGAGTGAGTCCACGAATGTCGAACTACGAAGTATCGAGGGACTACTTTATTGTATGTTTTTGCTACCATAGTTGGCACACACCTACTACCACACATGTTCATTATGTCACATGACTTTTCTTTAAAGCATGAAACAACTAGTTACAGAAGTCCCTCGCTACTTCACAGATCGTTTTTTGCAGACTCGCTCTATCGCGGTTTTTCAAAATAAGAGTGGACATGACACACAACTGACTGATGGATGAGCCGCACCATCGGCATGGGATGTTTTTTATTTAAAACTAATTATGTTTAATTATTTAGCACCTGCTGCACCTTTGTGCGGCCCACACTGCAGGATAAGCTTCCTCTTGCAGCTGTTCTCCGTGCAGAGCGGAGAAGTGGGCGTGGCCAAGAGCACTTGCAGGTGGCTGAGAGCAGCGGAGGCAGAGAGCTGAAATCATGACATGCTGTGCTCTTTTAGAGCGTTTAGAGTTTAGAAACTTGTTTAGAATATTGCAAGAGTGTGGGAAGCGGTTTAAACACCTTATATATATAAATATATATATATTTTTAAAATTATATATATATAAATATTAAAATAAACTACTACTTGTACTACTATTCCTACTTGGTGGTTTTTCACTTCCTGTGGGGCTTCAGGGCACGGATCCCCCACGATAAACGAGGGACAGCTGTACAGCTAAACGTATTAAATGTTTGAACACAGAGCATCAAGGTAAGAAATACGAGAATCAACAAGTCAACATCTGAAAGAAACGATCTGGAAACGGGCAACATCCTGATTGTTTACATAAAGTGAGTGAACTTGTCCTGGAACCAGTCCTGGAACCAGTCCTCTTTAAGCTTCAACTTCCAGGTTCTCAAAGATGTCTAGCAGTTTTTAAATTGCCCATGAGGAAAAGGAATTACATGGAGACTGGATAGAGTTACAGCAGGAAGTGGGTTAATGGAGTAAAACAGGTGGATGTTGTTAAAAGGTTTGATCTTTTTACTAATGTCACATTGGAACAAAAGAAAATCAGCTTGGATATCAGTTCTCCACACATATATGAAACTTTTTGAGAAACTTAAAAAGAAAAGACGTAAACCGTTTAAAGAACTTATTCCAGTGTGCTTCATAACTGTAGCTCGTTGAAATGGAGATTATTCTGCAGCGGTGACCTCTTCCCAGCCTCCATGCTGGCGTACGCTGCCATGCTCTTTTGGGCAACCACCGAGTTTATTGGCCGTCTTACCCTCACATGCTGAAGCAGAAGCCAGGCTGTCGAAGCACGTTGAGGACAGCTGAAAGACTGGCACACACTATCAGCCGAGGCAATCCACTTTGTTTCCTGCGGGGGAGGAGGAAGTCGGGAGGTGAGGTAGGGACAGGATGAACTCTGCGACCTCCTCCCTTTACCACCACCATTGTACCACTGGCATGCGTGGGTGTGCTGGTTTATGAAAAAGCAATTACGTGCGTGGACAGCTGGTGTTTGTTTTTGTTTGCTTCTAAAGGAGCCGTGGACGGACGGAGGTGAAGAGAGCAGCTTTTCTTTCTGTTCTCTCCCGTTTCGGCGTCCATCGCCCGGCCTTTCGTGTTGCTGCTGAAGCAACAAGAGATCTTTTCAGATGCACGAAGGAAGTGGAGCAGTCTCTGCAGAACGTAGAGTGGGTGACTGTGCTCAGGTAGTGAGTTTAGAGTTCCTCTTCCTGCTTCGGTGCGTTCATGGACCCAAGCAGCTTTGGACCACAGGACTGAACTGGTGTCGTGTTTCTTATAAAATTACTGTTTACATTTTAGAACTTTGCTCAACGTCTAATTTTTCAGTTGTCGACAATTTCCAAAATCTTTCGCAAACACGTCTTAATCTCACATAAAAACTGGAGGCATTCTGTCTCCTCCTCCAGAGTGCACACATCCAAACTCTCATGCGCTCCCACTGTATCTGAGTTTTTGTTTATTAGTAAGTGTAGGATGTTTTTTATTGATCTCCTATAGAAAACACACAAAAACTGACGCGTTCAGTCTATTTTTCAGTACCACAGTTTTCACAGAGACGGTCTGTGGCTGACGTTCTAGTCCGTTTCTTTCGACCTGTCAGAGAAAGAGAAAGTTTTTTTTTATTATGTTATTTTTACACCTCTTGTACAGTTCATTCACCAAAACGTCCACAGTTTGACAGCTTAGAGATGATTTAAAAGCACCAAAGTTTCCCCAAGTCTTAAAAAAAAGGCGAGGCGTTGAGTGAAATGTAAAAAAAAAAACCAATGCAATGATTTGAAATTCTTAAAAACCTGCATTTTTATCAACAACGGAACGCTGTAAACTTCAAACGTTGAGGTTAGGAAATGAATAAAAACGGTCATTGTGAACATCAGGGACTGAGGAGAGCAGCTGTTCGAGGTTCTGTCGTCTCATTCTTGTCCGATGGAGGATTCTAGCTGTTGAACAGTCCTGGAGATTTTTTTATGATGCTCCAAATGTTTTCAGTTGGTGGGACATGTGGACTGCAGGCGGCACGTTCAAAACCTGGACCTTACAAAGCCATGCTGCGTGATGGATGCAGGACGTGGTTTTACATTGCCTTGCTGAAATATGCAAGGCCTTCCCTGAAAAAGACATCCGAGCTCGTGGTAAAACCTGTATATACTTTCCTGCATTGATGGATCTTTTCCACACTGCTCATGTTAGAGGCACTAATGCACCCCCATACCATGAGAGAGGCATGATTTTGAACTATAGGTTGATAACAGGTTGTATGATTCATTATAGCATGGAGGACAGGGTGTCCTGTTCTACTGAGGAACATACCGTAATTTCCGGACTATTGAGCGCATCCGAATATAAGCAACGTCTGGTAAATTACAAATAAATAAATAAATAAATTGTACTGTCGTGTCCACGTTGTATCATGAGATATTTACTCAGAATTTTATTTATTTTACTTTTAATTAAATAGATACCGGTAACATACGCAAATATATACAGTAAATGTATTTTTCTGAACCGTGCCTGTAACACGGCTGGTTAAAAAAAAAAACAGTAGCCTATCAGGAAGTCATTGATCGCCATCTTCTCCTTCCTCCTGCGCACTGCGGAGGAAGCAATGATGCAATAATGCACAAAGTTTCACTCCTCCCTGGGGGCACAACAGGGAGGGGAGGAGAGAACGGGGGATAAACTGCAAAATTATTTACACTGAGAAACGGACTGTGACCTGTTCGATAATTTCATTGGTCAGATTAAAAAAATAAAATCTTTATTTATACAGGAAGTCTCGAGTCACGAGAACCCGCTCCAAGAGAGACGTGCATTGTGCAGTTATGTGAGTGCCCAGGTGTAACGAGGATAAATGTTTAGGCTGGAGGAAGCTCGTTAGCCCGTCAAAAAAAAAAAATCCATAAATTAGCCTCAGCGTTAGATAAGCTGCAGGGCTCAAAGCGTCAAAAAAGTAGCGGCTTATAGTCCGGAAATTACGGTAGTTCTGAAGTTGTTCCACTATTTTTAGAGAGGTTTCAACAGAAAGGTGAACCTCTGTCCATCGTTACTTCTTTTCTTTTTGAGACGTGTAGCTGCCAGGTTTTTTTCTAAAAACGGTAGTTTACTTGAAACATTTGTTTTTGTTCCATAGTGACTAAAGTTGTTCAAGTTTTTTTATATGTACAAATACAACATTGTTGGATTTGTACCCGAGTTATTGAGCATGAACTACGGTGGTAAAATGTTGTAGTTTTGCAATTTGCAAATCAATATCTGTTTTTGTTTTCATTTTGCACAACCTCCCAACATTTTCAGTCGGCACTGTAGTTTTATAGAAGAAAGTTGATGCGTGTTAAAAATGGGAAGTTGCTTCACCGTCACCTTTTTTTAATTTATTTGGAAATTATCTAATTTTATCCACTTCTGTTTTAAAACTCTATAATCTATAATGATCATGAAGTCAATTCATGGGTTTTTAGGAAACATCGTTAACCATGACATCAATATTCACACACCACTAAACCAGTCCCCATCAGTTGACATACAATATTTATTTAGGTTCACAAAAATGATAAGTTAATTATCAGGTAGTCCACAAATATTGTGGGAATGGTCTCATACAGTCATACAAGGGAGAAACATACATGAGAAACCATTTAGGAACAGGCCCACCCAAACGCTCTGATTTAACCAAATAAAGTAGGAAGCATGGAGGAAAAAAGGGCTGCATTCAAACATTATCAGTCTAAAATTAAACATAAAAAAGGATGTTGGTTATTTAAGATTCTTATATCAATAATTTTTCTAATTATGCGTTTGCTCTTTAAAAAATGAAAAGACCCTCAGCTATTGAAAATATTCCTCTTATGCTCTTTGATTAATGTAAAAATAGCAGAAGACAAATCAAAAAGGGGGCCAACCCTGTGATTAAAATATTGCCATATATCAGGGTTTTCCCAAAACCGTCTCTCAGCGGCATCAGCAGACCCAGGACCGGTCAACAGCGATATACTGTACAGACCCCCCCAAAGTACAGTGTCTGAGGGTCTTTATACTGGAGGCTGTATATCTGAAAGTAGTCTGTAGTGTCCCCAAACTGTCCGTGGAGGGCCTCCAAAAGGTGCACGGTACAATTTGGTGTGATGGCTCATATCAAATTGTACCCATTATTTCAAAGATCGGTCCAATTTAGTCTTTGCGGTGAGACGCACTGCTTTTTTAAATTAACTTTAGGAACGACCTCCCACCACCACCCTGCCCTTTTGCTTCATCCACCCCCCAAAATCCCTCAACCTCACGTATGCTTGCTACAAAAGATGTTACAGGTTATGAACGTCATGCAAAGTGGCGTATCGCTTTAAAAAGATGGAGTAATCGTCTTTTTATCTATTTTTTTGTTTAAATCTTTAGCTGCAATTAAGTCACAACCTGAAGCCCCACCCACTTTCAAAGCCTCTTCCTTTAACCTTTCAACAAAAAAACGCATTATAAACAATATTATATCAAACAATAATTCTCATTTTTCTTGCAATACCCAAATCTGTTAGGGAAAAATAAAACTATACAGTGGACAGATACAGTCAGAGTCCAGGTTTAAAACTGTCAGGAAAAGGATCAATTAGCATAAACCAGAGTGTCTGCTGCCATTAGGAAAGGAAAAAACTAAATAACTTTTAAAAACATGTCCTGCATCGGCAACAGTTGGTTTAAGAAATTCCCTGATTGGCTGAAAGAAGTCAGGTGACCACCAGGTGAGGTAAGAAAAGTCCCACCTATGACGATGGGGATGACCGTGGAGGTGTTTCTTCTAAACCCTAATGTGTGTGTGTGTGTTATATACACTGTATATGTGTGTGTTTGATTACAAACTGACCTCTTCACACACATCCACACTCAAGTGCGTGAAGAAATTTGAGTCGATCGAAAACACTGCGTCACAACTTCCTCTTTCCTCATGCAGCACAGACTGTTGAAGAAAAACACAGAACGCCGGTGGGTTCAAAACACCGGCTGAAAAAAAATTTAAAGAAGAAACTAAACAATGAACTAAAGTCTGCTGCCTTAAATGTCCTCGAACATCACAGAATCCTTGGGCGTGACGATGGTTTTTTTTTTTTTTTCATTTCAGGTTTTAAGTTCAACAATAGTAATTTCTGTATCTAGGCATTTACTTAGAAAACTCACAAAGATCTCGGTTGTTTTCTTATTACTATGCGTGTGCGTTTTTTTCTCTCTCTGGTTTTGACATTTGCATCGGTTTTCTCTTCGTGAAGTGTCCGCGATCAGTTTTTCTTGGTTTTCGTAGATTCCTCGTCTGTTTTTATTTTATTCCAAAAAGTGTCCCGATTCTACCCATTATTGCCTCCCACCCTCCCCCGCTTTGCATCCCTTCCCCTCCCTTCAAACTCCAGGTGGGAGGAGGGGGTGTTGTTTCAGTCCCACGTGGCCCTTCATCTCTCCGCCTCCATGGCTACGCTAGCCTTCTGCTCAGCGCCCGTGTGTGGGTTGACGCCCATGGGCCAGGTGGGGCAGGGCTGCATGGGGGGCTGCCCCTGAGTCCAGAGTCCTTGCTGAGGCTGCGGCAGGTTAGGTACATTTGGTGGGACGCCCCAGCCACCGACCTGGGGGGGAGGGGGCGAGGTGGCCATGGCGGCGGCCATGGGGTTGCCGCCGCTGCTGTTGAAGCTCTCGGACGCTTTCAGCCGGGAGAACATGGTCAGCGCATCTGGGAAGTTGGGGGGCGTTGCTGGTGTGTTGGCTGGGGTGCACATCTGAGGAGGAGGAGAGAAAAACAGTTACAGCCTGGAAGCTTCCCCACAGTCAACAAACAGTCGGCCTTTCCTGCTGCAACGTTTACTGGTAATCTGTTTTTAGCAAGTGTTTTATAGCCTGCTGTCAAATGGCAGAAAGGATTCAGTTCAGTTTATTTCTATAGCACCAAGTCACAACAGAAGTCGTCTCAGGCACTGAACAGAAACATTCATATCTAAAAATAAACACTATGAATGTGAGGGGAGCCAGCAGACTGCTTGGAGTTTAACTTTGTTGCAGACTCTCATCCTGAGCGAGCACGAAGGCAACAGTGGAAAGGAAAAACCTCCAGAAGAACCAGGCTCAGGACAAGCGGCCATCTGCTTCAACCGGCTGGGTTTGAGAGGACAGGAAGGAGGAACAGATACACAATGGCAGGTCGAGAGTCACGTGTTAAGATAGAAATAATTTCAAATGAAATATATTCAAATTTATGCATTAGTAACTATTCATTTGAAGAAATGAGGTCAATTTGTCCTCCAGTAGTCTAAGCCTGTAGCACTACCCTAACTATAGGATTTATCAAAAAGTTGTCTTAAAGCTGAGTGGTTAGAGCAGCCGTACACCAATGCAAGAGTTGGAGGTTCAAATCCACCAGCAGTCACATGCCAAAGTGTCCCTGGGCAAGACACTGAACTCCTCATTGCCTCTGATGTGTGTCCCATCAGTGAAGGAATGTGATAAAGCTCTGATTAATCCTTGTAGAGATCTAGTAGAGTGCTGTATGACTGGGTAAATAGAGCACAGATTGTAAAGAGCTTTGAGTGTTGATAAGATAGAACAGTGATGTATAAGTACAGTCCATTTACCATTTAAGCCCAGTCTGAAAACTGGACAATGTGTCAGCCTCACGCACAGAAACTGGAAGTTGGTTCCACAAGAGAGGAGCCTGAGAACTAAAAGATCTGCCTCCCATTCTGCTTTTGGAAAGTCTAGGAACCACAAGTAAACCTGCAGTCTGAGAGGGAAGTGCTCTGTTAGGAAAATGTGGAACAATAAGATCTCTATAACACGGAGCTAGGTTGTTGAGAGCTTTGTAGGTTAGATGGTGATGTTTTTGTCTGCATCTGTTAGCTAAAGATCTCGTGAACCACTGCACAGACTTTAAAGAAACTTTCAGGAAGTAAACACTCCTTGTTTAGTACTCCTTAACATTTGGAGTTAACTTGATTCTATGGCAGCCACAGCTAAATAACCTTCAAAAACACAGAACTGGTGATAACTCAGCCATTTTTACAGACACTGAGCTGAAGTTTGATGTGGTAGTGGCCGAGAGTTATTTACAACCCAATCATAGTGCTTAAGTTATTATACGAGATATCACAATCGTTTATGATCTGATGACAAACTGTCTGAAGATGTGACGTAACTCGTCTTTTACCTGCAGCAGGTATTGTTACATCTATCAGTAGGAAACAAGGTATTTTTAGTGTTTAATGTCTCTTCCATCTGTAAATCACTGCTGCCAAAGATGTTTTACTTGATTTAATATTTGGATAATTCCAGAGCAAATCATTTCAATGTAGCAGCAACAGGATATTTTATTTAAGGGGCAGATATGATAAAAAATAAAGCCATTTTCAATAGAGTTCATAGACAGAAGCTGTTTAACAGCAGTTGGGCTGTTTTCTCCAATAGAAGAGAAGTTTTGGGGAATCCCAGCAGTCTCTTACTGCAGAGGGTCTTGACTATGACTAAACAGCAGTAAAATGCACTTCCTGTTTCAACAAAAACTGGCCCCAAATCAGACTCCATGGTTGGACAAAAAGACCCACCTGTGCGCTAAAAACAGACCCAGAACCTTTGACCTTGCAGCCACCATACAAACATACTCAGCTGCTCAAAATAGTAAACCATCTTCATCACTGCAAGGTTGCTCCATGACCCACTTCCTTCTCCCAGTCTCTGTCCAAGAAAAACAACAAGCTCCAGGATTTCACAGAGATGCAGAAAATAAGCCACTGTTAAGTAAGGAGGGTCTAAAAATACAGGCCTAGACAGAGGGCAGGACGGGAATCAACACGATAAAATAACCCTAAATCACCGGGTCTGGATGATGCAGGGAAACAGACAGGCAACTACCAGGACTGGGATTATGCGGAATCAAATTTACTCAGGATTTAATTGCAACAGATTTGAAAAAAATTCACGTGTTTAAATGAGCCCGAATTTCGGGTTGTGTCAGGTCGAAATGAAGTGCTTGATGGGCGGGGCGGGGCGGGCTTTGGATGCGGTTTTAGAAGTGACTGCATTTATTTATTTATTTTTTGGGTGTGCAACTGCTCACCTGTCGAAGACGATATGGCGTGAGGCTGTTGCCCTGGATTACCTGTGGATTATTCTTCACCCCCAAATTTGTATTACGGTGGATTATTATTATCATTTGTACCCAGGACTGCAGAGGAGGCATGCTAACACCTATGGACACTGAGATCTGGTGAGATTGTTACATTTTATTTCAGCGCGCCGACACCTAGACTGAGTGGGCGTTTCCCTCATCCTCCTTCAAAACCAACTTTCCTTCCAATAGGACAGTTGGACTGAAAGTTTGATCAAGTTCGTTTTTTATTTATGGTGTTTAAGGGATTTCGTGTGTTGATATGGAAATAATGTTGGATGAAGCGTTTGTGGGACATAACTGATGGCTTGATTACCATCAATTGTGTTAACTTCCTTAAATGTTATTCTTTGTGGCCAATCTATTATTAGTTTATTTATGAGAGCTTTTTGTCTGTGCGGATAAATTATTTTCTGTTTACTGCACTTGTTTATTCCTACACCTCAACCGATAAAAGTTTTTTGTGTCGTCAGCTCCAGGCACTGCCCATGACTTAATTAGCATTTTATGTAATTAATCCACCTTTTACCTTAGTTTCGGGGGCGGGTTGTTAACAGATTGACAACCGGATCATCAGCCGTGCACGTCCGCTGACCGTTAATAACAATATAATAATAATAGTATAATAGCTATAATAATCTGCCGACTCTTATTAATACACAAGAACTCATATCTTTTCTTTGAAACATGTTTTTAAGTCATGTCAAACTGATTTGCTTGCAAAAGCAGTAAAAAGTATTTTGTTTTTCAGGTTCAGGCCTGTAATCACAGTTAATTGGTTAGCTTAGTGTTGGGCTTGGAAAAAAAAATGATACAGGTTCGGACTGGGCCGGATCGGATTTATAAGCCCAAATGTAACTCTATTGAAGACATACGGCAACAAAGTTCAAATAATTTAACAAGACATGGTCCGGCACCAAGAACCTTGAGGAAAAAAAACACCATGGTATTAAAACAAAATGTGTAAAATGCTAAGCAGTTTACAAATACGTTGATGCATTGGCTGCCAAAATAATACCACATATTGTATTGCTTGAATTCATAATTATTATTTTTTCCTTCTTTCGGCTGTTCCATTCTTCAGGGGTCACCACAGCAAACTATCTCAGATGAAGACTGGCAATTGTTTTTATGCCTGATGTTCTTCCTGATGCAACCACAGACCACCGAGCTACCACAGCCCTCTGTGTGGAGCAGAGAGCTGCCATCTAGGGTGCTCGGAGGAGCAGATGGAGGGGGTTAAGGGCCTTGTTCAATGGCCCAGAGTGGGGCAAATGAGGGTGGAGGCAGGTGTGGGTTTCACCCTTACCACCTACATTTTAATGTTGTCGATCCGGGGAGTTGAACCGACGACATTCTGATCACAGGCCCACCTTCTCTATCCTCTGCGCCACCACTCCCCCTTTTGGTTCCGTCACCCAGGATGTGCAGACTGAGATCCAGTCTCAGTCTTGGCACACAAGCTGCCTTCAGGGAAAGACAATCGTGACAAGAATACCATTCCCCCCTGGGGTCAGGGGGTGTAATCAAACCACCGTATCCCTGAAAATGCTGCCGCTTGCAGAACTGTCCTGCAGACCCACAGTCTGCAGCTGAGCCGGGTCAAACTGAGCTGGAGCTTCTGAAAGAGGCGCGTTGCTATGGAAGGTGAGTCGGCTGCGTGCTCGGACAGGAAGCGCTGGCTCATGTCTCTGGGGCCATTTCCTGCAGTAAAGAGACACCGAGGACTGCTGGAGTGACCTTCCTTCTTACTGTTGACGAGCAGCGATAGCAAAGCTGGGTGGACCTTCTTTAACCCGTAAGTTTGTGAATTATTTTATTAAACCACAGACATTGTGTGTACCGTTTACGATTAAATGTGATGACAGAAACGCCAACACACAACCATAGCATCTTACTCATCTGTACAAACATACGCCGAGAAGACTGAACCGACACACAGTCAGCTGGGACTCCACGTCTCGTCAGTGTGCATCGTGTTTGTGCTGGTGCATGAAAACAGAAAGAAGACGGAGGCTGATGATGTCCACCTGAAGGCCCACACCGACTCCTCCGAAAACAAACTTCTGCAGTGACAAATTGCACGTTGCACCTTTATGAGTGTGAGCGCTCTGTCCGGGCAGAGAGGATGTTGGATAAAGTCGCTCTGTACTCTGGACTCACTTTAAAGTAGTTCTGTTTTCTCCTGAGACAAATGAGACCGGCAGAGAATACAAGCTTCATCTGCTGCGATAAGGAACTCGGTGATGGGAGACGATAAACATGTTTTGTTCTGTCACTTATTGTTTTAACAGTGTCTGTAAAAGTGTTTAGAACATGAAATATTTAAATCATAAGCCAAGACATTGTTGGGTTTGATTTGCTTTGAGAAAACAAATATGAAAAGACAAATTCTAAAAATCTTTCCTAATGACAATAAATGAAACGTGTCAACTCCCAAGGTGGTTTTTGTTAGTTTTGAAATAAACATAATGGTGGGAAGGAAAACTTTACAAATGGCGTCCTTTTGTTCATTCAAAAGAACTAAATTTTCCAGAGAAGAAAGAAGTCATTCCTGAAATAAATCCCCATCTACCGTTTTATTTTGAGGCTCTCCACCTCCGTTGTTTCACCTTCCAGTATGCAGAAACACAGAAACATGAACAATTAATATCTTATCTGTTGTAGATATGTAGCTCTTTAAACTGACTTGGTTTGGTGAAACAGAGATAAAGTCAGCACGTTGGCTCAGTGGTTAGCACTGCTGCCTCACAGCAAGAAGGTCCTGGGGGTTCAATCCCCGGTTGGACCTGGGGTCTTTCTGTGTGGAGTTTGCATGTTCTTCTTGTGCTTGCGTGGGTTTTCTCCGGGTGATCCGGTTTCCTCCCACAGATCAAAAACATGCATGTTAGTCTGCCTTCAGGCCTCCCTTGCAAAAGAGATCTGTGATCTCAGTGGGATTTCCCTGGTTAAATAAAGGTTAATAAAATAATAAATAAACAAGTCAGACAAATCTGATGAGCTAAAAACTAGTCTAAACTCACTGAAGAACAAAGTGTGTCACTGCCGTCTTAAAACAACTCCAATCTTAAAATTTTGTCGCAGTTCATGCGACCTTCACGTCACATTACTGTCAATTTTACATTACACTTTTTAAAAAAAGGTAATTATTTTGTTGCCTGCAAGTCCGGCCTGTGGCAATTCAGTCATTTTCCAATATTTCTGCCAGAACATCCATGTCTAAAACATGGAAAATATTGCTTGTATGAACGATTACAAAATCTGGAAGAGTGGAACCGTTTTAAAAGAAAAACAAAAAAACACTCAAAGTTTATGGACTAACAAGCAAACTTATGGTCGAAGCTGAATTTGATCAAACCTTTAAACTTGGGGTGCACGATATTGGATTTTTGGCCGATAGCCGATATGTTAAAACTTATTTGGTCGATAACCGATACCCATATTTTATATACGTTTCTTTGTCAGAACATATCCCTCTTATTTAGGCTTATTTGCTACAAAAATTGTGCAACAGCTGTAAGAGCTGGTGACATATATTCAATAACAGCCATATGATATGCATAACACTTCAACTTATATTAAATGAAAAGTGTTAAATGTTATTTATTAGCATTAGTCACCTGTGATGCTGTCTCACTTGTGGAGGCTTGTTCCAGGTTCCTAGCTGCAGTGTGGCTGTACTCTTGTGCATGAACAGCCTTTTTAAGTTCAAAGTTTTTGTCTATCCATTGTGCTGTAAGACTAACCATGCTAACGGGGCTAACACAACGTCCAAATGTCTGTGGTAAAACTCACCTGAGTGCTATCGGCTATTAGCTTCTCAATGACGTCGGAAATGACGGCTTGTAACTCGGGTAAGGCTACGTTGGAAAAACATCTCTGACCGGGGACGATGTAGCGAGGCTCAACGCAGTCCAAAAATCTCAGAATCTGACATAAACAACAACAACAAAAAACTTCCACATCACCAACATTTTGACTTCTTCCTCTCTGCCGTGATCACATCAGGTAGGCGTGCGTGATGTCATCACGTTGTGCTGGCGCTGCAGGCGTCCTTGTCACTGGGTTGTCACAAAAACAGTGTCTTTTATATCGGTGAGTTGTTTTGATGGAATGGCCGATGTCCGATGCTGAACTTTAACGCCAATATCGGTCGATACTGATACCATGCTGATAATATCGTTCATCCCTACTTTAAACATTCATCGCTGTTTAGAATGGCAGCAATCCACTTTGGTCTTGGATGAATTCAACCTAGCTGTTAGTTAATATGTGAACTTCGTTTCTTTAAACTAAGGTTGCTCAGCCATCCAAGTGTATTAAATGTTCAGAATTTTTCCACATAATCCTACTTCAAAATGGCTGAAATATCCCTTTAAGACAACTCCTTTTTCTACCATATTGGACCAACGGGTAACTCAGCTTGTGGCGACACCATGGACTAGCTTATTTGCTTCAAACCAGTTAACTATAATGTGTCCCGAGTTAAAATTAACGCTTTAAACTTTTTACCAAGTGGAAATTCTAAATCAGGACTGGATTAGAAACAGTTGCCACAACATGAAGTCATTCTGAAGCCTGAAGGACGTCGTCCCAGTTTGAAGACAGAAGTGACTGTCCAGAAACAGCTCTTTTTAAACCAGATTTGTTTAATTAGGGAAGTGTTTTTCAAACGATCTCCAGCACACTAAAAAAAAGGAGCCACCTAATTAAACCATCACACAGACAAGTTAAAATAATGTTTGTGATGAGAGTAGCTGAGATATTCTGGAGCCAATCTGTGGTGAAAGTCACTCGTGACGACTTTAAAGCATGTTTATAGTTTCATATAGATTGCAGACATTATCCCAGTTCAGAAAACAATAACAGGCAGGTCATTGAATGTTTTAGTTTTTGTAATTATTAAGCTGCCAATCTGAAAATCAACTCTCCCCGTCAAAACAAAGACTACAAAACACTGCAAGTCTTGATGAAAGTGTTGAGACGAGGACAAAAGTACCAAGCTATAACAAATACCGGTAGGTCAAGAGTTCACGTGAGAAACCCCTCCGCCTGTAGTAAAGACTCTGTACACACAACAAACGCTGATGTCAATATTGTTTACATGAGTCAGCATTTGCTCAAGATATGACAAGCTTGTTCATTTAACCCAAATACATTCCTAAGTGGACATTTTCTGAGGTTTTCAAGAGTCATCAAGATCAGGCAATCAACCTTTAAACCATATGAACAAATGGGACTCAAAGTGACCCTTTAAAAAAATATTAAACTTTAAAAACACGCAGATGTTTTGCAACGCGACGAGCTTTGAAAGGACGACGCTTGTTAGCAGCACGAACAGAACAGGGGCTCCGGCGCAGCCATTTGTCGAAAAGATACAGATGGAGAGACAGAGGGGGAACGACAGACAGCGAGAAGCCGTTTGTGTTCAAAACACGGCCAACAGAGAGGCGTTACCATGGCGACGGTTGTTACGAGGAAGCAGGACAGATCTGTTGATGGGACGGGGCTGACTGCGGTCGCAGCGGGCAGAGGCCCGCTTGTGTCCACCTTCTCTTTTGTCTGTTTGCTGAGAGAACGCTCGGCTGAGCAGCCGCTCCAACACAAGCTGCTTCTTCGCAAACCTTTACCGCGCCTCGGTTTGTTTACACGTGCGCGCATGTGTTTGCCCACAAACACAGATGAGCTGAAGTGATTTTCAGTCTCGCCAGACATTCCTCAGAAACATGGAGTGTGTGCATGTGGCAGGATGAAGAGGAGCTTTCTCTCTTATTCACTTGTGCAGAGTGTCTTCTTACGACTTGGAAACGAGCTGCTTTGTTCTGTTTACCTTCCACCGCGAAACTCGCACACACACGATCGGTGTCAGTACTTTTCCTTGGGGCTGTCGGAATAGTTTAAAGCTAAATTTTGCGACAAGTCAAACATGACATGCTGGTTTCCATTAATTTGTTGCAGTGCACGAAAAGACTTCCTTTTCCGACTCAAAATATGTCACGTTCGGTAACGACACAGCAAACTATGGTGCAGATACTCTGATCACTTCCAAAACAACGTTTAGACATCAATCATGTAATTCCTTATTTGTTCTCAACAACAAACATAAGATCCCACGAGTGCCCTGCCACCCCCTCACTTCCCTGTTCCCGTCTCCCTCACCACCTCTGATCTGTCTGCGACGTGTTGACTCCGTTCACACGCTGGTCGTCAGCTCCTGCAGCAAACTGTGGTGAAACGTGACAGCTCGTGGCGAAGTCCTACGTTACTGTCAGAGCCCAAGTTTCCTGACCTGGGGGAACGTTTAGGCTGTATTTGTTAAACATTACTGTAGCCTTAAACCTTATTTAACAAATGAGTTTGGAAACCAGCTCATCTTAAATATGTTGAAAACAGGCGTTCAATAGAAAATAAACCTACCGGTAAATGCAACGTTTATTAACATGTGGCTTCTTACAAAAGTATACAAGTAACTTTGCATAACCTTCGTTACGATGACAAACGTGTAGGAGCCGTTGCATCACAACCTCTGCCTTTCGTTACACATATTTGCCCATTCCTTTTCTCAAAATAAGAGGCCATGTTGCAACCCATGTAGCCTCATTTTTGGGAAAGATATTGGGTGTTGACAGGCCTGTTGTCCAACAAAGTAAGGAGAAGAAAAGGCACTTACTAGACCTTAATTCAACAGCTAGCTTACAGGAAAGGACTATTAACGGGCAGTTTGGGCTCTAAAACATCACTTGAACACGAAGGTAAAAAAAAAAAGGAAAAAATAAGAATCTGAGGTGGATGTGTGGAACTACTATATAATATCCAGAGATGTCCTGAGTCAATTGAAAGTACTGAATTGGGTCCGAATGAAGGCACGTTTCATTGATTGGTATTCGAGCAGTGAATCACACTACTGGCACTATGCCACTGTCTCAAGTTTGTTCACATCCGCACAACACGGCACCAGTTAAGGGCCTCCCCACTGTTGACATCCACCCCACTCAGCTCGGTTTATGGGACCACCTTGTTTGAGGTTCCAAGTGGGCTGCCGAGGGGCCGATTTTGACCTAAGCAGATAGCAACTGTTGATTGGCCACCAGAGCCACATCACTGGATGACCCACCCGGAAAAACTGCAAACTACATCTGAACCTCCACGTCCTCATTGTGTTGACGAACGGCGCCACGAGAAATGAACACATTTAAAGAAGGAAATCGGAGATGGTGGCTACGTCTGGACTTATAAGCAGTGCCGGGATAGCTAACCAAATTCAAGCCTGATTATAGGGGACCACATTAAGGACCACAACGGGCAAAGTGGCTTGACACTTCAAACGAGGTGGTCCCATAAACTGAGCTGAGTGGGGTGCATACCGACAGTGGAGAGGCATTTAACGAGTGTCGTGTTGTGCGGAGCCAAGGAGAGTTGAGACAGTGGCAAAGCACCATTAGTTGGTCAGAAGGCGTCCAAGCCCTTGCCTTTTTTGGGGGGAGGTGATAGCACCAGATCTGCATTCAATACTACCAATTTAATTAGATCTTTAAAATCTAAATCCTCACTGGTGAGTACACAGAGATCACACGAGTAACTCTTAAAGCCAACGCGCCTAAACACACATGAAAGAGAATAAGGCTCAACTGATACGTCCTGCCCTCCCAATACTACACACCTGACAACACTAGCCCCACTGTAGAGGGAGACATGTGTTGTTTGCTAGCTTAGCGCTATGTCAGTGCTGGCAGTTGTCGAACAGGGGGAGGGGGGATATGCGTGTCAGAAGTGGAGCACTAAGTCTGTAGCTTTTTAGCTAGCACGTCTGTATTGCACGCCACTATCTTAGTGCTACCAGAATTGGTGTAGTTGTGGGTGAAGGACATTTCGGTAGGCATGACGCTCGGTTCTGTTGACAGGGCGGGGCGCCCTCCCTGAATGTTATTATTTCAACGTTACAACGTTAGTTAACGTGCAGGAGGCTTGTGTACATGGTTATCTCACTTATAAAATAATAAGCAGTGAAATCACAAGTTATAGATACAAAAAAAAACAAATACAATAATATGGGCTGGCCTTGTGTTTGTTTTATATCAACACGTCTGCAGAGTTTTAAAGTATTGTAAACAACTGGCACAAGTTAAACAGTTTACGGATTAAAAAAAAGAGAAAGGAAATGGGTAGAATAAATAGTTTCAGAAACTAAAAAGCACAAATACCTAAACATCCACTTGATGCCATGGACATTACATTTAGATGTGGTTATGAGAACTGGACATGGAAGAGTTGACTCCAACGTTTTGCCCGTCTTTGTAATCTCAACAGATGACACTTTACCAAAACTGTTTGGTAAAGTCACCGCTCGAGGCCTGTGTGACATTACATTTGACTCATTTCCATGTAATGTGGCAGTGTGAACCCAAAGAACTACTGATGACATGATTTCTTTTTAAATCAACATTAAATAAAAAAAATTAAAAAAATGATAATGACATTATAAAAACTGGGAGAGTTGGCAGCCAGCTTATTAAAAATAACTCAAAATAAACTTAAAAGGAAGCAAGAGAAAATAAACGCTGAAATGCTGAGTGGTTGTTTGGTGCATTAACAGTACTTTAGCGTTCCAGCCTGATAAATGTTTAAATAGGGAGTGTTTTATGGTGTGTGTGTGTGTGTGTGTGTGTGTGTGTGTGTGTGTGTGTGTGTGAACAGTTTCTTGTGTTGAACATGCAGATCTGCCTGTAGAGTCCAAGGACACACTGTAAATGACTGCAGCAGTGCAGTCGCATCAAACCGCTTCGATTTACTTAAGGACAAAAGTCTGCTGCGTCTAAGCTAATTGAAAAGTAACTGACAAGTAAATAAAAAACTATATAAATCTATACTATATAAACTATATAAACAATAAATAAACTACAAGAGTTTGTATGAAAGAAAATGTAATCTTTACACAAAGTGAAAAGTATTTAAAAACCAAAAAAGGGGTTTCTAAACATGAACTTGATCTTTAAAACTTTAGTACCGTCTTAGACGTCTAAATATGATGGAACGGTTAATTTCACTGAAAATCCAACCATTTGAGAACTTGGTGTTTTATGGACAAATGAAGTATTTTCCACTAATCAATTCAGTTCAATTCAGTTTATTTATAAAGCGCCAACAACAGAAGTCGTCTCAGGGCACTGAACAGAAACATTCATATATACAAATAATAATTTAACATTATTTATTTGAGGAGCAGACTGCGTTGAGTTTAACTGCATCACAGACTCTCATCTTGAACATGAAGGTGACAGTGGAAAGGAAAAACTCCCTCATGAGGAAAAAACCTTTAGCAGAACCAGACTCAGGGCAAGCGGTCGTCTGCTTCGACCGACTGGGTTTGAGAGAGGAACAGATACACAATGGCAGGTCAAGAATCACATTAAGATAGAAATAATATCACATAAAAACTATTCAACTTTAGCAAAAATTAGGTCAGTTTGTCCTCTAGTAGTCTAAGTCGATGGCAGCATAACAAGCCAACCCTAACTATAGGATTTAACAAAAAGGAAAGGCCCAGTCTGAAAACTGGATCATGTGTCAGCCTCACGGACAGAAACTGGAAGTTGGTTCCACAAAAGAGGAGTCTGAGAACTGAAAGATCTTCCTCCCATTCTGCTTTTGGAAACTCTAGGAACCACAAGTAAACCTGCAGTCTGAGAGCGAAGTGCTCTGTTAGGAAAATATGGAACAATAAGATCTTGAATATAAGATGGAGCTAGGTTGTTGAGAGCTTTGTAGGTTAGAAGTAAGATTTTGAATTAATTTCTGGACTTGACAGGGAGCCAATGGAGAGAAGCTAAAACTGGAGAGATATGATCTCTCCCACTACCTACAGTTAAGACTCTGGCAGCAGCATTTTGGATCAGGTGAAGACTTTTTAAAGAAGAATTTCTTAACAATAATAATAATAATAATTAGTAATCCTGCAAATACTTTTATAGCTACCACTTGCTCAATTAAAAGTGTAGATTATTGTGCTAGCATGTGCATATTTGGTCATAAATAATGTCCCTACAATAACATCGACCCGAACCAGAACTTCCTGTGTCCTCCTCATCAACGGCGGGGTGCGTTCTGAATGCAGGTGCTGTTTGTCAGTGACAAATGCCCCTTCTCAAACAAAATAATAGAAACTATGCAGCTAACAGGTGCTGCTGAATGTTTCAAGTAACCTTTACATCGACTCCTCCCTCCCCCATGACCCATCAACCAGCTCGTGGCAGCTGAGCCTGCGGGTGTCTGTGATCGCATGCACAAAATGACTGATTGAGAAACGCGGTAGCATTAGCTGAGCAAGACTTTGTTTTTGACTATATTATGGCAAAACAATGACCAAGAACTAAAAAGATGTTAGCAGAAACAAAACAGACAAGTATGATGGAACTGGATATGTACACAACGTGCTGCTAAAAACAACTGCTAGCAGGATAACAGAAGGAGTTCAGTGTTTCCTCTCGAATGTAAAACAGGTGAAAAGGTAGTTTGGGTTGTTGGGTGCCAGCAGCCTGGTAAAGAAACCATGAAGGTCAACTTGAGGGGGAAACATGGATGACTGCACCTTTGTTTAGCTGTCAGAAGGTTTTCTTAAAGCAGACAAACTGAGGAGTATCTTTTACTTCACAAGACTTTCAGTTTTAGGTCAATTATTTGGACAACTCAAAACAAAACATGTCTGTGAAATGGTTAAAAAGGGAACTGTTCTTTTTCAATAGTAGCACGTGGGAAGATTTACAGCAACAACAAATACAAAAACGTAACGTTTGAGTTTCAAAGATTTTCTTTTTTATGCAACAAAATAATAAATCTGTAGAATTTCTGGGTTTAGACAGACACATGAACACACAAAAAGATACAAGCAACCACATCATCATTTACACTTGGACATTTCAGCGTAGGTTTAGGTTTATTATCCTATGTAGATCATCACAAGGTCAACAATGCAATGAAATGCTCAGGATGAGAAGAACCATCTCAACTTGCCAAAAAAAACCCAACAAGAAATACCAAAGCATGCAACAAAAATACAAAAACAAGGTGCCAAAAGTGAAAAAGAAATTCAAGGATTCAAGATACTTTGTTTATCATTCCACCTCAATACATTACACGTTACATGTGGTGGAACGAAATTATGTACACAGGGTCCCAGTTACATCCAACAAAAGAATTAAAGTGTAAAAGAAAAACAGTAATAAGATCTAAGATATTAACTATGAAAAACATAAATAAAAACACACTAAGCACTAATAGGTTAAAAACAATACACTAATACAAATACATCTACAGCAGCATGGTCCTATTAGCAGTGTGGTTCTGTTAGCAGTGTGGTTCTGTTAGCAGTGTGGTACTGTTAGCAGTGTGGTTCTGTTAGCAGTGTGGTTCTGTTAGCAGTGTGGTACTGTTAGCAGTGTGGTTCTGTTAGCAGTGTGGTTCTGTTAGCAGTGTGGTACTGTTAGCAGTGTGGTACTGTTAGCAGTGTGGTACTGTTAGCAGTGAGGTTCTTTTAGCAGCATGGTCCTATTAGCAGTGTGGTACTGTTAGCAGTGAGGTTCTTTTAGCAGCATGGTCCTATTAGCAGTGTGGTTCTGTTAGCAGTGTGGTTCAGTTAGCAGTGTGGTTCTGTTAGCAGTGTGGTACTGTTAGCAGTGAGGTTCTTTTAGCAGCATGGTCCTATTAGCAGTGTGGTTCTGTTAGCAGTGTGGTTCAGTTAGCAGTGTGGTACTGTTAGCAGTGTGGTACTGTTAGCAGTGTGGTACTGTTAGCAGTGTGGTTCTGTTAGCAGTGTGGTTCAGTTAGCAGTGTGGTACTGTTAGCAGTGTGGTACTGTTAGCAGTGTGATTCTGTTAGCAGTGTGGTTCTGTTAGCAGTGTGGTTCTGTTAGCAGTGTGGTACTGTTAGCAGTGAGGTTCTTTTAGCAGCATGGGCCTATAAGCACCGTGGTACTGTTAGCAATGTGGTTCTGTTAGCAGTGTGGTTCTGTTAGCAGTGTGGTACTGTTAGCAGTGTGGTTCTGTTAGCAGTGTGGTTCTGTTAGCAGTGTGGTTCTGTTAGCAGTGTGGTTCTGTTAGCAGTGTGATTCTGTTAGCAGTGTGGTACTGTTAGCAGTGTGGTTCTGTTAGCAGTGTGGTACTGTTAGCAGTGAGGTTCTTTTAGCAGCATGGGCCTATAAGCACCGTGGTACTGTTAGCAATGTGGTTCTGTTAGCAGTGTGGTTCTGTTAGCAGTGTGGTACTGTTAGCAGTGT
>NC_056514.1:19480798-19494017 GCF_014905685.2 Nematolebias whitei | reverse complement strand
TTAGCAGTGTGGTTCTGTTAGCAGTGTGGTACTGTTAGCAGTGTGGTACTGTTAGCAACATGGTCCCGTTAGCAGTGAGGTTCTTTTATCAGCATGGAACTATTAGCAGTGTGGTCTTGTTATCAGCGCGGTCCTGTTAGCAGCATGATGATAACAACATGGACAATGACTGCCCTGTAATGGGCTTTAAAATTATGAGTAAAAACATTAAGACTGACTCTGATTAAAGGGACATTGATATGTGACAGTGCCGGACTATAAGGACAATGTCCCACTGAGACGGAGGACTGAATAATCTGCACTGAGCCTGACTGCAGAGTACAGTCGACCTGAGAGAACGGGCCAGGGACAATCTGACCACGCCGCCTTTACACAACACACAAGTCTCCGTGCGCTGCTTGTTTCATCAGCCACATGAGGAACCACCAGAGTGTTGCCTGAAAAAGAACTCTTGACTCCATGAACCAGTGAGAAACCCAACCTAACACCACTGCTCATAAACACATCTGGCCCTCGCAGCCATTCCACGTGGAGTTCCTATCCCTGAACTCCTTGAGCCAAAGTTTGTGTGCATGTGCGCATGCCCGTGAGTGTGTGGTTAAGCGTTCTGGGAAGCCTTGCTCCTGGAAACACGCTGAGCAACATGCTGGAACATGCAGAGAGCACAGGCCAAGCCTCTTCAGATGTGGTTAAATGCTTGGCATGGCTGTACAACACATGGCACACACACACAAATAGTCAGCAGATATCCATTCACAGCCATTAACAGCATCAGCAGACTGAGACATGATTTAGTTTGACATCTGAGACACCTTCATTCAAACAGGCAGATAAAAATCATAAACATCATTAGAAGATGAGCTGATTGTTACTTATCTGGACAGGAGTCATTTTTTCCTACTCTGGCAGAGCCATAAAACTTTTGTTTTACTACATTCTACCAAAACACCTGGCAAAAAAGGGTAAAAAAATAGAGACACAATAAAGAAATGAGCGCAGACAGACACCCATGTCATCACGTTGTGATTTATGAAGGTAATTACAGCTCTGCTCTTCAGCTCCAATGCACCACACACAGTCCTGTGACTCTACATGGAGGATTTCTGAAAAATCCTCTTTACGGGCCACGCCCAGACCCCCAAACCAAGAGTTTGTAGTTACTAAAAACACTTCCTCAAACAGTAACACAGCCATGTAGACTAAGCTTTATTCTTCTCTCCTCCTGGCTGTTAATAATATAAGGAAATAGCCTCGTTGCTCACGCCTCCTTTCATCACCTCCTCACAGTGCTGCTGTATTTTCCTCCAACCTCCCCATGCTCTGCCAGTCAGGGCTGAACCTTCATGACAGGCTTTATTCACTTCATGCGCAACGCTTGTGACCAGTGGTGATTACAGCACAATTTTAAAAAAGGGAAACCAAAGAGCTTTTTTGGTAGGTATTTACAGTAAACGTTTCAACATATGCATAGGTCAGAACGGGCAGATTTAAGAACAAGGTTCCTTAAATATTGATCAGAAATACCATTAATTATATATATATGTGTGTGTGTAAATAATGGTATGGTATAAATAATGATACAGTTTTACACTAACGTCACCTCATGTTGAAAAGCTGGAGTTGCTTCTGTCAAACCGTCAAAACAATGTTGCGTGTTATCTCATATCACAACATGCCACAATCTGAGTTTATGTCGGTAATGACTAAGCTACTCCCACGTTATCTGAGAAACTGACTACAGTTAGACATTTCTCTGTTTGTTTTTTTAAAGTCAGTTGGTTTTGGCAGCCATTTTAAATTAGACTGACTTCAAAAGCTAATCAGTTGTACATCAAATGATTATGTTAAGAGTTTCATTAAAATCCATCCAGTGGTTCATGAGATATTCTGCTAACACAAAGGGGCAAAAGCAATGTGTCAGTCTTTTACTTATAGATGGTGGGCGATACTTCTAATCAAACTCACTGGGATAATTTTGAAAACTTGTTACTGGGGTGCACAGACTGCAATTTTCTGGCTGATCACTGATCTGAACTGAAGGATGGATAGTGAGGGAGCGAGCAGCGTATTTATTTAAGAAAGGGGGGGGGGGGCTTGACGTGACGTGGGCTCTCTCTCGTTCCCGTTTTTCGGTTCTCAAAATAGCAGACGCTCGGTGATTTGAGCTCTTTAGCATTTGCCCCACAAAGCTTTTAATAAAAAATTTTTTTTTAAATCAGTAAACAAGTTCTCAGCTTCTTTTTGCAGAGAAAAACAACTTTTTACACGAAGGCACGGGTTTCAACCATGAATTTTGGAGCTTTGACAAGATGTAAGTTATTTCCAGAGGCCGGCCTGTTAGTTTAGCTCATAGCTTAGCTGCTTTTAATGATCCAAAAACGTGATTTTGGACGGTTAAAATGGATTTTAAAGAGAAAGGGTCAGTGAAGAGCACCGGAGTTGAGCCTTTTGTCATCCAGTGTCTTCAGTAGAAAGAGAGACACACGAAGAAACGATAAAGCTGATAAATGAAAATGAGGTTGATAATGTTCACTTATGTAATGAATTGATTTATTGTTTAATGCGACAAGCCTGTATAAGCGACAGTCAGGTGTTAAGGTCACAATGCACCTTCAATTTTCCAATCTTATTTTATTGAAAAACATACCCTTGAACAATATCCTGGAAACAATAAAAATTTGTTTTAACTGGCAATGAAGTAGAGCTCTGAAATATAAATGAAGTCTAGAAAATTGTTAAAACTATTAAAAAAAAAAATGGTAAAATGGGTTTCTCATGTAAGTATCGGCCTATCTCCCATCTCCAAAATTAAGGAAATCGGGGCAGATTTATTGGTGCACCCCTACTTGTTACTCAAGTTTTCTACTGTCTTTAAATAGATAACAGTGAATCTGAATCAGTGACTGAAAATGAACCTGTTAAAAACCACACACCAGTAATCACTGACATACTTCGACTAAAATCAGCACAGAGGTGCAGCTCATACCGAATGCACTGCTGACGCTTTAAAAGCAGACAACGAGTTATAGGCCTGCCTGCAGCGGAACACACACAGAGACGTTCCTCTACAGGAAGTATGCTCGTTTTGTCCAAAAAACATTGTGTTGCCAAAAGTTTCTTTAAAAAAAGAAAAAAAGTCTCTTTTTCCTTTAACAGACATGACGTAGACAAAAATAGCCCAAATAAAAAGCAAGCTTTGTGGCTTAGTTTATTTGACTCTCAGCTTCATCACATGATGAAATCACATGTTCCCAGACAGCGGCAGAAGTCATCCAGCTGAGCTACTTCCTGCTCTGTGGTCACATGAGGGTTCATTCACTTTATTGTGGCTGTGTTTGACTCAACGTGGAGAAAAATCAATCATGGAAACAGTGGATTTGCTGTGAACAGATGTTTTCCCCCTCTTTAAACTCAGTTAGATATCAATACTGAACAGCTTGGACGCTGGAGGCTGTTACACAGTCCAGCCCAGGCTTTTAGAAACATTTGACTGAAATGATGAAGGTTTTCCGAACGCAGCTCGTGTGAACGAGGTCCAAGCTCACAGATAACCTTCTCCAGTTAATCTCAGCAGTTCAAGCACTATGCTAACTGCACAAGTGAAAATGGGTAGATGCTTTATAACTAAAGTACTAAAATAATTAGGCACTATAGTACTTTTTTAGTTTTATTATTAAAAGTTTATATTATTTGTATCACTTTTTATTGAAGAGTATTTACAATTTTAGTAAAAATGAGCACTTTTTCCCCCGTTTTTTATTAACAATGAAGCTTTTTACATGTTTAATTGAAACATTTTTCATTTAACTCGTTTACATTTTTAAACTGCTTACTTTTTATGTTAAAACTTGTTTACATTTTTTGATTGAAACTTGTCTATTCTTTTTGATTTCCTTTATTTTCATACATTTTATATACTTGCATAACCATAATTCCTTAATATTCAAATAAGGTCATCAAGTGACTCATTTTAAAACATTTTTATTGTAACAAAAAGTAATAAAAAAGATAAATACAACAGACCAGTGAGTGTAAATAAAAGAAATGGCATAATAAAGTTTATAAAAAATAAACCACAAGGGGATTCACTATTAAAAACAAAGACAATTAAAACACATTAGGTTGTATAATAGTAATTTATGTTTTCCATAAGGTTAATACTCCCTTAAATTTGCCATATTTAATCTCACAGAAAAAAACAAAATTGTTTCTATGATAAAAATTCAATAAACAATGTCACGCCAATCCTCTTAGGTTGGGGCATTTGGTTTAAGCAGCTTTTCTAGCTGCTATACTCCGTCTAAAAACATGTTTTCTATAACTTATAAATGCTGAATGGAAGATTCATTTATGTTAAACGAAGCAGCGTTAGTGATGCTAAAACAGGAGGGTGCCATGGTGCTGAAAGTCCAAAAAAAGAAACACAAGTTGCTAATTGAATCCTCATGGTTTGATGTGTAGACATGTGGGAAGAGAGTTTTTGTGAGAGAAGAAGAAAAAGGCAAGATGCCGTGTTCCTAGCTGCAGAGGCACTCTTTAGCTGTGAACGGCTCTATTTTGGGTCGGTGCGAGCGTTGCATCCTGCAGGAATGTGTTGCGGCCGCTGCGTTTGTATGAGCAGAGCGTGTTTGTGTGTGTGGAGGAGACATTAACAGGGTGGGGTTACAGAAAACAGAGCAGGTTGGGCTTTGATTAAGGCTTGGATGTGTATCGTGGGAGGTAGCTTAGATGACATCATTCAAAAAACACAAAGATAAACCAACAATCTGCTCCACGCAGGCTGCACAGTTATCTGGCTTTGTGCACATGTGGATGTTAAGAGTAACTGAATCACACAGCGTACATGTTGGGTTTGCAAAAAAATACAAACAAATGTGTGCAAATAAACACAGTTTACAACAAATGTGATCACTTTAGCTTGGACATGTGTGAATGTGTTCATGGGTCTGTCTCTTACCAAAACATCTCGTGAACCGCTGGATGTAATAAAGCTTTCAGAAAATAATCAATGACGATAACTCAACATTAATTTTATTTTGGAGCCATATTGTAAAAATAATCATTGAACGTAACACTGATAGATTTCTGGTGTAAACCCGATTTTAGATGATCGCCACAGCTAAACAACCATAGCCAACATAAAAATGTCTATACGTACACGACACACTGCTGTATACGTTGCATCAGTCCAAATATGTCTGATAAAGTTGAAAAACACATAAATAAGTCGCTTTGCCGTTTTAGTCGCATCTATTCTGCATCACTGCAGATGCGTCGCGCTTGTTACGCATCACCACTGACCACCCGGAAAAGTGGGCCGGTGTTGTGCCAAAAATCGACTGACTGCCAAATGGCGGCGGCGGAAGCATGCACAGGAGAACTTTAACAAGAATTTAACAAAATTAACACTTAAAAACAATTATTTGGTTGCTCGACATTATAGTAAAGCTGTGTCTCAGTTGAACTTTTCCTTAATAAATGCACTTTAATGGTCAAATTAGCTTCATTGCACCGGGGCAGCGTAGTGAAATGCAGCCGATTTGACGTTTGCTCCAGGAATTACGGAGCAAGACAAAAGTGGCTTGGTATGGCAAGTCAAGTGTCTCATTAATAACCACTTTTACCTATTAATGAGACACTTGGCTTGCCGTATTACTTGAGGGCCCTCTAGTAGCTAAAAATGGTAGTGTTCAAAATTTTCTATGTAAGAATGAATGAAATTGTCAGATCTCAGCCAAAAATTGGTTTATAAATATGTGGGAAAAAAACCATCAATAAGTCCCTTCGTCATATAAGTCGCAGGGCGTGCAAATTTATGCAACTTATACGGCGAAAAGTATGGTAATTCAGTCCCTTTTACCGATACTGAGCTAAGATCTAATGTGGTTGTAGCTGCAAGTCATTACAGACACATACTCTGAGCACTAACATGTCATAGAAAACCTTAAAATATTGTATGAGATCAATCAATACATTGTTTTCCATGTTGATCAAAGTAACTATAACCTCGTCATTTCTCAAAATTTGATTTTAGTTTAAAACTATGGCAAGAAATGTGGCAGGCAGTAAGCAATCCTTCATAAAAAGCTGGTCTTTTTATTGCTACATGTAATACGATGCAGGAAACGTTAACAACGCTGACTAAGTTGCAGGTAAATCAAACTGGACTTCGCTTACAGCGGAGTTCAAATCCTCCAAATAATACTAAACCTAACAAAAGACGATCTGTTTAGAGAAGGAAGGGGGGGCCTCTGATGCAAAATATAGACAGAAAAACTCATTTCAAAACCACACACATTGTCTTTGGACCACAAAAACAAAATCCTAAACCAGATCTCTGAGCAGTATTTATAAACTAAGTGACCTGCATGAGATCAAAACATGCCAAGAATCACATGTCCACAGGCTCTCTGCTGGGGCCACTGGGTTTGAGGGTGAGGCTTCCAGCCATAACACAGATCTTAAGCACAAGTCCAGTTTGTGTTGTGACACTAAACACTGATGCTGCAACAGCATTTACGACAGAAATATTGCTTCATATTTAGACTAAGAAAGAGACAGAAGGGGGAGGCAGGCACGAGTCGGAGCCAAATGGGTTAGATTTGTGCACCAAAGAACACAGAGGCCTGGTGTAAGATACAGGAAGGCTGCCCTGCTGTAGCAATTGTGAGTCTTACAAAACACCCACACTGCACGTGCATGAAGAAGGAAGCATGCGCGTAAACACACACATGCAAAACGTGAGCTTGTAATTGCACAAGATCACATCTGTAACAGCGGAGCAGTGAAAGTGCCATGAGTTAAATAAAAAATAAAAAGCCGTTTTAGAGCTGGGATGAAAAGGTGGACTGCGTTCCTTCGTTATGAAATCACTAATGTAGGTGATTCAGCTCCGTGCGAGCAAAGACACGACACTCGCCAACAACACACACACAAACACTGCAATAAAAACAAAACTCCTCTTAATCCTTACAACCGTCCGCAAACAAAAGTGGACTCTTCTGGACAAGCATCGAGTCACAAACAGAGCTTTGCAACAAATAGTTGAATAATTTCACTCAAAATGCTTTTCATATCCATGTACTCTGCCATAGGCAGCTGTTGCAGGATGCTTCTACACACACAGCTGCAAACACACACACGTGCTACCAAAGATCAAAATGCTACTGTGGGGTTTCATAATATCAGACCCCTTGTGATGAGCATTCAGTCCCTGCAACACTTAATACCAGGTTCTTCTGCTGCTGTAAGCGCTCAGTCGGGTCAGGGGAGCAATAACCCAATCAGAGGAAACAGCAGATTGACTTGAGGCAAATGCAGCAACATGCAGGTCTGTTTGAGAGGCAGCTCTTTTCTTCCCGCCTTCATTACCCAGACACTCGCACATCCTTCTGCAATACGTCTCACGCATGACACCATGTCAAAAGTAAATACAAGGGGGTGTAATGGTTTGTATATTTGAATCAAAAATACTCGGTATGGGTCTTTCTGTTCAACACGCACTTGCACGGAACGATTACGGTATCGTTTTAAACCGGGACAAGTGCAGAATGTTTATGTGCGAAACTCTGCTCATGCGATTAGTAAAAAGCAGCACGTGGATGTTGCGTCGTTTGAACAGAACCGGCACGAAGAAAAACCGAACTGAACTGCAGACTCATCCGTCTGCAGCGTTCAAACAGACCCTCGCAAACAGTTTTAGGCAGAATGAATAAACGGCGCGTGTGATTTTACAGCAGCAGACATGATACTGTTAATTTAAAAAAAAAAAACAGTTTTAAATTAAAAAAAAGTTAAAGAGAAAAACAACTGGACTTTATTTTGTAACAGAAGATGTTTCGCTTCTCATCCGAGGGAACAGAGAGCGTGGGGTTCGAGTTATAAAGCTGAGGGAGCTAGATACATATGCAGATTGCCCTATCACTCCTCACAATAGGTTTGTTAGGGTCTTTGTTAGTCTGACTCACAGATGGGCCACTCTGGTCACATGGATGAAAGTCCTGATAGGTGTGAAAATGGATGGGTATCAGGCCTAATGCTGCATTATAAATTATTATAATTTATCACATAACTCAACATTGTCCCATATTATGATCAGGCCCAGAGCATCTTAACAACATATGAGATATGATTTACTGACTTTGCATCCACTGAGCCCATTTCCAACTACATGTGTTATCTGTTTGGAAGTACTGATGTGGATGACATTGTGCTCAAATGAATGTCACTGTTTCACCTGGACAGCTTTGCTGCTGAAAATGAGATTCTGACCGTGCAAAATGACATTGAGACCAAATCCAGAGCAACCTGTGCCATGAAAGGAGAGTCTAGGAAGGTGCTGTCAGAGGAAAAGCATCCCAACCTCAGAAAATGTGCACACACAGCATTTTTAGATCAACATTCTTGTGAGTCTGTTTCTCTCAAATGAAAACCATCAAGTCCACGTACAGATCCACATGGGCTGATGACCATCTGGTGACTTGCCTACACCATGCAAGACTCAGACTGCCCTGCCTATGAGAACCTGGCTTCCTCTGTCAAGGTCTAAGGCAAACATTTAATTTCATATGGCTTGCATAAAGAGTTCCCTCTCTTAGACTTGTCCCACTTGAGTCCATTTGTTGTCTTCATATTAAGTATCAGGCCAGGCTACAGTGTACACCTATGCAGTGTGTGTATGACTCTTGGTTTAATGTATTTATTTAGTCGTTTGAATGTGCTATTGGTTTTTTTTCTGCCTAAATTGGCCGTGCATGTTTGTATCTGGTTAGGTGATGAACTCGATAGGAGCCTGTGATTGGCCCGTTTAAGCCTGCAGTACAGACCACTGAGCGACTGAACCGTATATACTACCATACATACAGATGACACCCCGCCATGTGCTCTCACAGAGAGACAGCTGCCTACGTTTGGTTCAAGTTTAGACATTCTGATTTGTTTAGCATTTGAAAAAAATCATGTCACTGATTGAGATTTGTAAACAGATCAGTGAATCTGCACATTTGTATGCCACCATTTGTAAAGAGTCAGAACTAATTCATTCAACCTTTATTTAGACAGGTAGATCCCATTGAGCCTCGAGGACTCATTTACAAGAGAGACCTGATTTGAAAGAGGAAGGGATAGAGGCCTATTTTTGGAGAACAACTGGTAGTTTTCAAATTTTTTGTCAAGGGTTAGGTTAGTAGTATGTTAGGTCTTAAGTTTTATTTTTCTTTGATATGCAAGTCTAAGTGGTTTAAAAGTGCTATGTGTTGTCACCATTGTATGTTCCAATACAACGATGACAGTTCTCTGCATTTAACTCATCACACCTGGGATACATACAGGTGGTGCAGTGGGCAGCTATGTAAGCACCCGGGGAGCAATTAGGGATTGGATGTCTTGCTCAGAGACACCACGACTTGTGGGCATAGTGGGGAGTTGAACCTGTGACTTTCTGGTCCCAGGTCAGCTGCCTTACTTCTACACCAGGGCTATATAACTGCCAGCCCCGTGGGCCTGTGACTTCAATCTGGCTCACTTCAATTAAAAAAAAAAAAAATCACTGGATGTCCAGCCCCCGAGCTAATGGCTTTCAGAAACTGTGGCCCCCCTGAGCAGTTTTGTTGAACAGCCCTGCTCAACATCATCTCAGCTCCTAGTTACTAGTTAAGTAGACTGTTTAGTTGTAACGGTCACCACTCTTTACTGAAGTCATTGAAACTGGTAGCATGCTATATTCTGATTGTTGTGCTAGTCTTTGTGGAAGTAAGGACTGGGGAGATGCACCTAATATGTCCCATGGTTTATCCAGGACTAGAGCGTAAGGATAAGTTTGTGAATTCAAAAAAGTTCAAGACAAAAACAACTGGACTTTATTCGTAAGACGTTTCGCTTCTCATCCAAGAAGGTTTCTGAATTCAAAGAGCAACGAGTGTGGAGTTCAAGCTATACAGCTGAGATAAGATACATACATACATATGCAGATTGACCTATCACAACTCACAGTAGGGGTTTGTTAAGGTCTTTGTTAATCTAATTCACAGTAAATTTGTGATGCTGAGATTGAACAAGTAGATCTTGGCAAACTGGCAACTTCAAAAGTACATCTTGGTCCAAACTAAGGTTGAACACCTCTGTACAATGTAAAAACAGCAAAGTAGCTCATTCAAATGTGAATACACACAGATGAGATAAAAAAAAAAAAAAGGGTGCAACGCCTATTAACAAGCAAATCCTCTGAATCTTAGTCATGTTCATACCACTTTATGTATAAAGCGCTTGCAACAGCAACAAGGCCAGCCAAAGTGCCGAACCTTCTATGTTAGTTAGTTTTTTTTAAAGACCAACTTTACAAAAGAAAAGCAAAAGCTTCTGCCATAATTGCTTTCTGTTTGCACAATAACTCTGCAAACAGAAAGCACAGACTAGTTCATTTATTGCCCACAATAACAGCAGTTACCAATGATTGTTCTCAAAGCTACAGGGAAAAAAAAAAAGGCAAATGTCCTCTGAAAATAATAATAAACGGTGTTAGTTAAAACGTGTTTGTATCTTAAATGTGTGAAATTAAGCTCGAGCTCTCTCAGCCTGCTCTCGCCTTGTCGGTTGGGGGTAAAAGTCCAAGAGAACAATCTGTACCTTACATTAACACACACTCACATAAACACTGAAGAAAAGTATTTAAACTTTTAAATTTCTTTGTCGTTTTAGCTACATAAAAAAAACAAAAACGGGTTTTAAGTGTGTATAGTTTGGTCATAGTACGAGATGTTTATGAGTGTAAAATAACCTGGGAATCCTGCCACCTCTGAATGTACACAGTCTCTGCTGCATGCCTGGCTCTGTTTATTTCTGGAAGCTCACAACATGGCCGACATGTGCTTTGTTATTGTTAGCACAACATCGTGTCCCCCAGACTCAAAGCACTGCTTATCGCCTCCTTTATACTCAAAAACAACGGTGGTCTTTAAAAAAAAAAAAAACAATAAAGAGACTAGCTTGAAAAATAATAAAGCACAGGTTTTGATATAATCTGATGACTCGAAGGCGTTTTAAACATCCCCACTCACCATTTGATGATGATGATGGCCATATGGGATATTTGTTTCTTGAAAAAAGGCACTGAGCGCAGTCTAAAAAGGAAACAGACAATAGGTTACATCGTTTTATGTTTAAAAGACCATATTAAGTATCGCTGCGTTACGAAATACGCGCGTTTGAATATCAAAAACGAGGAATGAACAAGTCAAATGTGCATTCGGCTCAATAATAATTCAAAGGGCTCGTGTGGAGGAATCGTTATTTCCTCTCTGTACGTGTCCGTCATGTGTCGGATTATAGTTTTTAATCTGGGGTGAAGTCTAATTGGTTAAGCTTTGCCCTTCTGTGTCACAGTGTGTACTCCTAACGCGTTGACTCTCCGGCTAAACCCAGAAAATACAAGGTAACTGGTAAAATAAAAGTTTTAAAGTGCTCCCAGTTTCGGTCGTGTCGCTTTGTTTGGTGCTGAGGCACAAAATGTACAAAGAATGAATGAGGGACGAACGCAGCGAGCAGCAGGGGAGGACGGGCACGAGACCAAACGAACACACACAAACATTAGCTGTAAGCTAAATGTTAGCATGGCGACATTAAACTGTCGCCCCCCCTTTTTTTCTGCTTTACCTCGAACTGCCAATGTGCCGCTTGCAAAAGCTGCTTCGCTTGGTCTGCCGCACAACCCGCCGTCAGGACGAACTGGTTAATCATGACTTGATGTTTGAGTTCATCCATTTTCGACGAAGCCCGTGTCTTCACTCGCGGCTGCTGACTCTAAGCAGACTTTCGACCGTTTTTCTTCTTCTTTTCTTTTCTTTCTTCTCCCTAGTTGTAATCCGTGTCTCTGCCTCACTCGTCCACCATTACAGCCGGTTGAGCAAACACAAATATTTACTGTGGCAGCGGTAGTGGGGAGGACGTTATTTGATTGACAGATGCGCTCAGCCAATCAGGTGACAGCACCGCCAGTGGGATTTGTATGCTGCACACGAGGGTTCTGGGATCGGTTTGTATTTAGCCGTCTAGTGTGGGTTATTTATTAATCTTTTGGCATTTATGAAACAAAAATGCCGCGTGAAATAAGAAAGTGTCTGAAAATGTGATACATTCGTGACACTGACGTCACAGAACGATGGTAAACTCCGAGTGGAGGAGTCTCGGACAGCGTTTGTTTTGGACTACATATCCCATGAGTCCGCGCTTTGTTTGTAACGCTGTAGAAGGTTGACTTTTGTGAATGACGGCCCCTCTCGTCCAATTCCCACGCGCTCTGTGTCGCTAGCTTGCCAAATATGGTAAACAAGTCTACGAACACCAATTACATGGCTCCGAGTCGAAATTGGGTACAGCCGACAGCCGTGAACAAAGTACGGCGTCGTGTTTGATTACTAAAGTCCACCATTAGAGTCTATCGGCACATTTCAGTGCGGACTGCGACCGTACAGCCTGTCACATCTTTATTGTAATGTTTGCTAATAAAGTGATACAAATTGTGTCTCGCTGTTTAATTGAATTGAATTAAATTAAAGGTCTCGGGGCCAGTAAATAAATTACCCTTATTCAGCGATGGTTGTGATCTGCAGACTGTGTGTAAAACGAGCCGTCGGATCTAAACAAGCACCGCACAGGATTGTGGGTAAATCTGAAATGTAAACATTGTCACGGGGATGGGAAGACGAGATGAACTAGCGACACCTGCTGGTGGAAAGAAGAATTTACTAAATCTGTGGCACCAATGAGAGTAAAATCCCACAAGAGGTTTCTACGCATATAATCATATTCTCGTGCCATGTTTAATGGTCTTTGTGGCGCATGCTCAGTGGGTAGACTGGATGTTTTTGTAGGTATTTTGATCAATTGTCTCCACGTGTGACAGTGTCATTAAGCAAAACACGAAGCCTGGTGCAAGAAAAGCAAATAATAAAATGTTTTGTACAAACTTAAACCTTAAAAGGCTTTACAGTGGATCACACAGATGATTCCATTTAGACTTTTGCATTGTCTTCAAACTTTACTGTAATTACAACAAAAAAGGTTGAATCATGTCATCTGGACTTCGTTTTTTTGTTAAAAAGAAACGTTTCGCCCCTCATCCAAGAGGCTTCGTCAGTCTGAGGCCTAGCCATCTGGTATTACCCAGAAGCCACCCTGACTCTTGTGTTTCAAGCCTGCCTCAGATACCCCTGAAGTCTGGCCA
>NC_056514.1:19449615-19480398 GCF_014905685.2 Nematolebias whitei | reverse complement strand
CTTTTTTGTTGTTATATACCTGGATGACTGAGAAAACAAACTTTGTGTTTACTGTAATTGTTATCACATTTAATAAAACAAAAAGAGTTGTTTGAAATCTTTACTGATATTCTGTTTTAAAAACTGCATCTCCAAAAAACACCCTTTGTTATAAAATAATTAAATTGTTTCTAAATGGCCATGAACCATGAAAATGACATACTTTTTATCCCTTAATTTGGATGCAATTTGCGGGTACTGTATACATTGTTAATTATTTTATTATTTATTTGATTTGTCTGTCAAAGAATAAACATTTTGTTAAAAAAAATCAACCAGGCAACATTATAGATATTAACTTTCTTAGCATATAGCTGAACTGATGTTTGCAGAATCTGAAAAAATTGGGCTACCTTTGTTTTTGATTTATATTTAGTTCCTTAAAACTAGACTCACTGACACCAACAAAGTTTGTGTCAAAGAATGGATTCTAAAATTTTAATTTTAACAAATGCAAAGACAAAAGATGTAAACCGTCTTATCTATGCTGAGTTTTCAGTGAGCAGGATGTCATGTTGAAACAGTGACTTAGTCACTAAACAAAGAATGTAAGAATTATTTCAGTGAATACTTTACATTTAAAGTCAGAAACTTTACACTTAAGTGATTAACATTTGAAAATCTGCCAACCGGTCCCGTTTTGTTCACACTTTATGCTTGCATTTTCTTTAACTCACAAACCCAGTTCATATGATGTTGCAGCTGTAGTGTGGCAGTATTTAAGCTCAGCTGCTAGAGACAAAGTACTACAGGCCTGGTATTTTAAATTTTTTATCTAAACCTTTATTTTTACCAGGAAAGGAAACAAGAAATTTTACCAGGTGTGTCAGACAAACCACTATTATCACTTACCAGTCGAATAATTTTGGATCAAAGATGTGTTAACTCTGTTTGTGAACGTATACTTGCCTTTAAGACACTTATACACTAATAGAATAAAATAGAACAGAACAATAAAATAGAATAGAACAGAATAGAATAGAAACAGCCTTTATTGACCCACAGGGGGGAAATTCAAGTGTAGCAGCAGCAACGGCAGCAACAGATATGAAGGTACACACAAAAATATCCTAAAATTAAAAAAAATATATATATATATATAAAGATATAAGATAAACAATAATAATATACTGTATAAGACTATAATAAAAATACTGTGCAGTTTTTAAAAATAGGCATGTCAAGATGCACATAACGTTGGATATGCATTGAACAATGAGAAGGACAGACTATTTACAGTACAGTGTTATAGGCAGAGTGGGTGATTGAGCAGAGGTCAGCATGTATTTAATACTTGTTGAGTTTGTTGGGAGCAGTGATGGTTATAGAGGTTATATAATAACATGATTATAGATTAATGAGTTTTTTTAAATAAGCAAAACAAAACAGAGAACATAAAATATATGGCTAAGTCTTGACTCACACGATTCCTTAAACGTGGAACTTGGTGCTGCTACGTTCAGACTCAGGGCGCCCTTAAAAAATAAATAGTCTGACCTCAATGGAACTCACCTGATTAAACAAAGATTAACAGCAAACAGCTGAAAGGTGGTCAGAACAACTGCAGCTGTGGTTGTGGATGCAAAAACTCAGGCATGGAAGACATTTGAAAAGGCTATGGTATGAAGAAGGACTTTTGGTCGACCTTGAGGAGGAGGTTCTGGCAAATCATTCAGTGACTCAGAAAGAGATCGCAGGCCCTGTCCCAGGCTGCGATTGATCTTAGTGGGGAACTTCTGACCAGGGCTGGGATACTGATGATTGGTGAATGGAGCACTTCAAGGATCTCCTTAATCTGTTCACCGTGCACCTGTTTTGGAGGAAGAGTCTGAAGATTCAGACAAAAACAAGTTCATTGCTCTCACAGAAGTCACAGAGAAAAGTTAAAAAGCACCAGGGGGGGGGGCACCAATTCAATTCAGTTTATGTATATAGCACCAAATCAATCACCCCTCAGGTTCCAACATGACAATGAATGGACCCATGTTGCAAGTATCTGTACACAACTCCTGGAAGCTGAAAACATCCCAGTTCTTGCATGGTCAGCATACTCACCGGACATGTCATGTTTGGTATGCCATAGTTCCTGACAATATTCAGCAGCTTCACACAGCCATTGAAGAGGAGTGGACCAACAGGCCACCATCAACAACCTGATCAACTCTGTGAAGGAGTCATATTGCACTGCATGAGGAAAAGATGGCCACATCAGATACTGGTTTAGAGATAAGACCTTGGTCATCCAGGGGAGCTTGGAGAAGATCCACTCCTGGGAAAGGTTTAGGATAAACTATAAGATGTTGCTGGTGAGAGACGTGTCAGGATTTTTCTTCTGGACCTGTTGCCTTTACAACCTGACTATGAATTAGCACTGGATGGATCAATTGATTAATTTCAGTGCAAAATATGAATTATGACATTTATTTACTTTTGCTACAATCCACACAACAAAATGTAGGAATTGATGATTTCTTTCACCAAGTGTGTTTCTCCCTACTATAAAATTTATAGTTTTTTTTTTAAATCCTCCCACTGTGCAGAGTGCACACATCCAGACCCTCATAAATTCCCTTTGTGTCTAAGCTCAGAATTTTTGTTTGGCTAATTTGGAAGTGGCGGGCCTCTGTAACTTGTCATAACTCTAACATAAAACTATGCAGACGCACAAACGGTGTGCAACATGTGCAGTTTGTTGGGTTTGTGGAAGGACTGGACCCAGAATGCAGGCGAGCGCTCAAGAAGTTCAAAAATAAAACTTTTCTTTAATAGAAAACAAAAAGCTGGCGAGGCAGCAAACAAAACTCAGAAGATCACGGGTATGCACAAAGAGAGGGAAAAATGTACACATGATATGAAGCCAATAACACACTGCTGAGTGGTAATGGCAGGAGAATATATATATTTTTTCCAACCTTAATATATATAGGTTAGTCTCATTGAGTAATGAGGACTCATTTTCAAGAGAGACCATGTGGGCTAGCATGATGAGGTATTGAAGACAGCTGAACTGATTACAGATTGGGAACAGGTGAGAGTGGCAGGTTGACTGAGGAGGAGTGAGAGATGGCACAGGGGAGAAACAAGACTGGTCAGCTGAAATACAGATTGATTGGGATCTAAACTTAGGGAAACTCAGGTCACAGAAAAGCACAAGGAATTGATATATACAATTAAACTGCAAAAGACAGACTAACAGACTAAAAAAAATCCTAGATCATGACACAATTCAATAAACTTTTAAATACAACTTAAAGTTTGAGAGCTCGTTTGAGGTTTTTTCTAGTCTGTGTTTCTGTCCACCTTTGGTGTTATTATTGCTGTCGGCATAGGCGTCACATCAATTATATGTGAAGGGGATGTGTTCCCCTCACATTTAAAAAATATTCATTTGGACCCCCCACATTTACCATGAAATATTAGTTCACCCAGTGCTGTTTCTATTTGTTTGTGAATGACTCCAGTCCACTTGATTAATAGGATAATACTCAAACCACTGAAAGTCCACTCTGGGTTTTTCTGGTTACCTATAACAACTCACCACATTGTTTCTCTTCAGTCACTTGTCTTGGCAGGGTGCTTATTCCTTTTTTTTTTTTTTTTTTGTCAACGGGCGGTGGAGGAGTGGGAGACCCCCCAGTGTTGAGCACTACGTGAGTTCTCGACTGGGGTGGGGTTGGGGGTAGGATGTGTTAGAGAAGGGGAGCATGCTCTATTCAGACAAGGGGAGCTGTTGGTCAGGCTACTTCTTGTTGTGCTATGCTAAACAGTAACTGAACCAAGTGTTTACTTATGTAGGTAAACATAGATGTTTAACAACCTGTTAAAACACACCAGAATGCAGGAAATGGCATCTACTTTTTTTCAAGATTTTCTGAGGAGGAAGCCCCTGACCCCACGCCCCTCCCTCCACTAGTGTCCCCCCACTCATTACAAATGCTTCTGATGCCAGTGGCTGTCAGGCAGTGATAGGCACAGATGTGTGGTTACCATGGTGACCTTATGAGTCATCGGCAGCAGCTTTTATACATTTTTTTCTTGGTTCTTTTTACTTTCATATACAGTTCAAACATCAAAATGACGGGTTGTGTCTGCTTAGATTATTACAAAAGAAAGCATCAGTTACAAGTGGGTTGTAAGAAAGTTAATGACTGCTGGAGTTTGGGGCTGCCATGACACCTTCCACAATTTCTACCAACATTTTCAGATTTACTGTAGTTTTGTCATTTGGCTTTTAGGGGCAGCTGCAGTTCAGTGTTGGTCCACAATGTGGAAGTGTTCTGCTTTGTTCACCAGGCTCTGCTGCAGAAAGTAATCCCCTCTTAAAGAAACACTGGTTTACATCCATTTTTAAATATAGGAACCTACCACTGCCTTACTGACCTAAATATAACTATAGTAAACTATATATTTATTTTACAGTTCACGAAAATAACACGCATTGTCCTTCATTATCCTTCAGGTCTTTCTTGTAAATGAGTCCCTGAGACTCAATGGGATTAACCTGTATAAATAAATGTTGAATGAATTATTGTTTGAATGTTTATAGAATAAAGTATGTTGAGTTGATAAAATAGGAGACATAATTCATGTTAAATATCATCTTCCTGTTTGTTCCCACTCTCTTGTAGTTTAATCACAGGAAAAGTGTGTTTTATGTGTGCATGACATGTCAGCATGACTTCATCATGAATTTGGTTTTATCAACAGTTTATTTTTTTTATTTTTTTTTTTAGATTATTCGATTTACTCAAGTGCAAACGTCACGCACATTTATAGCTGTGAAAAGATGAAACGGAGATGGATTCTGTGCACAACATTCCTTTATGAGTATAGACTTTGCTTTCTCTCCTTGGAAATCACCAAAAATGTGTGTGCGTGTGTGCGTGCGTGTGTGTGTTTAGGGGGGGCAGGACAGTTAAACAGGGTCTGATAAATTGTGCTGTTTATTTGCAGGTGCAGAGCGCGACTTGTGGCGCGGTTTGTTTTTTTTCCGCGCCAGCTACAGTTCTGTGGCGCGCGCCTCGTGAAGAGTCACAGTTTCTGGGCCTCAGTGGAGGAGATGGAGATGAACGACAAAACAGGAGAAGCTGCTCTTAAGGTAACACCTCATTGTGTCTAGAGTTGAACAGAAAGAGAGGAAACGGCGCCAGAAACCGAATGTGCACCGAACCCTTCCTGGGGCTTCAAAGTTATGGAGGTGCGTCTCTTGGGCATTATGGGCCATTTTATTTGACATGTTTTCACATCTTGACCTCCCACACACATTTCGGGAGAGCCTGGTTCGCCTGCGCGTTCGTGATCGCTCCATTTTTTTCCCCCTCCTCCTCCTTGGATGCTCCCCCCCCCCCCCCCCCCCCCCCCCACCGCACTTGTTGCGCATTGAAAAGATGCGCAGCTACAGATCCTGGAGAGTAGGCAGACTGCAACAGGTGCACGCAGAGCATCTTCTCCAGCAAGGCGTAGGAGGTGGAGAGCTTTTACGCATCGTTCGTCTTTTGCGCAGGACTATTTTGGATATTTTAGTCATACATATTCATGTTTGGTGATTTTTTTTTTAAAACGTCTTCTATTTTGTTTCACCTTTTTCTTCCATTTGAGGCTAACTTTGAACTTTAAATGCCAGTTTGAAGAGCCTTTTGAGGCTCCAGCGCGCGCGTAAAATCAGGATGCCGGTCTTAAGTAGCCCAGATATTGCCAACAAGTTTAAAGAGAACTGGCTTGCGGTGTTCCCGGAAGACCAGGCTTCTGGTTTAGAATCCACCCCCCTGGACGACAGCCTCACCAGCCTCCACTGGCTCCAGAACTTCTCCATCCTCAGCGCAGACCCAGAGCGACCCAGCAGCATCTGCGCCGGACCCGGCTGTCCGTCCTCCCAGCAGCAGCTCTTTCTCAGACGCCTCGGCTTCCCCAGAGCGGGCACCGACTCCCCGTCCAGCCCGCCGGCCGGGGACACGGCGTCCACCGGGATGCTCCTGCACCCGGGCAGCCCCGTCACCTCCGGCAGCGACTCCAGCACCTCCGCGGCCTCGCGCTTCACCACCCGCGCCCATCCCGTATCCGGCTACTCTCACATCCCGGTCCAGGCGAGCCCCCCCGCGGAGGTGGACTACAAAACGAACCCCAAAGTCAAGCCGCCGTACTCCTACGCCTCTCTCATTTGCATGGCCATGCAGGCCAGCAAGCAGCCCAAAGTGACTCTGTCCACCATCTACAACTGGATCACAGAGAACTTCAGCTACTACAGACACGCGGAGCCCAGCTGGCAGGTAACCGAGACCATTCCCCCCGTCCCTTAATAATTCATGAGACTGGCAATGCTGAGGTGCAGAAAGGAAGGCAGGGCAGTTGACTCCAGTGTCACCATCAGGCAGAGTTTCATCACACTAAGAAGTGCTGGGTTCAAAACAACCTGCACTGGGTCCAATTTGACCCCAGGCTAGTTTTAACCCAGCAGGTTATCAGTTTCACCCATCATATATGTGTTTAGTATGTTAAATGAGTTATCTCTTTAATTAGAGCTACCACTCATAATAATGTCCACCCAGCATTTTGCTGTTTGTTTTGAAGACAGTGTTTTGATCTGTTAGCTTGTAGCTATACCCCTTTCAGATTTAACAGCTCCGTTTCGGCTGCTTCTGCAAATTGTAGCAATCATTCACTGCATTTTCCTTGTAAATGCAATTCCTCTTTCATTTATTGGACGTCCGTGGCACTGAGCTGTTCTGGACCATTTTAACGAAGGGCATTTACATGAGGCATAAAGAAACTGGAGGATGTAATATTTGATCCTGAATGTCTTTGGTTTATAGTTTTTATGATTTCAAGGAGGAAAATCAAAATAAATGTGACGTTTGTATGATGCGTGATCATTATTCCATTGGACTTGTGCAGCTCATCACCATGGTGAAAGGCCTATCTGCTAAAGCTTGGAGAATCCCATTAAATGTATTTTATGTTAGAAAAACTTTGCTTACTATCATATTAAAGTAGTAAAGATTTTGGTGCCACTTTACAACAAGACTCCCCTTAGATGTCTAATAAATAATTTATAGATACATTATTAATTCCTCTATAAACACTTTACAAATCTAATAGTTTATTATGCATTAATTAAGCGTGACAAGAGACAAAACTGAGCAGTTTGTTGCCAAATAATGAGCCAAATCTGTTCACCTATATATTTAATCTAGAGTTGTTATATTAAACATTTCAGACTAACTTACTATACCTTGTGAGAACAATAAGCATTTGTAAACCTAATTTTTTAGGATATATTAGTTGTAGATACTTATAATGCAGTGAGAAAGTACAATATTATATCCTAAAGAAATAGGTTTACAAATGCTTATTGTTCTTACAAGGTAATAACTTAGTCTAAAATGTTTAATATAACAACTCTAGATTAAATATATAGGTGAACAGATTTGGCTCATTATTTGGCAGAAACTGGTCAGTTTTGTCTCTGTCACCCTTAATTAATGCATAATAAGCAGTTATTAATGATTTATAAAGTGTTTATAGAGGAATTAATAACATATCTATAAGCTATTTATTAGCCATAAGGGAAGCCTTATTGTAAAGTGATACCAAGGTTTGCTGTCAAATTGTCCATTTCAATACACAAAACACAGCTTGGACCATTTTTGTTTCAAAAACCAGTTGCCCAAAGTATCAGTCTATGTTCAACATTTGTTCTTACAAAAAAAACCAAGATTCTTTAGCTCCAATTAGTCAAAATCACTATTTCATTTATCATCTTTAAACACACTGGCTCAAAAAAAAAACCCAGAACGAAAGTGATTTCCTCATCAACAATTCCTGTTTAGGGACAGTTGGAAACTCCAGCTTTACATAATGTTACCATAGGAAACCACACAAGTTAGAGTTATTAACAGACTCAACCAGTTTAAATAGTCTCTTACAAGCTGTTTTTACTGCCATACCTTTACGTATTACATCCTAAAGCAGAGGTCCTGTCAGGTCTGATCTGGACCACTTCTGGTTTAAAACAGTGGACTGTGACGAACGACACGCCTCGTCTCCAGCCCAACCACTGGGTCAAACCTTTGGAGCCAACCCAACAAATTGAACCCAGCATTGAGTTGAGCAGTTTTTAGTGTGTAAAACCTGAGGCAAAACAAAGATGGTTTCAAAGCTCCAACTTTTTTATTTCTGCAGGAATTCTAATTTATATCTCTTATAATTCACATAAGGAATTTTAATGTATTTGTAATTTCTTTTACTCTGAGTTCTTATACGGGTTTTAATGTGAGGGGATGATGATGACAGAGAAAGCACTTTGTGTGTGTGTATGTGTGTGTGTGTTAATGAGGGCTCCTAAGAGAGATGGCAGCTAAGCACAGCTGATCATGTTTGAAATGCACAGAGCTGCCTGTTACTAGAAAGCCTCATTAGGTCCATTTGCAGTTTCTATACAAACAACAACAATGCCCAACGCCCACTCTGCCGTCTCCCTGACAAATTGGCATTTTTTTGTTCTTGCGTGACTGGCTTCGATTTGCCGTGAGGTCTATGCTAAATTATTCTCTCTCTCTTTTGTTTCTTGTTGTTGACACAGAACTCGATTCGTCACAACCTGTCCCTCAACAAGTGTTTCAAGAAGGTCCCCAGACAGAAAGACGAGCCAGGGAAGGGAGGCTTCTGGCAGATTGATCCGCAGTATGCTGACATGTTCGTCAATGGCATCTTTAAACGAAGGAGGATGTCGGCTAACCACTACAGCAACGGCAGCAGTGCCCCACAGAGACAGAACAAACTGGTTCACAGTTACCACAGCATCCAAGACACCTGTCCTTATCAAGGTGGCAAACAGAAGACCCTGTCTTCTAAAAATACCAGAGCACTCAGAGGCACGGAGTCCCCTCTTCTGGCCATGGAAGCTAATAAAGCAAACGTCCTGAAGGGGGACTTTGACCTGGCGTCCGTGTTTGATGACGTCCTCGGTGGGAACTGTAGCACCTTCGAGGATTTAGATATCAACACGGCGCTGAGCTCCCTGGGCTGTGAGATGGAGGCGCACGGAAGGCAGCACTCTGCAGGGGTGGGCAGGTGGTGTGGCGATGTCGCGGGTCAGAGCCAGCACATCAACCAGCATCAGTCCTACGGCTACCTGGACCTGAGCTCTGCTTCCGCGGAGTGCTCGGTCAACGTGGGAGAGCTCCACATGCTGCAGCATCACCTGCTGCAGAGGCACCAGCAGCCGGACCAAGACCAGCTGCTCCTGGGCCAGCACCAGATGCAGCACTTCGATGAGCCTACACTGTTCCCAGAGCAGCCGGGGGAGGCTGTGCTGCACCCCTGGGACGAGATTAAAGACGAGACCATTCCCCCGACCTTAGATCCGGGGTTTGGTCTGTATGAGGGCTTCTTCACAGACATGCAGCCCTGGGAACGAGTGGAGACGTACATGTAACCCTTTGATCATGACGTGGACATTCGTTGGTTCGTCTTGTATGAAAGGATGACACTGCTGTGATTACTCTGAGTCCCCTCCAATCATTCTGCAATTTTTATACTCTCTCCAACCAGCCGTAACACTACAAACCTGATGCTGAGCACCTGCTGAAACAGCACCAACCAGTCTGGAAAAGGACGAAGAACGCCTGGGGGGTGTCCTGACTGATACTGGGACATTAGCAAAGTGATCGTTTGGTGCTTTGGGTTGTGAGGGCTTTAGATTGGGCTTCACATGTGGAGTCTGAAGGCCTGGTAAACGCCACAGTGTTTGTCGTGTCCTTTAAGCTTGTTTTTTTTCTTGGGGGGCCCACTGCTGTTCTGTTGAGATGGTGTGTGTGTATGTTTGAGGGGTGTGTTTGCTGTTGTCATGTGCGAGGTGTGACTGGTCTGCAAAAATGTGAGTAGGTTACTAATAGAAGTCTCTAAGCAGCGTCGACGCACAGATACAGGCGATCTGTGCAGAATATGAGCTGTTTTAAAAAAAATCATTTTACCTGTAAGTGGTCATAATGTTATGGCCAACGGTTGTTTTTTCTTTTTTTTTTCTCTTTCTTTTATTAATATGGAAACATAATCACTTGTTATCTGATGGCAATCACAGGTAACAGTTCCAAAAAGACGTTGTTCTGACTGATTCTAAAGATTCTTCTTTCTTGTGGCTTATCGACTAAAAAACATTTCAATCAGAGAAAAATGATGATGAAACCAAGAGAAATATGTACAATTATTTTTTTTTATTTAAACAAACAGATAAATAATTACTTTTCTTTGGAGTAAAAATGCAAATAAGGTGGGCTGGCTGATAGAGTCTCTTAAAGGTGGGAAAATTAGGAACAAAACTATGAATGAATGGACTGAACTATGGCCGCTAGTTGTTCTGATGCTTTCTGATCGTCATGGAGACAGAAGAAAATGAGTCAAGCACAACCATCCTTCACCACAATGCTCTCCACGGAAAAGCCCTGAGAAAACATCCTGGTTTCTATTGTGCTACATTAGCATAAACCTCTTTTTTTACTGACATGCAGATAAATCATTCCCATCATTGGAGTGAAAAAATAAAGTAATCAAAGCTAAACAAATGATTAAACTATAGTAAGAGATTAGAAACCAGTCACATATGATGCTGTTTTATAGTCAGTTTAATATATATTCACTAAAGTTTATAGCATGAAGCTTGACGAGATGATTCTGTTTGCTGACAGTCACAGAGCTAAAAGATGAGCCAGCAGAAGTGAAAAGAAGCCGAGTCATGAAATCAAACATTATGCACTTTGATAAACAGCAGTTATAGGAAAGCAGAACAGTTTGTTTTAGTTTTGATAAGGTATTAAAGGTATTTTTTTTTTTTTAATTTACTGACAACAATGAAAATGAAGGTAACTGTCCATAATGCTCTTTTTATTTACAACACTAAACTCCACTCTGCAATAATTCATACTGGAAAGTGCTTAGATAGACAGATTTTAAAGAGAAATATAAAAGTAGGTCTTTATTGATGACAAAGCGCCAAATTTGTTGATATAGAATATGCAGTTTGTTGGTGTTTTATGTGTTGATAATGAGAGAAACTTTCTTTGACAGAGTGATTGATTTTTATGTTTTGTCTTTTAAAAAAATATATCTAAAGCCCAGATTACATGGCTCTGGATTTATTTCCACAGATTTTTTTTCTTTGTATATATGTATATATATATATATATATATATATATATATATATATATATATATATACATTTACAATTTCCTCTCAGTTTTTGATAATTTTAGCACATGGTCAAAGATTAAGGCAACAAAATCAAAATAATACGAGGCAGACGTGGGGGGGAAAGAGGATAAAATCGGCTCCATTGTTGTTTTGGTTTCTAGATTAAGAAGTGACAGTGTGTGAAATTCGCTGCTATGTCACCGTATCTAAAAAGCTCTGAGTATTTTGAATACAGTAGTCCCTCGATACTTTATAGTTCGACATTCGCATACTCTTTCTTTTGCGGGTTTTCAACTAAGATTGTATACAGCACACGGTTGTCAACTTTAATATTACTCACGTGATTGGGACGGTACAGGATAAAAAGTTAACTGGAGCGGCAACCAATAAAACAAAATACTTCGGACACGGACAGGTGTTGCCATTTTGTAGTTTTCTTTCAATAAGCCTATACTGTAACGCAAGTCAAAAGAACTACACGGCCCAGAAGCCAACAGTGCTTCCAGCCGCTGCTTTCTGACAAAATTCAAAGAACAGTGATGAAGGGAGCAAACACTAGTGGAGAAACCGAGGTGGTAAAAATAGTTTTGCAACACCGTCAGAAGTACTGTAAGGACAAGTTCACAGAACTGGCAGGAAAGTTGCAAATAATCCTGAAGGTGAACTCATCCTTCAAGTTGTAGTATCTTCACTGGTGTGTACCCATGTAAAATGTTGCAGTACTTCACAGTATATATATATATATGTATGTTGTTAAAATTACATAGGTTTAACAAGTTTAGAACACTGCAAGAGTGTGGGAAGGATTTATAAAGACTTTAAATATATATGAATAGTAAAATAAATATAGCGTACCTACTTTGCGGTTTTTCACCTATCACGGGGGTGTCTGGAACGTAACCCCCGCCATACTCGAGGGACTACTGTAGACCAAAATAAGAGTGTTGAAAATCTATACTTTTTAAAAATTTCAGTTTGTCTCACAAAAATCATCCAACAGCAAACACCAACTCTGTGTTTGGGTGGAAAGAAGGTACAAAGACATTTTCAGTTTTTAAAAAAATATCCAGAGTACTGTGAGCCGGGCCTGACACGTTTTTCACAAATCTGATCAGAAAGTGGTGATGTGCGTTTGGGGAATGATTATATGTCTTGTCTGGGGCCAGACTTTCTTATTGTATCATAATAATAATCTTGATTCATTCTAATTTTACCACATGTTCATTTGTACTTTTTTAATTGTTTGCAAATGCAATCATGCCTTAATGCAATAAATGGTGTCAATTATTAAAAAAAAAGAGTTGGAACAAAAGTGTTTTACTGACAAATAAAGGATTAAGCAGCAGAACATTGTGGACAGATTTAGTGTTGGTCAAGAGATAAAACAGACAGTTTGAGTTTATCATTAATCGGCACAGACAAGTGTGGACTTGTCTGCTCTTTGAAAGAAACAGTGTTAACAACTGAAAAACACATGAACAGCTTCAGGTGCTCCTTAAAAACACAAGTTGTTGTTGTTGTTTTTTTAATTAAAACTTAAAAAATAGCCAAAATGCATTTTTGATGAGCAGCAGCAATCATTTGTTTTTAGATGATGTGAGCTGGGAACTAAAACTGTCATTATATGAAAATAAAATCAGTTAAACATGTGACACTCCCCTCAGACAGGAAGACCACCCTGCTGCTCTCATGATCTACACGAATGTGGACAGATTGTGGAGAAATTGAATAAATAAGTAAATAAAAATAAAAAACACTTTTAGTGGCGGCACGGTGGCGCAGTTAGTAGAGCTGTTGCTTCTCAGCAAAAAGTTGCCGGATTGAATCCTGGCCCGGGACCTTTCTGGGTGGAGTTTGCATGTTCTCGTCGTGCATGCATGGGTTTCCTCCCACAGACCAAAAACACGTAGTCTGATTGGTTACTCTAAATTGTCCCTAGGTGTGAGCGAGAGAGAGAATGGTTGGTTGTCTCTATGTGTCCCTGTGATGGACTGAGACCTGTCCAGGGTGTCCCCCGCCTCTCACACAGTGATTGCTGTATATGGGCACCAGTGACTCTCGTGACACCAGAAGCAAAAAGCGGGTAAAGATAATGGATGGATGGTGCATTGTAAAACTGTTCTCACATCTACTGAAGTCTTGACATCTTCTGGATGTTGTCCTGAGGGCTGCATGTCCAAAGAAGTCAGACCAGAGACAGATCTTTAATATAAGAATGTCAGATTGAGAGCATGTGAGCAGAACAATTAAGTGTCTGGATTTTCTCACTGAGCCAAAACATCTACTCCTCATACATTTTGACAGAGTGTGGAGTAAGGTGGCTGCTTGAGATGGAGATAGAATGTGTTCAGATGTTCTGTTTCTATTTTAAATCTGTGAATGTACCTGTTCAAGACAACATGTCTGGATCCACCTGCTCATATTTCCCCAAATTCAAATAAAACGTCAGGTAGGTGCTAGAACCCTCAAAAGTTTGCTCCGCATGTCATCTCAACCTTTGCCAGGGCTGCTTGTATGAAAATGTGCTTTTCCACCTCAAATCTCTTTTTAATTGAATTTGTTGGAGAAAAAGCTGCGACAAACGGCTTATCTCCATCCCTCCGGTCCGCAGCTTCCAGCGGCGACAGGTCATGTGTGGAGATCTCCAGGAACGTGTGGAATAATTCAGATTCCTGAAACCAGCAGGAGCTACGGCCAGATTTAAGAGGCTGAGGTGAGGCCGACCACCCAGAAAAACTACTTCAGCTGATGAAGATCTCTGTGCCACCTGCCACTGAAGGCAAAAGCAGAGCAATAGTGATTTTGCCCGTTTCGGTCTGTATTTACCGTTAGCAAATTATTTCATGAAGAATTAGACAAATTTGAATGAAACTTTCAGAAAAGAATCATTGCATGCACCTCTGCAACTTATAAGCTGTAGCCTGATCTAAGATGGCTGCCACAGCTAATCAAACTTAGGAAACACTAAATGGTTGTAACTCAGTCGACTCTTACAGGTATTTATAATTTGATGTGGGAGTAGCTGAGACTATTCCGTAATTTATTTTTTTGAGAACAAACTTAATGTGTAAAACGTGGTAACACTTTGGCACAAAATAATGGATTGTTACCAAAATATGTCATGAACCATCCATCATCTTTTACCCGCTTCTTCCTTCTGGGGTCACGGGGGTCACTGGTGCCCATGTCCAGTAGTCACTGTGTGAGAGGTGGGGACACCATGGACAGGTCTCCAGTCCCTCACAGGGACACAGAGACAAACAACCTGTCACTCTCTCACTCACACACAGGGACAATTTAGTTACCAATCATTATAACATGCATGTTTTTGGTCAGTGGGAGGAAACCAGAGTACCCATAGAAAACCCACGCATGCACAGAGAGAACATGCAAACTCCACCCAGAATGGTGACCTTCTTGCTGGGAGGCGACAGTTCTACCAACTGTGTCATGGTGCTGCCTATCTCATGAACCACTGGACAAATTTCAAAGCAGCTTTTAGGAAATGATTAGATATACATCTATAACCGATTTACTTTTGGAGCCAATCCAATTCAAGGTTCAAGGTTCTTTATTGTCATTCACATCACATGTGGTAAATGAGGTGGAACAAAATTGTGTACTCCAGGTCCCAGTTACACCCAAAAATAGCAAAAATATAATGTATAACAAAAAAAAAAAAAAAACAGTACACAAGGATCTAAGATTAACAATAAACAATATATAACAATAATATAATATAATACAGTGTATTAAACAGCAGCCTGAACACGAGTCTGTAGTCAACAGATGTGTATGAACACAGCAGCTTAAAGGCAAGAAATCAGAAGCATGGATGATCAGCAGTACAGATAAAGTGACATATCACCAATTAAAGTGGCATTACAGTGATTATCCTGGTTAGGGATTTGTGAGTCTAACAGTTTCAGGGTAGAAGCTGTTCCTCAGTCTAGTGGTTCTACACTTAATGCTCCTCAACCTCCTGCCTGAGGGGAGTGGGGTAAAAAGTGTGTGTGCTGGGTGAGTGGGGTCCTTCATGATGCAGGTGGCCCTCTTCCTGCTCGATGTAAATAAAAGTTGGCTACCAAAGCTACTGGTAAATAAGCTTAGAAAATACAAAATAAATTTAAATCAGTCAATTTTAAATATTTTGTTAACAAAATGTATTGTGAAAGTAATCTGAGCGTCATTCAAAACACATACTCCAAGTGTAAACCAATGTGCAACACCTTCTTTCTAAAATATTAACATTAACTGTTGGCGTCTGACTTTTAGCAAATAATCACTTTAACCATTGATCATATTTGCACAAAACATTCAAAATAACAACAAAAAAGGTTAAATTATGTCATCTGGACAAGTTTCATTAAGGGAGAATCATTTCATCTTCCATCCAGAGGACTTCCTCAGTCTACATCCTGATAACCAGATCTGTCCCATAGGTAGTCTTCACTGCTGTGCTTCAAGCCAACCTCCTGTTGGAATCTCAAAAGTAGACTTTTAACACGTGCAACACACCCGTATAAAACAATCAATCATGTACAGGGGTCTGCAACATGCGGCTCTGGAGCCACATGCGACTCTTTGGTCCCTCTGCAGCGACTCTTTCAAGCTTTGAGCCAAACAGACATAAAACATATTGGTTGTTATCCAAACTGCAAAAAAATACTAGTTTTAGCTGTTTTCCTGTAATTTATTTTGCAAATACTTACTTTCACATTTTGTTTTATTTCTATACTTAATTGTTTTTTTACACAATTAAAAAAATAACATAGGTCTGCATAGTTTATAGTTTTTTTTTTTTTCCCCCCCCCCCCCCCCCCGCGCCGCCTTTACAAGAATCTAGTCATTTCATTTGTCTTAAATTGTAAAAATATCAATAAATGTTAAGAAATCATTTTATATTTTTAGCTTTATAATGTCAACCCTACTGTCCACAAAAGTATCTTCCAGCAAACCTAAAGTGGCCCACGGGCCACCAGTTGATAACCACAGTTGTAACCACGGTTGTTGAGGCTCTGGACACAGTTAATTTAGCGAACGAAGGTGTAAATACGGCTCATTTGATCATAAAGTTTGCAGACTCCTGATCATAGACAACAATCAAATGTTTTAGGCCAGTTTGTTGTACATGATGATTGATTGTTTTGGACGAGTGTGCTTTGCACGTAATAAAAGTCTGTTTTTAAGATTCTAACAGGAGGTTGACTTGAAACACAGCAGTGAAGGCTACCTATGGGACAAATCTGATTGGCAGGCTGTAGACTGAGGAAGTCCTCTGGATGGGGGGTGAAACATTTCTCACTTAAAGAAACTGGTCCAGATGACACGATTTAACCTTTTTTGTTGTCATCTACGTGGATGGTTGAGCTTACAACCCCTTCTTCAGAAAAATCATACTTTACAAATTTACAACTGTTTAATCAACACTGCAACAATTAATCAATATCAGACAATACATAAATGGCTACAACTTAGTAAATTTAATCAACTATGTGCCCCAACACACATGGCTGACCATGGCATCTTGTGATATTGCATGAGGCTGCACATAAAGTTTTTTGATAAGGTTTGAAAACAACTCTGTAGTTTCTCAGCACAAGAAGATGTTGGTTCAAGGAATGCAAGGACTATTTCATCTGATGACATGGTCACGTCAGAGTCTTCGTGGGCACAAAACACTCACATCTGCCATGATTTGTCATTGTGTGTGAACTTTCACGTGTGTCTGTGCACATGTGCTCATGTGAGGTTACCGTTCTACACTCGTAACGTTTGTGTCGATCCCCAGGTTTCTTTGTCTGCTCCGACTCTGGTGTGTGCGCTGCCCGCTGAGAATGTGTGTACACATCTGTGATGGACGCCCCGTGGCGCCCCAGATAACACTATCTCTGTGGAGCCAGAGCCCCGTGGTTCTATTCAGCGCCGAGGATGAGGGGCTGTGGGACTGCCCAGCATGCGGACCTGCTGAAAGGCGGGGAGGGTGACAAGCTGGGCCGTCACTGTAAGCCAACCTGGATCATAATGCTTTATAACCTCTTCTTTGGTGCCCCCTCCTCCCCCGTGGGGAGGCCCTGCATCACTCTGACTGGGAGCTGTGTTTGTGGGTTACACAGAGGCAAGAAGAGGGTGTACTCTGTGTTTTATTGCTGTCATGGCACCCTCTGCACCGCTTCTGATTAGAGTCAAGCATAAACAAGGTCAACCTGCTTTGCTGGAGGACTGCCCCTCCCTGTGTGACACAGACAGCATTCGACTCCTCATTTATTGCCACGAAGCTCTTCTTTGTTGGGGAGGGACTGTTGATGGGGTCCCTCACAAATTGGATCTTTTATTTGCCCCACAAAGAAATAGAAGAGACACAACAGCCCAAGCCCATTTTATAGCCCCCCCAAACCCCTGAGCATGAATGATCACTTGCACAGATAATGGCTGGTTTAGGCTGATAATTATTAAAAGCCTGATCTGCCTTGAAGGAATGCCATTCACCCGCTGCCTTTTAATGCCAGAGTTTAACATCATCTTAAGTCGTGCAAATGAAAAGCTACATTTTTGTCCAATCTTGGAATCTGTGACAATTTTAGCCTGTTTTTGGGGGGTGCTCAAGCACCCATAAATTTTAACTCAGCACCCCTGAAAAATAAATAAACCATCATTAGGATTTTGTAAGGAAACAGTTCTCAAACCTTAGATTCAGCAAAATATTGAATACATTTGGAATTAATATGGAATAAATTATGACATTCTTAAACAGACCAGTAAAATCTGTTTTTTTGCTCGAGTCAGATCTTTGATGCCACCTGTCAATCAATCGTGCATGCTCTTAACAACTGACCAATCAGTGATCTCAATTGATCCCAAATTGAAATGCCCCTTACCTGCAGAGCTCCACCCCCTTTTTCTTTGGCAGCATTGTCCGCGTTTGCATTTCGAACGTTTTGTGATTTTTTTTCATGAAAAATCATCATAAAACATGGTTAAACATAGTCAGTGGACAACATTCAGACAGTTTACCCCGAGTGTTTAGAGGGTGGAAGACAGTTTATTCTATTTCAAAATCTAAACAGAGTCTGGAAAAATGTAAAAGATGATAAAAGCCCTTGGCCGACCTCATGAGCAGCTGAATACAAGAGTGATAAACAGGAAGTACCACATGTTCGTTTGTATGAAGGTAACTGCAGGTAAATCCTCTATTTTCTGTCATAATTATATTGTATGCTTAATGGTTACATTAAAGGTTAATGTTTAAAGCTAGTTGTGCTTTGTTTAGTGTTTTAAATGTAGATATATGTTGCAAGTTCTGGTTGCATAAGGATAGTCTTTGTTTGCTATGATCATTTAAATTTAAACTGATTTTGTACTAAGTGTTTATCAGGTTGTGTAATGTAAAAAGAAAAGAGTGCTACATCTGTAGCATCTTAGCTAGCATGTCTGTATTACACGCTGTTAGCTTAGCGCTACTTCATGTTGTGCTGAGCTCTCCAAAATAGTTATTGAATCAAGTGTTTACTTATATAGGTATACGTAGATATTTAAAAATCTGTTAAAATACGCCAGAATGCAGGAAATGGCATTTACTTTATTCAAAAATTTCTAGTGGAGGACCCCCAGACCCTCCACCTCTGTGTCCCCCACACTTTACAAATGCTTCTGATGCCAATGAACACTGCGTTGTTCAAGCCAAGAGCCATTGTCAGCACGGGGGGTGTAAGCACCCATAAATGTTAGTTTCTAGAATTGTGCGTGCTTGAAATTAAAGTTTTATGCAATCTCATGCAACAATGCGAGATCTCGTGGGACGTGTTAGCACTCAGTGGATTAAGGATGAACCTCAGCTACTACCACACCAAATTTTAACTCACTATGTGAAAGATTGATGGATTTTTGTGTTGTTAAGGTCAATCAGCTGTGGCAGCCATCATAAATTGAATCGACTCCCTTAAATTAATCCGTTGTCAATGTTTATCTAATATTTACTTCTTCGGAGTTTCAATAAAATCTATTCAGTGAGCTCATAAGAAATTTTACTGACATTTTACTGTTTTAACATAGTTTAGTTCACTCTCGGGTAAAACACCTCAAATTCTGGCTTTACACTGTTATAAGTGACAAAGTTGTAGCCATTTTTGTGTAATCTGCCCACAGTTATAAAATCTTCCACTAAGGAGTTGGGCAGCTAAAATCGTCCACATCAGTGCATGAAAGTGATACAAATACATCAGAGCAGATATTTAGTCTCCCTCCACTCGATGAACGGGCAGGAAATTGTTGTCCATCTCTTGTTTCCAGGCCCTCATCACATATTTATAAGGAAGAAGCGACTGGGATGATCTTGAGCGGTCTGAGCGTTCATTAATGCCTCCCCACACCGGTTTGACTGCAGAGGAGGGGCTTCAGCAGGAACCATCTGAACAGGCTTTCCACAAGGCTGCTGATTATGGATGAAATGCTAATGGAGGCTCCATTTAGATTGCCTGCTCCAATCTGAAAGGAAACATAGACGATGAGAAATTAGGATAAAAGGTTCAGGGTGGGGGTGGGGTGGGGGGTCTTCTTTTATCGAAAGATATTATGTAGGTTTCACCACTTTGCATTTTGGATCAGTCCACATAATATTGCGCATCTTTATTTAGAAAAATAAAAAGTAATTTAACGAAAATAAATACTGAACTGGTTGAGATTTTTCCATGAATGTAAACCTCTGGATTGGTGATTTACATGAACCCACGCAAAAAACAACAACAACAACAAAAAACCCTCTCTAGACTGTGTTTGAGTTTTGATGTGCTAATTTTATTTATTCGGGGACATGCAGGGAAGACAAATGCAGGTGTGCAAATGAGGGCCACTGCAACATGCAGATGATGATTCTGAAACAATCTAGAGGTTTTAGAGACCAGAGAGCCTCTGCTTTAACCCTTCTAGGTGTTTCTCTGGGTTTATACAGTAATGTAGTTGCTTAGTTTATTTCAAGACATAATTCCTTCTTTATGGCCAAGAAAGGTGGGCAATAGTGTAATTGCTTGTGACTATGAGTGTGTGTCCATTTGTCTGTCTGTTAGCAAAATACCTCAAATCTGCAGTCAAATTTGAATGAAAGCCCATAAAATTATCATTAGAGCTACAACTGATTATGCATGTATTCATGATGCATATGTATATACACATGTATCTATGCTCAGATGTGTATGTATGTGTATATATATATATATATATATATATATATATATATATATATATATATAAATCCTGAATGTAGTACTCCATACCACCTTGTGCATAGTCTTTTTCCAAATATGTTTATTCTGCTTCTTTTTTATTATTATTTCGTATACGTACGTCTTTTTTCTGTATAATTAGAAAATACTACTGGATGCCTCGAATTTCCCCCCGGGATTAATAAAGTGTCTGTCTATCTGATTAAGTTTTGGAGTCTCTCCAGTTTAAGATGGTCACCACAGCTATCAACTTTAGCAGACAAAAAGTGGCTAAAACTCAGTATAATAGACACTGAGCTAAAATCGTGTGTGGTGGTAGCTGAGTCATACACAACACAGAATCTGAGCACTAACAGATCCCTCGACATGTATGTTTTTTTACATTTACATGCAGGGTGGCATGAAAAGTCTGTAAATATGTTTTTGTGATAGTTAATTCCAACCTGTTGGTGAAACTCATGACCGAATAAAGAAATCGCTTTAGATCAACGTTTATTTCTTTTGACTTGTGTGTGTGTGTGTGTGTGTGTGTCTTGGTATCCAGCAGTTGGTCTGTAAAAGACATTCTTGCCGTGTGGCTTTGGTCTCTGTGGTGGCAGGGAGAAGTTAATTGTCTCCCAAGTGGAAAGGAGGAGGGCACACAGCTGCCACACACACAACATAAACACGGATTACTCCAGCACAGTGCATACAGACTGACACAACTGCATGAACCCTCACATGATCAAAAACTAATGCCCCCCACACACACACAAACACACACACACACACACACTGCTGTCTGTCTGAAGGGCAGCGTGTCAGGAGGGGAGTGTGGAAAACGAGTTGGGGCAGCGCTGGAGGCCTGCCACTCGTACAGCGTCAGTGTTCACGCTAAGAAGCAATGCTGAAAACAAGTCTGGTCCAACCTCTTCAATCCAACCTTTAGCTTTGCCTTTATTCAGCAAGAAAACTCCTGGGAAGACCATAAACTCTGGTTTTTACTGCCAAAATGAGTTTTGGACCGTCCTTTGAGTGTCTTTGTTATCGTCTGGCACATCCTTCTTTTAACTTAAAGAAATCCATTTAAATGAGTTGTTTAACAAAAATACGGTACGGTCCAAAAGTTTTAAATTACCCCTAAAAATTTTATACTTTAAGTCCAAGGAGTCAGACTTTCTTGTAAATATTTAAAGTGGTCGTGATTGATACTTGTCCAAGACTTTTCTGAAGGTCTTTCAAAAGTTTCCTTTGGCCTTTGGCTGCTTTTAAATGTATTCTCTGCCCAATTCTTGAATCTGACGCAACAATGGACAGTGGCTGAAAGTTCGACAAATAAGAACATTCCCAGCAAAAAATCTGACAAAGGACCTGAGAGATGCATTATCATTCAATGATCACCTATAAGTCATGTTTTGAACAGCTCTGCTCTATCTTTGGTATTTTTTCACAAGTCCAGCTAACAAAATAGGAACAGACTGTGTTTTTGTTAGAGGCTGTAATGAAAGAGCCAAAGATCCCAATAAACATGTATTAGTTGTGCGATGTCTTCTTATGCCCAACAATTAATTATTTGTTTCAACAAAAACTAAAAATAGTCTTGTTTTTCCTGTTCACTTCACTTCGATTCAATTCAGTTCAGTATAGCGCCAAGTCACAACAGAATCATCTCTGGGCACTGAACAGAAACATTCTTATGTAAAAATAATAATTTAACATTATTTATCTGAGGAGCAGACTGCTTTGAGTTTAACTCCATCACAGAACTCTCATCTTGAGCATGAAGGCGACAGTGGAAAGAAACAACTCCCTCATGAGGAGGAAACCTTTATCAGAACCAGGCTCAGGACAAGCGACCATCTGCTTCGACCGGCTGGGTTTGAGAGGAACAGATACACAATGGCAGGTGAAGAATTACATGTTAAGATAGAAGTTGTATCAAATGAAAACTATTCAATTTTAACATTTCATGTAAGAAAATTAGGTCAATTTGTCCTCCAGTAGTCTAAGCCTATAGCAGCATAACAAGCCAACCCTAACTATAGGATTTATCAAAAAGGAAAGTCTTAAGCCCAGTCTGAAAACTGGACAATGTGTCAGCCTCATGGACAGAAACTGGAAGTTGGTTCCACAAGAGAGGAGCCTGATAACTGAAAGATCTTCCTCCCATTCTGTTTTTGGAAACTCTAGGAACGACAAGGAAACCTGCAGTCTGAGAGCAAAGTGCTCTGTTAGGAAAATATGGAACAATAAGATCTGTAATATCAGCTGGAGCTAGGTTGTTGAGAGCTTTGTAGGTTAGAAGTAAGACTTTAAATTCAATTCTGGATTTGACAGGGAGCCACTGGAGAGAAGCTAAAACTGGAGAGATATGATCTCTCCTACTAACTCCAGTTAAAATTATGGCAGCAGCATTTTGGATTAACTGAAGACTTTTTAAAGAAGTATTTGGACACCCAGATAATAAACAATAGTCCAGTATAGATGTGACAAATGAACAAACCTTTTCTTCCCATGTTTGTTTCATTTTATCTTGTTGTCATCAAACCTTGTACCTCTGCTAAAACTGTTATAACTAAGAGAAATCTTTAAAGGATAAAACTAAAAGAACAAATTAATAGTTTTTGGAGAACTACTAGCCAAGTTAAGTTTTTTCTTGTTTTGTATAACCTGTATTTCACTGAGTTGTGACTGTTAGCAACTGGTTGGAGGAAAAACTCGCAACAAAATGCACCAATTTTCACTTGAAATTGAACTGAATTTCTACTTATGACACATTTGCTTGACATTCCTGCAAAATCTTTTGTATCAATTTAGTTGCAAAGTGTCCTATAAATGTCTCAATTTGTCCCCAATCTGTCCCAAACTGGTTTCATAGTTTGGTAAATTACCCCATTATTTTCTCACAATTCTTAAACTTTCTGACTCATGGTGTCAAGGTTCTGATGTTTTGGCTCCCTTTTTCTCCACGAACCATCTGTGCAGGTGCTGTGAGTAGGTGGTGCCAGTTGTTCTCAGCTGTCTTCAATGACAGTTGATTACTTAAGGCTGAGTGAAACCATAAATCCATTGTTGCACCATTGACTGCCTTACGAATCCTTGTGGAGCTTCTTTGGTTACCAGAACCTCATCTTCTCCTGAGTCATTCCTTCTGTTGGTGACCTCTTCCACACCCAGAAACAACCATGCATTAAGGTACATTAAGGACTTCCAATTTTTCACCGGCCTGCCTACTTTGCAACTCTCAGCATCTGCATTACCATCTCACCTGGCGATTCTCCTGAACACAGAACCCAGACTCCCATCTGCTCACCTCCCAGTCCTGATAGCAAGGATGCACCAGTAACATTACATTCAGTACCACAATCTTCAGTATTGCTTTGGATTATGCAAACTCACTTTCGCTGTCTCTCGCAGATCCTCCCGTTCCTTATCAACCATGTCTCCTTTAAATAAACCTTACCTTTTTACCATTGCCTGCTTTGTGTCATTTTAGTTTGTAATTCTGAACTCTGGTTGAAAATTATATTGACCAAAAATGATACATAAAACTCAACTGAGATGGGTTTGAGACAAATTCAGATGTCCATGCAACAACTCTGTGACTATGACTGTGTGAGTCATGATAGGACACTGATGACCATCGTTGATGTTTAGAGGTATTTAAGAAATTCTCTGGCAAATGTTGTTCAGTATTTGTCGCCAACAGTTTCAGCCCAGTGAATTACAGGCTGGTTTTGTTAATGTGGACGTTTTCAACACCCAGGGTACATACAAGCCATAATGAATCCCAATGAATCAAGCCTTTTAAAACTTGGATTCAGTAAAAAGTCATTGCACAATTCATTATGAGACTTTTACTGTATCAACCCAATGCTACTTGAGTCCCAATGAAAGGTAAACAAACAAACAAACAAACAAACATCAGACAAAAGGGCTCAGTCTAAAAGTTGCGATCAAAGTGCTTCATGTATTTGTCTGCCAAAGAAACCCATTAATGCTCATACAGAGATGTATTCTTCCATCCATGATCCTGATCTCTTGAAGCCACTACACTGCCTTCGTCACACACAAACCCACACACATACAGCTCTTCCATTTGTCATTTCGTATCTGTGCGGGGCTTTTATTTGATTAGCTGCAATTTGTTTTGTGGAGCGGTGGAGCATTTGGCTCAGTGGGGGAGCTCTACACAGCAAACACACTTTGACGGTCACATGTGATGGTTCTTAGACAGACAGGATGGATGCACATGAGTACATTTTGGAAGCCACATCAACCCTATCTTGTCTACTTCCTTTGCATATGCACTGAAGCATAAAAGAGATTTGATGACATAAATTTGGCTTTATTATTCACAGCAGTGTCTTATAATTCAGCTTCTAATGTGATCAACAAAACGGTGTCTTTGCTTCTGACTTTCATGTGGCCTTACCATGATCTCATCTCGGTGCGGTCAAGAAATAACTACAGGTTACATAACAATGACTGCGGTGTGACACCCTATCTGTTGAGCCTTGGCTCCACCAACCATCAGTCCTTCAATAATGGATGCAGGATCAATGCTGGTGAGGGTGCGTGACTTGAAAAGACGTGTGAAAGAGACTCAGGCCATCATTGTGTCAGCGCTGGGCTCCGAGCACCTTTTTCTTCGCTTCAGTCATCAATAAAGAAAAGACCGATCACAAAGAGGTCAACGTGTAGTGTTTCACTTTGTCACCAAGGATGAATCTAGGATGAAGCATAAACACCTGAATGTGCACAAAATATTTAGTCGAGCTTTGTCCAGTTATTTATGAGGGATTCCCACACATAATATTTTATTACGAGATGAAAACCTGCAAGAAGCAAAAAGCAAAAATAAGAAGATTTAGAAGCAGATTTGATACTTGTTGTCTGAATTGTCCTGTCCAAATATACTGAGCAGGCTTTTGTTATGACTGTATGCAAATAAAAACAGATCTTGAAGCCAGGAAAGATGGACCAAATATTCACTAGTCTGAAAATCAAACAAAATATATGTTTACTTGCAAAGCAGAGATGAAATTGACAATAGAAATGGTATACATTTGGACAGAACTTACATTCAGAAACTTCTTTAAGCACATTATTAACATACAAGACTTCAATAAATCAGTTTTTTTTGTATGGAGCTAGTTCACAACAATGTATCTCAGTATACAACACAGTTTTTTTTTTCTTCTTCTTTCGGCTGCTCCCTTCTTCAGGGGTCACCACAGCAAACTAACCTTCACAAGGATTTGGCAATTATTTTTATGCCAGATGTCCTTCCTGACGCAACCACAGACCACCAAGCTACCACAGCCCTCTGTGTGGAGCAGAGCTGCTATCTAGGCTGCTCGAGGGAGCAGATGGTGGGGTTTAAGGGCCTTGCTCAAGGGCCCAGAATGGGACAAATGAGACACCTTCTCTAACCCTTTGCACCACCACTCTCCTTTCAGTGTACAATTTAGTCCAGATCATAAAATCCAGTTCAGTCCAAAACAGATCCAAATATAAATCCAAAAACAGTCAAACATGAAACTAAACATTCACAGACAAGACACTGTGAAATACTAACTAGTGGAAGTTTTGTAAGCCAGTAGATTGGGCTACATCTTCACTTTGGTTCAGTCTTCCATCCTGAGCAGTAAGTTGGTGACAGTACAAAGGAACAACTTCTTTTTAACAGAACGAAAACTCCAGCAGAACCAGTACCAGTACCAGGATGGGCAGCTATCTGTCTCGACTGGCTGAGGAAAAAGAGAGCAGGAAAGCGACAGAGGCAAACAGCATGACTGGCCCATGTCGTTTACATGGGGAGAAATAAAGTGAAATATGGAACAGAGTAGTACCTCACTTTTCGCGGGGTTATGTTCCAGAAATCCCTGTGATAAATGAGAGTCTGCCAAGTACAGATGTTATATTTATTTTAGTATTTATATATAGGCTTTAAAAACACTTCCCACACTATTGCAATGTTCTTAACAATGTTCTAAATTCTATAAACGCTCTAAAAGAGCACAGCGAAAGAGAGCAGACAGACTGATGCTACAGTTACTGAACCAATTAGTGTGGTCTAGGGGCAGACTGGCCATGGGGAGCACTGGGACATTTCCCGGTGGCCTGGCCCACTCAGTGATCGCTGAGAGGGACTAAAGGCTTGGTTCTGGTCACTCTTGATTATTTTAAATAAACAATCCATGTCGCTCGTATGGCTCACTCAGGTGTAAAGCAGGCCCCCTGCCCCACCTTTCTTTTTCTGAAGCTGTCACAGCAGAGCAGAGAAGCAGAACATGTTGCACGCCCGCTTGTTGTGTGTCTGCTGTGACAAGCAGCCACAGAAAAAGAAAGGGGGTGGGGGGTGGGGGTGTCTCATACCTGAGTGAGCCCTGCTTAGCCATTCTCTCTCTCTTTCTTTTAAACCGAGTCCCCGGGGCTCAGTGGGATTAACCTGTCTAAATAAAGGTTGAATGAATGATTCACTCTTATTTTTCCACCTAAGCATTTTCTCCGGTAATCTGCATTTGTTCATCTGATCTCTTCATCCCTGCTCCCTGAGCATTAGCGATGGAGAAAGACAAACCCCTCCCCTCCTTTCTCTTTCTGAGGCTGTCACAGCAGAGCAGAGACACAGAACAGGTTGTGCACCCTCTTGTTATGTGTCTCTGCTCTGCTGTGACAGACAACCTCAGAAAGAGAAAGGAGGGGACCGGAGGTGGGGTCTGTTTTTCCCCATTGCCAGTCATGTGTCGTGTACAATCTTACATTGAAAACCCGCATAAGTGTGAGTCCGTGAAAGTCGAATCATGAAATATTGAGGTACTACTGTAGAGCAAGTAAAGACAGCAAAGTGAGGAGCTGTGGCCAGTTTTGCCTCTTTTCCACCGCTCCTACTCAGCCCTACTCTGCTCTGCCCTGCTCAGATCAGCTCTTTACATGTCGCATTTCCACTGCACTTCAGGACCGATGCCGTAGGCTTGTCCAGAATCCAAAATCCAACTAATGAACTTTTAATGGACTTTAGTTCAAGAGTTCTGTGACGACTTAAACTCAAAGCAGTCTGCTCCTCAGATAAATAATGTTAAATTATTATTTTTAAATATGAATGTTCAGTGTCCTGCAACGACTTCTGCTGTGACTTGGCGCTAAATAAATAAAATGAATTGAATTCAATCTGAAGAACCAGATTCTACAAAAACATCTATATTTAAAATTCTATATTTTTCTTCATCATTTGATGTATTTGCACCCGTGTCTACTTTTATTGTTCAATTTAGATATGTGGTTTTGTTTCTTGTATACAGATTTTATTTTAGCTTTAATTTAAAGTGTAATTCTTGTTTTGTGAGTTGTAAATCTGTGGGTTAGAATAAAGTTGAACCAAAGGCTGTGTCTCTTCTTTAAACATGTTTGAGGGAAATATTCCTGAGAGATCCAATAATATTGTCTTTTTATGATTTTTCAGCTGAGTTCACTTTAATTAACAGATTATTTAATAAAGTCAAAGTGAAAACAGGATTTCATGATAAAGCCAGCACCATTTATTTATTTTTATTCTTCATTGATTAAACAAAAAACAATTTTTTATACATAAAATGTAAAAAAAATAAAAAATAAAAAAAAAGTTTCCACCTTCCGTCTCGGTCCACCCGCCTGCCAGGGCTCAGAACCTGGCCTTTGTGAGCATGCAAGACCGGAGCCCGGACCGTGGCCTCGCATGCTTCAACAGGTCGGCAGCTCGTAAGATCCTCCACGATGGCTAGCTCGCTCGAAGTTTGTCGTCAGTCACCAAACACAAAAAACACCTGAACTTCATCATTAAACACGGCGTTGTCATTATTGTTTTTAAAATCTTAAAACTAGATCCAGTCGCTGCTCCGAGTTCTGAGTAATTGCAAATGGCGGCTTTGTGAAAAGTTTCTGAGAGAGATCCGGTAACTCCTCCCCTGACCAACCAGTGACGGACAGTGTTCTGACGTCACGTTTAGGTGCCGACTCAGCTCGAACGGTCGCACCAGAGAAGCAGGGACAAAAAAAAAGGGGCGGCATCAGCCTCGAATCAGCTAAAAAGTACTAGTGGAAAAGCGCTCGAGCCTTCACTCCAGCCTGCGTTGAGCGTTGTGCATTGTTCATGCCATGTCCATTTCTCCATATTATCTCTGTGATTTCATCAATTAACTGTAAGTTTTGTTGCCATGCCAACCTTTTTGTTTTGTTGAATAAAGTTTAGGATATTTCTTTGAGCCCCTTGTGTTGGTCCATTCCTCCTCAACCGGGACAATCGTCTTATGTTGAGGAATGGCAAAGTTATAGCTGATTTGATCAACCCTTAAATGTGACATTATACAATCTCAAGTAATCTGTTAGCTTTCAAAGTATGCACAGCAAATGATGGTGAATGTTGTGAATTTACTTTTAGCTGTGGCAGCCCTTTTGATTAAGGTGGACCCCCAAAGTTATTCAGCTGTTGTACAGATAATGATTACAGTAAATATCTTTTATCTTTGGGTTTTTTGACCCTCTGCTCTCTTGTCTTTTCTTCACTCTTGCACCCATCCTTCATGTACTCCGAACCACAGGGGGTTAATTAAAACTGATTGGGTCCTCAGAGACCACACCCTCCTCTGACAGGTAAGGTATCAGGCTCATGTGAGCTGTGTGTGTGTTTGTGCATGTGTGGATATGTGCTTAGAACACCGTGTACCCTTACGCTCGTCCCATTGGAGCGCCACCAGTTCACTAGTGCTCATTCTATACGTATGCATTAGAGTGTGGCCTTCCTGCATTTGCATTTTGTGCTAATGTGAAGCATTTATGTAGGTGCCCCGTCTTTTCAGAGCCACTTAAGGACCTCATGGTTGACGGCTGATTAGAATCTTCTCACTGGAACCAATTGCAGCTTTGCTTTAAGTTCACACCCGCCCGCCTGGTGGAGAGACACTGGAGGGGGAGACACATCCTGATTTTAAACCTCATATCATCCCTCTGATTACAAACACAGCACAAAGCATCATCAGTTCAAGTGTCCTTCAGGTTTCAATGTGTTCTGATGGAGCAAACGTCTGCAGGCGCTCATGTCAGCAGTCAAACGCTCAAAGGAAACAGTGATAGAAGCTGCCGTTTTGTGTTTGTGTGCATATGTGTGTGTGTATTTTTACTGGCAAGTGAGATGTTTGTGTGTAGAAGGGGGAACTAGTGTTGTATAACAGGGGCTGGCTAGGGAAAAGAGCAACACACACACACACTCACACACACAGCTCCTGCTGCTAAGCTGGCAAGTAGAACAGTCAAATTAGCCTCTGGAGAACGAAGCCATCCAAGATCTCCTCAGGGAAGAGGTGAGGGAAAAAATAGAAGATGGAGAAAGACATTGAGCCAATGAGATGAAGGATGGAGAGATGGGTTCAAAAAAACAGCACGGACATGACGGAGCGAGAGGGAGACGAGAGACAGACAGGTGACACAACGGAGGGCTGTACAAGAACATGAGGGAAGGAGAGGAGGTGAAGAGAAACAGGTGGACAAAAAGAAGGAGGAGTAAAAGATTAGGAGTTGGACATGAGCAGACACTTTATACTGGAGATAAGGTGTGTAAAATCCCAGAATAACCAGTTTTACCGTTAACAAAAGGTACAAACGTACAATCAGCAGTTTATAGTTTAATATTTTAAATTACAAATACCAGTTCGAGGGCAAAATAAAGAGTGATGTTAAACAGTTTCTGTCCACCACTAGATTTAAACCTGTGATGACATTTTTTTTTTTTTGGCTGCTCCCTTCTTCAGGGGTTGCTACAGCGAACTAACTCGCACGAAGACTCGGCAATCCTTTGTACACAAAGGAAGAGTGTTTTTACACCTTTCCTGATGCAACCACAGACCACCGAGCTATGCAGAGAGCTGACATCTAGGGTGCCCAGGGGAGCAGATGGTGGGGGTTGAGGGCCTTGCTCAAGGGCTCATAGTGGGGAAAATGAGGGTGGAGGCAGGTGTGGGTGCTGCACTTTTCCCACCAACATTTTGATGTTGTCAGTCCGGGGAGTTGGGCCAGCGACCCTTCCATCAAGGCTCACCTGCTCTAACCTCTGCGCGACCACTCCCCACAGTGCTGACCTATTTATTTGTTTGTTTTAAAAAAAAAGTTTAATTTTGTTTCAACTTTAGTATTTCTACCCTTAATAAATAAATAAATAAATAAATAAATAAATAAATAAATAAATAAATAAATAAATAAATAAATAAAAGAGCTGTTTAGTGAGTTTTTTACACTTTGGCCATGTAGAAGTTGGGTTTAGTTGAAAAGTTAGGAGCAAAATTATTTATTTATTTATTTGTTTATTTATTTATTTATTTATTTATT
>NC_056514.1:19438803-19449515 GCF_014905685.2 Nematolebias whitei | reverse complement strand
CCTCAATAATTAAACAAAAATCCTGTAGCCATGCATTTTGTGTTTTTCTGTTGCATTCTCAAATATCACACTGAAATGAGCCCTAAACACAGGTGTACCTACTAATTCAATGGGTTTATCCACCTTATTCTTGGGTGCTCTACTGTATAAATGATTATGGTACAACTTCCTGTCAGACAGGAAGTAGCAGTAAGCATTGGTTAACTATTGTAGTAGAGCATGGGGCGTGGTTTATTTGAAAGTTATTATTCATTTAACAGATAAAACTTAGTTTATGCTTGGTTTCCATTTATTTAACAACCATAAAATTTACTAAAAGCCTAAGTTCTGAGTTCAGGTACCTCGACTGCATAATTTCTGGTAGTGGGGGACTGCGTTTGCGTTGAGAAAAGAAATGGGCTGTTGTGGCTGAGTGGTTAGAGCAGTCGCCCTCCAATGCAAGAGTTGGGGGTTTGAATCCTCCATCAGTCACATGTCGAAGTACCCCTGGGCAAGACACTGAACCTCTCATTGCCTCTGATGTGTGTCCCATTGGTGTATGAAAGTGATACAGCTCTGATTAGTTTCTTTAGAATAACAACAAAGTCCATGCTCAATAATCCAGGTATACAATCCAACATTTTTCAGTCAAGTCATCTGGACAGTTTCTTTTTTTGTGCTGAAACGTTTCGCCTTCATTTCGGAAGGCTTCATGAGTCAAGGAAACACACAACAAAACTGATTCTTCCCCAACAGCTTACTCCAAAGTGGAACAAACCAGTTCTGTCCAGATGACCTGACTGAAAAATGTTGGTTTCTTTAGAATGATTTGTTCAGTTACCTTTGTAGAGATCTAGTAGAGTTCTGTATGAATGGGTAAATGAGGACACAGATTGTAGTGTAAAGAGCTTTGAGTTTCTGGATAAGATAGAAAGGTGCTGTATAAGTACTGTTCAGTTACCTGTTGTGTTCACGGCTGCACAAACAACCAGACCAAACTTTATCAGTGGCTACAACAACAGGGTTAGGGACATGAACCCTAAACAAAAAGAGTGTTCCTGTGTAAAGAGGTATAGTTTCCATCGCCTTCCTACAGCTGAGGAATTAAGAAGAATGTGGCTGAAAAATGTGAACTTGAAGAGACCACCCAAAACGCTGTATGTGTTAGTTACTTTGTTGACAAACGGCAGATGGAGGAAAACCTGCATCCTACTTTGTTGCTGAGCTACAATAAACCGGAGAAGAGATACCGGATCCTCAGGATTGAAAATAGTGACAAGAATATCAGGTATGATTTATAGTATTGGTTCTTCTTCAGTATTACACTAAAGTTCATGCTCAATAATCCAGGTAAAAATCCAACAATGTTCAGTCAGGTCATCTGGACGTTTTGTTTGTGCATTTTCCATTTTTCAGTATTGTGATTTTCTCTGCAATTAACCTAAGCTTGGTCATGGACGACTTTAAGGCTTTGGCTGGGCTCTATGTCTGCTTTAAGATACATAAGATTGTGTCCCACCTCGTTTAACAAACCTTATTACTGTGTAGATACTGATAAACCTCAGAGCTTTTCATGTTGTTCATCGCTTCACCGTCGGAAGAGCCGAGTCAATGATGTAGCTAAATATGTTAGTAGATGTAATCTGCAGTCACTTCTTCACGTTGTCCTCCCATCCTCGTCCTCAGTAGGCATGCAGTATGATTATATTGTCCTGTTTGAGCTCTGACAGGTGGTGTTCCATCCATCCATCCATCCATCCATCCATCCATTATCTTTACCCGTTTATTCCATTTTGGGTCACGGGGGTCGCTGGTGCCCATGTCCAGCAATCACTGTGCGAGGGGCGGGGTACACCCTGGACGGGTCGCAAGTCCATCACAGGGCCACATAGAGACAAACGAGACAAACAACCATTCACTCTCTCACTCACACCTAGGGACAATTTAGAGTTACCAATCAGCCTAACATGCATGTTTTTGGTCTGTGGGAGGAAACCGGAGTACACGGAGAAAACCCACACATGCACGGAGAGAACATGCAAACTCCACCCAGAAAGGCCCCTGGACCGGGGTTTGAACCAGGGACCTGCTCGCTGAGAGGCAGCAGCTCTACCAGTTGCGCCACCGTGCTGCCCCAGGTGGTGTTCCTACATGTTTAAATTAAATCCACAATGCTCAGAGAAACTACACTAGCTCGTACTATTCACACATAAACAAACGCCGGTTTTGGTCTGCACCGGAAGTCACGCCCATAATTCACGCAAGGCATCATGGGGCCTATAATAAGGTGGATATCCTTTCTCATGGCCTGGAGGTGCGTGCTTGTGCTCATTACTGAGAGAACTGTACAATGTTCGCAGAACGTGATATTTGTTCAGGTCGAATGAGTTTTTCTTATCCTAGAAAGCAAAAGTGGAAGTTGTTCCAACATGATGGAATGGGTCAGAATGTCCCGACTCTCATTCGGACTGCGAAAGCAGAAATATGTAATCCATAAAGTCTTATTGCTTTATTACAGCAGAATCAGAGTGTTTGGTGGTGTCTGTGCCTCTGAAGGAGAAAGTCCTGTGATCGGACCTGTTGCCTGGACTGAGCCTTTCTGTGTGGAGTTTTCAAATTCTTCTTGTACTTTGGACTGAAGACCCAACTTCAGACTCTGAGCTCATCAATGAGAGAAACAATAAGATATGAACGTTGCCAAAGTCTCTGATCACCAAGATTAGTTGTTTTTTCCTTTTTCGCGTTTGCAATTTTGGACACAAGGACGAAAGAGTAAAGAGAATTAGTATTTGAGTGGGAGGAGGCAGACCAGAAGCATTTTTCTACTGTAATGAGTCTGGCTGAGACCAGAGCAGCAGCAGCTCAGCTCAGCTATTCATGCAGCGCTGCAGACAGTTCTGTCAGACGGTTAAAAAAAAAAAGAGTAAGAAAAATGAAAGAAGACAAACAGGGAGACAACTGAGATGGAGTAACACAGTTAGAGAGAAAGCACAAGGGCAGCAGTGAGGAGGAGACAAGGAGAGGATGAGCAGCAACGGGGGGAGGGGAACGGGTGAGGTTTGTTCTTTGGCCGATGGTCAATTAGTGTTAGAGAGAGTAAAAGGCCACAGCAATCTGTCTGCTGCTGCAAAGAGCTCTCAGCTTGTTTACTCTTGTTCTGAAGGAGACAGCTGGGGCACCTCCAACACCGAGGCAGGAGAACACCATTAAGAAAATAATAAAGGTCTGATTTCATCGAAAGAAACAAATGTTTTCATTTCAGCAGAAACCTGCTTCTAGGACTTTGCTTTATTGTAAAAGCATGTTAAAGGTTTTGGATGCCAGCAGATGGTTTGATAAGGTAAAGCTTTGGCCTTTTTTGTGGGGTGGGGGGGTCATGGACTCCAAAGGGCTCCTGTAATGACCGATAAATGCTCTCCTGATTTACGACAGCAGCTGACGGATTCACTTTATGTAAACGGTAAAACTTTGCTGTTTTAGTTCCAGCAGTTTTTTTCTTTCTGCTCCAGAGTCAAAGAATAAAAGAAGCAAAAAGAAGGAGAGAAGCCTTCTTTTATGGTTTCACTCCTGCCGTGCCAGTAAACTCAGTCCTAGCCAGCCCCTCCTTTGAATTCTGTCTGATGAAGACAGACGTACGTTTGCACCAGCATTCCTCCATTTGTCTCAATGAAGGACATGTAATCAGACCATTCTGTGGTTGTGAGCCTGGCTAGCTGGCAAAAAAACAGATTTGTGGACAGAATGTTAACTTGTTTTGATTCTTTATTAGTATCAAAGCATATAAAAGTGTACTGGCATGAGTATGGCAGACTGTAGCCATGTTCACAACAGCAAGGGCAAAATCTTAGTTCGATTCTTTGAGAAACGGTATTAAATCTGCATGGAAATGCACCAAACCACTGCACCTGTTGTGCCCTAGGCAGCCAAATGTTTTGTCTCAGTAGGCTTGCTTTGGTTTGCTTGGATGCCCTTAGTGAACATTCAATGAATGGATGAAATCAACACATGAGGTAATGACAAGTAAACTCTGTTGAGGTTTTTGGGAAGAGATGAAAAAAAAAAGATCTCAAAAGGTTATAGAGAAGAAAATGTCAAAAAAAAAAAAAAAAAAAGGCCAATAAATGTGGGAATGAATATGGAAGCTCCTCGCCCTCGCTTTGTGTACACCGCAACTTTCAGAAAAAAATATAAATATGTTAGTATTTATCTTCTGGAAAACATGCGATTATTTTATATGCAAGCAACAAATGCTGTATTAAGACGTATATTTTAGACAAACCATGTCGTTTTCCAATCGTAATCATGTTCTTGGTACAACCTGAACTGCCTAAATTGTAAACATTAACTGATAAATACAAACTAAAACAAAGATAAATAATTTTCAAATCTCAAAAACCCATATTTTACTCACAAAAGAACATATGAAACATATTTAATAATCAAAATAATGTCCCCCATTGCTGAAGGTGTAGGATTCTAGCTCTTCCTGCAGGTTCCTGAGTCCAGGGTGGTGCCAACAAGCAGCAGCTTAGAGTCATCCCACTAACAAGCTCCAGGAGTATAAGAGGCTGCAGAAGAGCTCCCTTACCTGCTGGAGCATTATACCCATGGGTATTTGTGCTATTGGCCTCTTTGCACTTACTCTAACCAAGATAACAACTTACCTTGTGTTTTCCTCATATTCTTTCAGAACCTGCCTCACCTTCAGCTGCTCTGCCTCCATCCAACCACTTGCCATCTTACCTCTATGCTCCACCTGCGCTCTCCAAACCTGTTCCTAATCTACCTGGAATCCTCTGTCCTCCTCTCATCACTACAACTCACCTACACACCTGTAAGAAATCAACAAACTGTACTTTTCTGCCATTCCCTCATTCCGTTCATCCTGACCCTTCTCCTCCTTCCCCAGGTTTCCCAGGTTCCCAGTTGTAAATAATTTCTCTTCACTGTAAATAAACCATTTTGAGTTACTAAGAGCTTGAGTCTGTTTTCCTCAGTCCATATTCTCTGGGTAAACCCATTATTGTGTTAGAAGGATTTGAATAGTGAATGTTTGTAGATTTCAAAATGATTTTTTTCTGGATTGGAACCGAACAGGGAATGCAAGTAATCTTTATATCAAAATGTTGCAGGGGCCGAGATGGTGTAGGGGTAGGGCAGCTGACTCGGGACTCGAAGGTCCTGGGTTCGATCATCTTGTGGTGTCTCTGAGCAGGACACCCAATCCCAAATTGCTCCCTGGGCTCCTACATAGCTGCCCACTGCTCCACCTGGGTGTATCCCAGGTGCAATGGGTTAAATGCAAATAACTAAATTTGTCTTTGTATGGGAACATACAATGATGACAATACCTAGCACTTTATTATTCTTGTCATGATCAGTGGCCCCCGCTGGCCCCCCATCCTCTCACGTCTCTGCCCCTTCATGACATGTTCACGTTCCCTATTCCCTGTCTCACTCTCAGTTCCTCCTGCCATTGTGTCTGCCCCTCATGCCATAGTTTATCCTCCCCTGCTTTGTGTTGCCTGTCACCCACTTCTCAGCTCAAGCCTGCTCCTTCCAGGCCATGCCCCACCTCCCTTGCTCCTCCACAGCAATCAGCCCTGATTCCACTCACCTGTTCAGCTCACTATAAGTTCCTGTCTCTCACTCACTTGTTGCGAAATTATTATACCTTCCATGGTCCCTGATTTTCAAGCCTTCATAGTTCATGCCTAGACCTCAAGCCTTGCTCTTTGGATTATCGACATCACATCTTGCCTTCTGGATTCCCTGTTTTTGCCTGCTCTTTGTCTGGTTCTGCTCTTCCTCTCTGATCATGGTAACAACCTCCTCTTCTGACCAAAATGACTACGTCACACAGGTCTTTGGATTTTATTGAAACTCTGATCACCTGTACCTGACCCTGCTTTGTCTCTCGGACCACACTCTTGGATTTGCCCCCCTCTAACCACTTTTCACAGCACTCCTTTGCAGCTGCTTTGCTCCACTGTTGGTGACTTTATCTTTGCAGACTTTGTCAGGTAAGTCTCTCTCCATCCTGCCTGTGAAGACCTGTCACCTCTTCTGGATCATCTCCCTGGCTGCAGCTGCAATTATAAATAAAACTGTTTTCATTTTTACTCTAGTGTCTGGTCATTCTGGATCCAAAAGCCTGGTCCTGTGACAAATGTAGCTTGAAAGTCAGGAATCCAAAAAGGGGCATAGTTTAGTTTTGACTAAATATGGCTCAATCACTGATTTGATGTGATGGGTCACAATATGTGAACACCTCTCAGATATAGTGGACAAATATTACTGGCAAGTCATTCAAAATGGACAGACAAAGTGGAAAAACTGTGCTGTGATCAAACAAATTAAAAATTGAAAATCTTTTGTGGAAACCAAAGATGCCACGTCCTTTGTAAACAGCATGGGAAAATTTTCCATTGTTATGCTGATGACACACAGTTATATTTGTCCATTAAACCCAATGAATCCAATCAGCTACTTAGACTACAAGCCTGTCTTAAAGACATAAAAACCTGGATGACCCTTAATTTTCTCCTGTTGAACACAGACAAAACTGTGCTTTTGGTTTTTGGACCTGAGCACCTTAGGAATGAATTTTTCAGTCTTTCTCCCTCTTTAGATGGCATTAATCTGTCCTTCTGCTCTAATGTTAAAAATCTTGGTGTTATTTTTGATCAGGACATGTTTTTTATCCCCAACATTAAAAACGTTACTAGAACTGCCTTCCACCTGCGTAATATCACTAAAATTAGAAACATCTTATCTAAAAATGATGCAGAAAAACTGGTCCATGCATTTGTCACGTCTAGACTGGACTATTGCAATGGTTTATTATTTGGATGTCCAAATACTTTAAAACATCTTCATTTGATCCAAAATGCTGCTGCCAGAGTCTTAACTGGAGTTAGTAGGAGAGATCATATCTCTCCAGTTTTAGTTTCTCTCCATTGGCTCCCTGTCAAATCCAGAATAGAAGTCAAAATCTTACTTCTAACCTACAAAGCTCTCAACAACCTGGCTCCATCTTATCTTACAGATCTTATTGTTCCATATTTTCCTAACAGAGCACTTCTCCCTCAGACTGCAGGTTTACTTGTGGTTCCTAGAATTTACAAAAACAGAATGGTAGGCAGATCTTTCAGTTATCAAGCTCCTCTCTTGTGGAACCAACTTCCAATCTCTGTCCGTGAGGCTGACACATTGTCCAGTTTTAAAACTAGGCTTAAGACTTTCCTCTTTGCTAAATCCTATAGTTAGGGTCGGCTTGGGTTTCCTGAGCTGTCCCTTAGTTATGCTGCTATAGGCTTAGACTGCTGGAGGACAAACTGACCACAATTTTCACTCTGCTACTGTCTTTACTTACTCTGCTCAACCTGTTTTGTATTTGTAATTATTTTTTCTATCCTTAACATGTGTTTTTTTGTCTTTCAGATACACCTGGACCTACCATTCTGTGTTCGTCTGTCTCTCCTTCCTGTCCTCTCAATCAGCCGGTCAAAGCAGATGGCCGCTTGTCCTGAGCCTGGTTCTGCTGGAGGTTTCTTCCTTTTAAAAGGGAGTTTTTCCTTTCCACTGTTGCCACTGTGCTTGCTCAGGATGGGAGACTGCAACTAAGCCAAGATTCAACTTGTTTGCTGGATTCCTTAGATAGAGAACTTTACTAATTGGCTTTTATGTATGTGAATGTTCCTGTAAAGTGCCCTGAGACAACTTTGTTGTGATTTGGCACAATATAAATAAACTGAATGGAATTGAATTGAATTGTACTAAGGAGGGGAGAAACCGTCCAGCCTGTTATCTGTACACAGATCAAAAGCCTACCTCTCTGATGTTATGGGGGTGCATTAGTGCCATATCATGGGCTGCTTACACATCTGAAAAGGCACCATCAGTGCAGTAAAGTATGTACAGGTTTTACAACATATATTTGGATATCTTTTTTTATTATTATTTAGAAAAGGCCTTTCATATTTCAGCAAGACTGTTAATCCTTAGTCAGTGCATCCATTACAAAAACATGGCTTCATAGGAGGAGTCTGGGTGCTAAACTGACCTGCCTGTAGTTCAAAGCTCTCACTAGATGAAAACATTTAATGCATCATGAAATAATGAAGACCCAGGACTGGTGAACATCTAAAATCCTACATCGGACAAGAATGGGATAGTACCTCTAGCAACTGGTCTCCTCAGTTTCTGAATGTTTCAGAGTGGGAAATGGACATGTCTCAACTTTGTTGTCAAATTCAAAATTACCATATTAACCCTGCAACTGCTATAACTTCTTATTTAAAACATTGGATGTTTACTATGTCTCATTGTGGATATGTGTTTATGAGATTTGTGAATCGTTTCGCTCTGTACCTGATTACATTTGACATGTTTTTGGGGAGATTTGAAGTGGTAATAACTAAATCTAATCAAGATGAATGTATGTATAGAAAACAAAAATCTAAGTGTAAAAGTAAACCAGTAAGTGGCAAGAAAGTAAACTTAGAGGTGAATGGTGCAGTACAGACAGAGAAATGTAACTGATTTTTAAAACATTTTCATTAATTTGCTGTGAAGCTGTACTAGTTTATAAAATCTGTAGCCACAAAGAACATGCTTGAGAAGCAGCACCCACATCAGAGTTCCTTATCTACTCTGGAGAACCATATGAGCTGTTAGTAAAACGTAGCATATTTTATTTTCTCCACATCCCGTCAGGAAACAAAAGGGAAATGTCTTTTGTCAAAGCCTCGATTTCTCTGCGACACTTCTTCTGTGCTTCTCTGTGATTAGGTTCAGAGCACATCACATGGGGTGAGGGGCGTGAAACAATTTGTGGTTGTAATTATGGCCTCCCCTCTCCAGAGTAATCATGAGCTATTAAAAGCCAACCTTACCTCTGACACCCCCCACCCCACACCCCCAACAATACCAGCTAACATCCATGGTTCCCCTGGGAGATTGTTGGGAAAAGGTTAACTACCTTCACGCTGAGGCAGCTTCCGAACCGTGTTGAAAAGACAGACATTTTAATAAAACATAACGTGAAACAAATGAGACACTTTCCGTCGTAGAAAAAATGGATTCACAAATGATCAGGAGTAGAATTCATCAAATTCATCACAGAGCTTTGGAGAACAGTCCAACTTACAGAAAGTCAATGCATCACAAGTACAGAAGTTATTCACGTCTTGTCCCGTCTGAGTTTCTGACCTGTTCTGATTTCCTGAAATTTAAAGGTTTGTTTTTATTAAAACTCATCAGGGGGTCTCCTACCCCTCCACTCATGCCCTGTCTCAGTTTTTACCAGAACTGGACCAAGATGGCTAACAGTCTCACAGAAATTAAAACATTTTCAAGGATTTTTATGGTGTGGAGGTGATAAGCATCTCTAGCCAGCTGCTACTGGTATCGTCATTCCACAAACAGTGATATAAAAGCATTATAAAATAATTACAATAACCTTAAAGTAATAAAAGTACTAAAGGTTATTAATATGGTAAAATAATATTGAATGTATCAGGAAGCAGTTCAATAAATAATATATTCCCTTCACAACTTTCACTTGAAATTCTTTAAGATTCTCCAGACAGATAATAATAATGGCTAAATTTGATCTCCACAGCTCAAACCAGGGGTTAGCACAATGTTTCCCATCTGCTACGATGAGGTTGTGTAGTTTATCAGTTGTTGGTGTCTCTAAAACCAGTGAATTCCTGCCGCTGCACAGGACAACTACAAATAAATGTTCTCCTAACTCCACAGATACAGGAACGTTAAGTTTCAATAAGATGCTTATTCTCTTTTATACAGCTGAACAGGTGCAGATGTTTGCATCATTTGCATCATTGCATCAGGGGAGTGGTGGCGCAGAGGTTGGAGAGGTGGGCTTGTGATCCGAAAATCGCCGGTTCACGCCCCGGCCCCGACAACATCAAAAATTGTGGGTGGGGTAGGTGAAATACCCACACTTGCCTCCACCCTCATTCGCCCCACTCTGGGCCCATGAGCAAGGCCCTTAACCCCCACCATGTGCTCCCTAAAAAAACAGGTCTCTCTTGAAAATGAGTTCTCGTGGCTCAATGAGACTAACCTGGATAAATAAAGGCTAAATGAAAAAAAAAAAATTTAGTCCAGGGGTCTGCAACCTGTGGCTCTGGGGCCACATGCAGCTCTTTGGTCATTGGTCTCCTTTAAGCTTCGACCAAACATATTGCAAAATGTACATCTGTTGGTTTTTACACCCACAGTAAAAAGAAATGACAAGTTTTAGCAGTTTTTTTGCAAATGTTTAAATTATTCAAGCAAGGAGAAAATAATGCTGATTAGCTCTAGTTACGTCATTTATTCAACTTCCAGCCTTACAGCGGATCTGTCTCTCACCAGAAACTCTATGGAATACATTTAGGACAAGTTACCTATAGATAGATAGACAGACAGAGAGACAGACAGACAGACAGACAGACAGACAGACTGACAGACTGACAGACAGACAGACTGACAGACAGACTTAGTTAAAGTTAAATTAAAATTTTGAATTAAAATTTTAATAAGTCAGAATTACATATATCCAACAAAATGGTATTTTAAATGTAAGTTTTATTACTTTAAAGTGGGATACATAATTATATATACACATATACACACACACATATATATACAGTACATATGTATATATGTATATATATATATATATATACACATATATATACACATACATACATATATATATA
>NC_056514.1:19428101-19438403 GCF_014905685.2 Nematolebias whitei | reverse complement strand
ATAAAGAAAGAAAGACTCACATAAAACTGCAGAGTTCAGGGCTAAAATTGTTTTGGTAAAATTGGTATGAAATATATTTTTCCCCTTGTTTACATGAATTTGTCAAAGTCAAAAGTCAATGTTTCTTTATTTTTCATATGCACCACATGTGGTACATGGAGTGGAACGAAATTGTGTACACAGGGTCCCAGTTACATCCAACAAAAGTATAAATTGTAATGAAAAACAGTTAAAAGCTCTAAGAGATTAATTAAGAAAAAATTTAAACTAAAAATATGCTAATTACTAATAGTACATAAACAATACACCGAACAGCAGAATGAACATGAGTCTGTGTGAACAGATGAGTACAAATGAACACAGCAGCATGAGATCAGCAGCGTAGTTAATCAGCAGCACATATGAACAATCAAGTGGCATTACAGTGATTTTTATTCACAGTAATTCTGATTAGAGATTCATGAGTCTAACAGCTTCAGGGTAGCTGTTCCTCAGTCTAGGGGTTCCACACTCTCTGCAACCTCCTTCCTAAGGGGAGTGGGACAAAAAGTGGGTGTGCTGGTGTGTGGGGTCCTTCATGATGCAGGTGGCCCTCTTCCTGCGTCTGGAGGTATAGATGTCTGTGATGGTGGGGAGGTTGACTCCAACAGTCTTTTATTTAGCCCTAAAATGTAAAAATATTAAGAAATGTTAAATTTCATTATATAATCTTGGTTTTATTAAATCAACCCCACTGGCTGTAAACCAAAACTCCTTCATACAAATTTGAAGTGACCCATGAGCCACTAGTTTATAATCACCACTGCAAATGGTAAATGGACTATACTTATATAAAACCTTTCTATCTTATCAAGATACTCAAAGCTCTTTACACAACAATCTGTGTCCTCATTTACCCATTCATACAGCACTCTACTAGATCTCTACAAAGATAATTCAACAAATCATTCTAAGAAGACTAATCAGTGCTTTGAGATCACAGCGGCAACGATGGGTTCAGTGTCTTGCCCAGGGACACTTCAGCATGCGACTGCTGGTGGATTTGAACCTTCAACTCTTGCATTGGAGGATGACTGCTGTAGCCACTCAGCCACAGCTGCCCAATTGTAGCAGGTTTTGCTCTAGACACATTTTGTTTAGTAAGTGAAGGTTAGAAATGGCTCTTTTGATCTCAAAGGTAGCAGACCCTTGATCTAGTCACTGCAGCTTTGTGCATCTCTATTACAACAAATCAATACTCCCGCCAGCACTGGTGGGTCACAATAGCTGCCATGAAAACATGTGTTATCGACAAACAGCGGACCATGTTCCAGTGTATGTACTTCTGAAAACAGGGTGGGTTTCTTACCAGATTTGTCAACCTCCTGCAACCTTTTGGTAAGCAGCATTCCTTGAAGAAATTCATATCGCTTCTCATTTTGAGTGTCAATGCGTTCAACAAAGATCTCATGTAATTCATTAGCCCTCAGGGTGTGTGTTAGGGATGACTCTCAGCTATTACTACAGTAAATTTTAGTTAATTGCCTGTCAAACGGACAGAGTGAATGCATTTTTTAGTGTTTGCTACAATTGATTAGCTTGGTGGTCATGTTAAATCAGGTTGACACCAAAAGGTTGTAGATGTACATCTGGTTCTTTTGGTGGTTCTTGAGATATTTTACTTACATGCACAAATACGATTGCATGTCTTTTATGGGATTGGGCAATAATTGTATATTTATAGATACAAGTTTGTATGAACTTAGCTACCTATAAAAGTTTGTTTGTTTCTGTAGTTGACTATCTATGTAACAATAATAATAATACTGTAATAATAAGAGCTTCTATGCCATAAAATACATCAAGGATATCAGGTTTACTCTTATATTTATTCCAATTGATGATTCTTGTAGTACTTGGTTGAGTTGTACAGTCCAGTACAGGAGGAAAACATTACAATTTATCAGAGTTTGACTAAACTTGTCAGTAAACACATTATTTATAGGAAGTGCTCCGAGGTTTAATCTTTAAGATCTTTAGGATAAAACTTTTCATCTAAAAAAAATAATAAATTAACAACGTGTGCGTAGCAGTGACAACAAAACTTGTGTTTGTGACATGTCAAGCAGCTTATTCAGAACTCATTTGAAAGGACTGGAAGTCTTTATTTCCTGCTCTGACACAACATATGGAGAATGTTCTGCAGCTAAAACCATAGCCATATTTGCCCTCAGTGTCCCAAACTCTCCTTGACAGCTTCGTAGGCATTGTGGGGCTCCCTCTGTCATTCAGGTTGAATGATGCATTTTCTAATAAAAGTCAGTTAGGAATCTACATTTGTAAATGTTTTATGCTGTAATGTGAAGGGCGAGTGGCATGGTGGCTCAGTTGGTAGAGCTGTTGCCTCTCAGTGAGAAGGCCACTGGATCGAATCCCATCGGGGGGCTTCTCTCCGTGCATGCGTGGGTGTTCTCCGGGTACTCCAGTTTCCTCCCACAGACCAAAAACATGCATGTTAGGCTGATTGATAACTCTAAAATTGTCCCTAGGTGTGAGTGAGAGAGTGAATGGTTGTTTGTCTCGTTTGTCTCTATGTGTCCCTGTGATGGGCTGGAGACCTGTCCAAGGTGTCCCCCACCTCTCGCACAGTGACTGCTGGATATGGGCACCAGTGATCCCTGCTTCCTGAAAAAGGAAGAAGCGAGTAAAGATAACGGATGGATGGATTTACAGGAACACAGGAGGGGCTGTAGGAGAGGAGATATGATAGAGTTTTTGTGATTCCTCAGATGGTGAAGAAGTGGACTTACTTGTTGTCTTGTGGTTTTGCAGGTTGGAGAAAGGGGACCAGAGGATTCCAGGATGGCAGAACAAACCAAGCTAACCAGGTGAGCAGCAAGGAGTAAGAGTGCCAGTGCTGTAGTCTACGTGATTTGTGAGTATACGGCATAGAAACAAAAAAAAATGGTTGGGAATTTCCACATAATCAATTAAAAATGCCCAATGATACATAATGTTCCCTCTATGCTGAGCAGTTAGGGACAAATACCCAAACAAAATATCTTGTTTTCTCATACTTTATAATAAACTTTTATGACGAACTGTCAGCCTGAGTGCAGCGGTCTCTACAATCTGCAGAGTGGAGGAAGAACCCCCCCCCCATGGGTCAAAACAGACCTGTGTCACGTGATTTGTGTAGCAACAGCAGAAGTTTGCGAAGAGGTAAAAAATGCATCCAGTTAAATCACAGGCAAACTTTCATTCCAGCCGATCAGCATCTTCTGGAGTTTCAGCACTGATGTGCGAAGAAGCTAAGTAGCTACAAACAACCTCCTTGGCTTCTAGCTTTCCAAGCTATGTTAGTGCATATTTCATCTCATACTGAGGAATAATATTTAGCGTTGTGGATTTATCACAAAAGTTTACGGTCGTACAATGTCAAACAAAGGCAGTAAGTAAGCTATTCCCACGACTTTTATCATGCTAAGTGTTAGCAAACAGTAGTGCTCGGTGTCTGGATGGGCCCAAACTGATTTTGTACAAAGTGTTAAATATATATATATATATAAAAAAAGTTAAATCTGGTCCTCTGGACATTCAGAAAAATAAAAATAAATAGTTTTTTTTTTTAATGTCCAGAGGACCAGTTTAACTTTTTTAGATTTTTCTACCTGGATTATTGAGCATGCATCAGGATAAAGTGTTTAATAGTTCAAGTTGTGTTTATTTGTCATTTACAAGGTTAACACAAGGTTACCAATACAGTGAAATGCTCAGGATGAGAAGAACCGATTTGACTCGCTAAAAAACAAAAAAATAACAAAGAAAAAAACAAACAAGAAATAGGGAAATGCAATAATGGTACAAAAATAAAGTAACAAAAAGTGAAAAAAATAATTATAATAATTACAAGGTCCTAAAGAGAAAATAGTCAACGAGAACATGGTAGAATTTTAACGGTGCAAGCAGGATGAATTTGTATGAATAAGTATTTCAAGATAGTAATATAAGCTAAAATGGACGTGATATACTGTATATTGCACATAACTAATATAAAATTTCTCAACACAGTATACCCACTTCAAAAATATATACACCACTGTATTCTACAAATAATGAACAAGACTTTGACTGTTTCCACTCTCAAGACCGTAGACAGCTCCAAAAGCAGGAAGTGGACTACAGCGCAGGGCAAACACGTGCATTTCTCTTACCTCATACAACGCTGTCAGCTTGCCTTGTGTGAAAAACATTCTCCATGGTCTTCTGCCTCATCTTTCACTCATGCTTAGTCCATTGTTGAAAAACGTCAAAACAGAAATCCTAAAACCGCTAAAATTGGACACCACTCTGTTTTTGTTTTTATTTCCAGAAGAAGAAGAAGAAAAAGAAGAAGAAGAAAAAGAAGAAGAAGAAGTGTCTTTTTCAGAGGTTTTTTAGTCATTTCCTTCAGTAGTTCTTGATGCAGCGCCACCACAGGCGAGGGGGGAACACGTTGACTCGATTGACTCAGTGTAGTGTGAATGAGAACAGCATCAGCTGAAATATAAACCAATGCTTTGAATTGTGGTCCCAAATTGAACCGAGTCTACTGGACTATCAGGTGTGAAAGCAACCTGAAGTGTCTGAGCGAGTCGTTGAAATACAAAAGTCATAGCACCTGATAATGAGTGACAGCAGATTCAGTGTGCGTTATGTCTTTTCTAAACATTCTCAGGAGATGGTTCTCGTGTAAAGGTGGTCTAATTCTTACACATGGTCTCACTGCCCACAAAGAAAGGCTACACCTGACAACACAGAGAACAAAACGAACTAAAGGAACAGTCTATGGGGCAAAGACTGGGGAGGACCATACCACCCATGGCCCTGGATGTGTGCTTGCTTTATCAAGAGGGACCTGTGGTGAAAGTTTCCATCACATTTTATTGACCCAGCAGGAAACAGGAGAAAAGAAAAGTCGATGAAAGATAAGCTGAATAACAGAAAATAGTGTGAAGAGGAGGGTTTCTTTTGCCTTTTCCCTCCCTTTTCGTCCTTTCCCTCCCTTTTCGTCCTTTTGAAGACGCCTGCTCCTCTGTCTTAGTGTGTGTCTTGTGTGTGTGTCCACTGTGGTGCACTTGAATCTTTTACTGATTACCTTACACGCGTCACCTTGCTCTGAAGGGCTTTTAGCTGAAGGATTATCAGGCAGCCAGGTGCTTATTAACCCTTTCCCTTCCCTTTCTGCTCCAACCAAGGTACTGAAATTAAACACCTTGTCCTCGTCCACAAACTGCAGAATGCATTTATCATCCAAATCACATGTAAAAAAAATTATACCAAGTGATAAAATGTGCCCAGATAGAACAAAGTAATTCTGTTATTTAGATGATATTTTTGTCCAAGAACAAAACATGGGATTTTGTCACAGTGAAGTCTTTTACCTGTGCTTTTGTCTGTCTGTTAGCAAAATATGTCATGAACCAGAAGACAACTTTTAACAAGACTCACTTAAAGAAATCAATAGTCTATGAGTGATTAGCTTTATGAGTCACCTCAGTTCCCCACAACCACCACATCTTAACTTTAGCAAATGCAAAATTGTGAGGATTGGTGTGTGTTGCTTGTCACCCCTGTGTCTTTCTGTCCCCTACCCTAATCACCCCAGGTGTCCCTCATTGTCAATCACAGGTGCTCCTTTTTATTTAGTGTCTTCTCCTCCTCCCATTGTCCATGGATTGTTTCCTTTGGTGTCATGTCCTGTTCTCCCGTCGAGTCACCTCGTCGTTTAAATGGGTTTTGCTGCCACGTCACCTGTTGTTTTGTGTTGTTTGAATAAATATGATGACTTTATTTCTGAGTCCTCCAAGCCCTGCCTGCATTTGGGTTCAAACTACGACAGAGCATGACAAAAATAGTTACAACTCTCTTTTTTTATAGATATTGAGCTAAAATGTTGTGTAGTAGTAGTCGAGCATCACATCTCCATCACAAATTCTGAGCACACGACTCTTTTGTTTAAACCTTTGGCATACAAGGAAGTGAGTGATATACATTTCTTTAAGAAATGTTGAGGTTTCTTTTGTGATTTGTTTCTGTGTTTTACAGGTTTAAATTTAGATTTGCAGCTCTTTTCTTCACTTTATCTGTATATGTCCAAAAAATGAACTCAAGAAGTAATCAGGTGTCCACATGATACCTGTCTGACAAACACTGATGTGAATTCTGTCATGAAGGAAAAGGAAAGGTTGACACAAGTGCTTGTATTCTTAAGATGAACTACTTTTATTTTTTTAACCTTTATTTAACCAGGAAAATCCCTTTAAGATAAAATCTCTTTGGCAAGTGAGGCCTGGGTCTGAAGGCAGCCAACATGCATTGTATGGACTGTGGGAAGAAACTGGAGTACCCAGAGAAAACCCATACAACTCCACATAGAACGACTCCATGTCCAAATCAGGGATTGAACCAGTGGTGGAGTTTACATTTTTGTAGTGGGTATACTGTGCTTATAAACCAAAGTACACCAATTAGAACAATGTAATCGTAAATTTTTGTCAGATTTTTAAGCATACTGAACATTTCAAAATTTCTCTGATGCTTTTATTTGAATAAATGTACAACGAACTTTGTACAACTGTTGGCTTTGTAATAAAAAGTATTAATTATACAAAAAAACTGGTTGAACCAATTCAATGTGTCTATAAAATGTTCCAAATGTGTTGACAATGACACGAGCCCATGTCATGTATCATGACATGGGCTCGTGTCATTGGGCACTTTTAAGTGGGTATACTGAAATTCCCCAGCTTTTCTAGTGGGTATACTCCATAGAGCCACGTATCACATAGACTACACCACTGGCTTGAACCCAGGACCTTCTCGTTGTGAGGCTAACCACTAAGTCCTCATGCCGCCCAAGTGCTTATTTGGCAAAAGCAAATCTGATATGGTCAAAACCATTCATGAAAAATGTATGTTAATACAGTAATTAAACCTAAACAACTGTGGAATATAAACCCATCTTCTTTTTAATCTGTTGTCACAAGCTAAACACCACATCAAGCAGCTTCTTGGTCTTTTTTACAATGCTTAAACATTTATTTTGATAGTACAGTTGGACTACAGTTATAATTCCAATACATTTTTGGTATCATATTAAAACTAAACTTAAGTTGTACGTCTTTTACACTTGTGTTTTAAGTAAATTTAAACAAAAACAGCTTCTTTGACGGTCCCCGCTCTTCAGAACTAAAACAAAAACTTGAGATGAAGAAGTTAATTTTATCTATGTAATGGTGAACTCAATGAGAAGCCATATCTTATCACTGAGGTGGTCTAGGTGTTTGTCTCAACTCTCCCTCCTTCTCCTCATGTTTTCCTCTGTTTTATGTGTGTCCTGCCCATCTTCTTCCATTCAACCCCCCGTTTACCATAACAATAGCTGCCTGCCGAGAAACTCTCCTGTGTATAATCCGACCACCGCTGTCTACTGGCACAGGCTTATTCACTGCTTCAAACCACCCTATGCCAATAAAGACCCTGGCAGGCCTGACTAGGCCCCCCTGTAAACAAGCAACACTCCACTTGTTGTGTCTGCCTGCTATACAGCCAATGTGTTCAAGCTGTCAGGTTTATGTACTTGGTTGGTTTTGTCACAGGGGCAAAAAAGAGTTTTTATTTTAAGTACCTCGTAGTCTGAATGAACAGAAACATTGCTGACCACAGATTGTTAAAATAAAAGAAACAACAAGGGACTGGTCAGTGACAAGATAGAGTATTAATGTTGAAGGTCTTCCTCTTGCTGAGTGTTTAATTGGGATAATATTTCATCATATTATTTGGAATAAAAACAAAAATCTCCTATAATCTTATTTTTTATCTAGGATTTTAAACAAGCTCAACACATGAACACTCAGAAGTCCTTTTCTTGCTATGGTCTTGCAATATGGCCACAGCAGTTCTTTCTTTAAGCTACTTTTGGTTGTTCATAAATGACTCAATTAAGCCATTGTCTCATGACAATGTGTGCTTGCACACATCAACTAACCAGCAGTGACAGCAGCAGTAAAGCCTGCTGGAACTGGTGGGCACTACTTGGCAAACAGCACTGGTGAGAAATTCTCTGAAATGTCTCAGAAAGTTCACAGAGGTTCTCAATTACTTCACGTGAGATGCAGAGGCTGGAAGTTTCGTTGCTTGAGTTTTGAACAAGTTCACAATTTTGTGCGATACATTTTCTTTAGCTTCATAGTCACAACGTTGTTTCTGGTGTTTTAAACCTTTCTCAGTTTTGTCTCAGGCATCTTGAATTCATTTTGAACCCTTCTCAGTTTAGTTTCCAAAGCTGTGTTTTGATACATGTGCATGAGCTCTCCTATGATAGAAAACATGGGCTACATTTCTCAAAACAGCAAACAGTGACAAATAAAAATGATTTTAAACCTGGTCCAAATCTGGGAATGGCACGGCAGTGCAGAGGTTAGAGGTGCTGCCACCTCACAGCAAGAATTCAAAGTTCATGCTCATTAATTCAGGTAAAGAATCAGTTATCTCCTGGTACTCTGGTTTCCACACACAAATCACAAACAAGCACATCACATTCACTGTGAACTCTAAACTGTGTCTAGGTGAGAGCATGAATGGTTGTTTGTTTCATTTGTCTCTGAATATCTCTGTGATGGACTTGTGACATGTCCAGCGTGTCCCTCATCTCTTGCACAGTGACTTCTAGATATGGACGCCAGCTCCCTATTACATGAGCAGGAAAAATGGGCTAAAAGGTGGCACAAATCTATCTTGATTTCAAAAATGTACTGCAGCAGAATAAATCATAAACTTAAGAGTGACTGCAAAGATGTGACGTGGGAGGCAGTGAACAGCAAAATAATGTCCACAGTCTAGAAAACAGTTTTGCAAGCCAAATACACACAAAAAATAGGCTGCACATTTTGTGGCTGCAATGCTTACTGGTTGTTTGGTCTTAATCATGCAACTAAAAATGTTTTTATATTTTCATGGATTTTTTTTCCCTACAGTTTTGAGTCATCAACTAGTCTTCAGCAGACACAGTCCAGTGAGACACTTCCTTTTAATCACACAAGCTTGTTATATTGACTGTGACAATCTTGCTTTCATGCTCTGAAGCATGAAAGCAGAAGAACAACGTCAACCCCCAACCCTCCCAAAGTAACATGGTTAAATATGGCAAGATAAAGACTCTTTTGGTTATGAAATATTAAGTTTAGATGCTTTATTTTGGGGTTTCTCAGGGACACAGTTCAAATAAAGCAGCATGTGCTGCTTAGAAACTCACAAATGTAACTATTTTCTCTCTCAAACTGATTTTAATGTAAAAAATATATATATATTTATTGTAACTTTATACATTAGATTTGGTATTACTGTCAATGTTCCTTAAAAATAACACATGCATTACAAAAAATGTTAAATCATGTCTGGACAGATTCTTCTTGAAAGAAACTTTTCGTCTTTATGCGAAAAACTTTGTCATTCTGAGGCCTGCCAACAAACTCTGTCATATAAGTAAGAACTTATTGACGTTTTTCAAACCAGCCTGCTGTGTAATTCCCAGAAATTGGCTTTACACATGCAAAAAGTGCACTACGTCTGACTAAGTACAAGAAATCAGAGACATTTATTGGTGTTCTAGCTCTTAAAAGGGTTATAGTAAATACTGAAACTCTTCCCATATGCTAGCCCTGTGATGGACTTGCAACTTGCAGGGTGTCCCCCGCCTCTCGCACAGAGATGGCTGGACATGGGCACCAGTGACCCCTGCAACCCAAAAAGGAAGAAGCGGGTGAAGATAATGGATGGATGGATGGATGGATGCTCCAAAATCCAACAGGTATGAACAGGTGTAGAGGAAAGAAGACCCTAAAAAAATGGGATTCGGGCAAAAAAAGCTAAGTAGAAGTGGGCAGAGAAAATGGATGGATGGATGATGCATTGATGCATGGATGCATGGATGCATAGATGCATGGGTGAAGGATGGATGGATGGATGGATGGATGGATGCATGGATGCATGGATGCATGGATGTATGCATGGGCAGATGGATGGATAAATGAATGCATGGATGCATGGATGGATGCATGGCTGGATGGATGAATGGATGGATGGATGATGCATGGGGGAAGGATGGATGCATGGATGGTTGGATCGATGGATGGATGCATAAATGTCCTTGGATGGATGGGTGTATGGATGGATGGACTATACATGGATGGATGGATGGATGGATGAATGGATGCATGGATGGACGAATGAATGAATGGATGGATGGATGGATGGATGGATGGATGGATGGATGGATGGATG
>NC_056514.1:19424809-19428091 GCF_014905685.2 Nematolebias whitei | reverse complement strand
ATGGATGGATGGATGGATGGATGGATGGATGGATGGATGGATGGATGGATGGATGTCTGGATTGATGGATGGATGGATGGATGGATGGATGGATGGATGGATGGATGCATGGGTGGATGCATAGATGGGTGGATGCATGGATGGATGCATGAATGGATGGATGACTGGATGGATGGATGCATGGGTGGATGCATGGATGGATGGATACATGAATGGATGGATGGATGGATGGATGCTAACATGCTCTTCCAGTAAATTATCATCTGTTTGCAAAATAAATTCTGGGACCCAGTGTACATAATTTTGTTCCACCTCATGCACCACATGTGGTGGAATGACAGTAAAGTTGACTTGAACTTGAAACTAAATAACAAGAGTACAAGAAAATTGCCCTTCCTCCTCAACTCCAGGTCAAACGTTTAATAAGCAGACGACTGCAGCCTTTCCAGAAGAAGCCAGCCTCCACTGGAAGAACCACTTTTTCTTCTCAGATGTATCTACATGCGCAGAGTTTGAGGTTTTCATTTGATTGGAGAGACCTGATTTGTGTGTGTATGAGTGTTGTGTGCATGTGCATGCCTCAGACCTTGGGAGGCCTGACTGTGCAAGCTCGGGCTTGCCCCAACAAATCCACAAGCCTGCCAGAAATGAAAGATGATGGCAGCATGCAGCAGGCGAGCAGAAGACGACACCCAGCAGTAATTCGTAAGCAAACCAGTGCGCAGCCTGCCATTATACAAAGGCTGTGATATATGATACAAGTGTGTTTATTGGCATTTTTCCTGTGACAAAATCTGTGCTTTATCGCTCCAGTACACAGAGAGAGACGCGGGAAAACAATAAACGGAAGCGCTTATCTTAAAGAAAAGTGACATCCAGCCGTTATTGACTCAGGTGACCCACAATAAACAGATTGTAGAGCTGAAGATAAAACAACTGACAAGTCTGGCTTGTGTATGACTGTGTGTGTGTGTGTGTCTGTTCACGCCGCCCCACACAGGCAGATCTTCAATAAAACATGCACCAAAGGCAGACAGATGTTTACAGATAAGTGATGAGAGGAAGTGGTCTTCTGTTGATTTAGCTGTAATCCTTTCATTGACAGAGACTTGTGCAGAGGGACACATCTGGAGTCATGGTGCCGCTGGTGGACATTTCCACCAACTTCACCTGTCGGACATTTTGGTTTTGTTTTCTGCACTGCCTGTTTGTCCCTGTTCTAACCAGCGGATTACAGAAATTCAATTTTAAACTACTGGTAAAAACAATTTCTAATCTTAACCAAAAAGGTTAAATTGTGTCATCTGGACCCGTTTCTTTAAGTGAGAAATGTTTCGTCCCCCATCCAGAGGACTTCCTCAGTCTATGGCCTGCCGACCAGATCTGTCCCATAGGTAGCCTTCACTACTGTGTTTCAAGCCAAACTCCTATTGGAATCTCAGAAGTAGACTTTTAACATGTGCAAAACAATCAGTCATCATGTACAACAATCAAATATTTTAGGCCAGATGGTCAACTTGCTACTCACAGAAACAGCCTGAGGACAACCAAGGACAAAGTGGCTCAAAAAAAGGTGGTTCCAAAGTGGTTCCTTTTTCTGAACAGCTTTTGGACCACCTTGGCCTTGGTTGTCCTCAGGCTGTTTCTGAATTTGGCTTGAAACACAGCAGTGAAGGCTACCTAAGGGACAGATCTGGTAGGCAGGCCGTAGACTGAGGAAGTCCTCTGGATGGGGGACGAAACATTTCTCACTTAAAGAAACTGGTTCAGATGACATGATTTAACCTTTTTTATTATCTACCTGGATGATTGAGTTTATCTTGTGTCACTGAAAGGTGAAGGATGACCATTATGTTTTCGCTTGTGTTTGTGTATCTGGTAGCAGAACATCTCATGGATCACTGGACGGATTTTATTGAATCTTGCAGAAAGTAATTATTGGTTGTACATCAAGAACTAATTAACTTTTGGGGTCAAAACAATTCAAGATGGCTGCCCCAGCCTTATAAAACACAAAAAGTCTGGTGTAGTTCTATCCCTAACACACATTCTGAGCTTTTACCAATTGTGTGAATTTTGTTTAAAACGTTGGCACAGTTGGTAGAGCTGCTGCCTCTCAGCGAGCAGGTCCCCGGTTCAAATCCTGGTCCGGAGGCCTTTCTGGGTGGAGTTTGCATGTTCTCTCCATGCATGCGTGGGTTTTCTCTGGGTTCTCCAGTTTCCTCCCACAGTCCAAAAAAATGCATGTGAGGTTGATTGGTGACTCTAAATTGTCTCTAGGTGTGAGTGAGAGAGTGAATGATAGTTTGTCTCGTTTGTCTCTATGTGTCCCTGATGGACTGGAGACCTGTCTAGGGTGTCCCCCACTTCTCACAGTGATTGCTGGGGCACTATTGATACTCATGACCCGAAATGGAAGAAGCGGGTAAAGATATTGAATGGATGGATGGATTTACAGTGCCAACGACACCATCTTAGCACCAACAAAACTGGTTTGTTCCTCTTTGGAGTAAGCTGTTGGGGGAAGAATGTGTTTTGTGTGTTTCCTTGACTGATGAAGCCTTCCGGATCGAAGGCGAAATGTTTCAGCACAAAAAAAAAATAAACTGTCCAGATGACCTGACTGAAAAATGTTGAATTGTATACCTGGATTATTGAGCATGGACTTTGTTGATTTACAGTTCCATTTACTTTTATTTTCTGTTACAATCCACTGCTTTAATGTTAGAATTGTGATGTTTACGTGACTGGATATAATTCATGAAATGAGTTCCTGATTTCTACTTAATATGAAACACGGGCCACATGTATATTTGCATACAGAGCGAAGAAGCTTCATCCACAAGAGGTCACTTCAGACGTGTGAAGATGAATTTTAATATTAGGAGTAAAATGAAACATGGAGACTATCCACTTGAGATCGAATCAGCTATTATGTGTTAGTTTCAGGTAAAAGCAGCCTCAGTTTATCTCAAGAAGAAAACTGATGATCATGAGATAAATTTAATACAAAACCCTCCTTAAGAAGACCAGTGTCTCAAATGTTCAGTGTTTAGTTCTTCACGTTATCATTTCTCTGTGTGGTTCATTGTTTTATTCAGTAGTCTTTTTTTTTGTTACATATTTTTAGAGGTTGTTAGTTTAGGTTCTGGTAAAAGAACAGCTTGTTCAGTCAGTTTACAGTACAGTAGTCCCTCGTTTATCGCTGGTGATCCATACCCTGAAGACCCGCGATAAGTGAAAAACCGCAAAGTAAGAACAGTAGTAGGTAGTAATTTATAT
>NC_056514.1:19415720-19424709 GCF_014905685.2 Nematolebias whitei | reverse complement strand
TGTATATGTATGTGTGGGTGTGTATATGTACTGTATGTATAAAGGTTTTTTAAACCCTTCCCACACTTTTTCAATATTCTAAACAATAATTCTAAAATCTTAACGCTCTAAAAGAGCACAGAATGTCATGATTTCAGCTCTCTGCCTCCTTTGCTCTCAGTCACCTGCTCTTGGCCACGCCCACTTCTCCACTCTGCAGGAGAACAGCTGTTCAGCTGCAGCAGGAAGTTGATCCTGCAGTTTGTGCTGCACAAAGGTGCAGGAGGTGCTAAATAATTTAAAATATTGTATTTTAAATAAAGTTCCATGCCGATCGTGTGGCTCGTCCATCAATCAGCCAATTATGTGTTATGTATGATCTTATTTTGAAAAACCACGATAGAGAAAGTCTGCGATAAATGAACTGCAACGTAGCGAGGGACTACTGTTTAGCTTTGTTTTCCCTTTATTGAAGACTTTGCTTCTAAGAATATGACAATAAAGATTAATCATCATTTGAACACCTTAATATTTGACATTTCAGTCTCAACCTGTGAACAAACCTAATGATAAGGTAAAGTCTAAAGTGCTAAAGTCATGCTTGCAAGTTTGACAAAAAATAGTAAATAATAAATCTTCAGAAAAATGACTGTAAATATCTGTACATTGTCAATTGAATCACAGTTTCCCTATTTAAAACACAATGTGTCTAAAGTTTGCACTAGACTTACAATATAAGGCACGTGTGAGATGAGTGAGGTAAGAATGTTTTGTAAAATATATACATTGTTTGGTCATTTATTTTCAGCCAACTTAGTTTCTTAAAAAATTACACACAAAGTCGTATTTCATTTACTATTTAAATCTTAATCTGTTGACTTTTTATTTGTTGTTTGATGATGCTGATGAAATGCTAAAGCTAACAGCAGAGCTAAATGGCAGGTTTACGTGAATGGTTAAATAATGTGACTTAACTGTCAGGACAAAGAAGGGTTTCAATTCAACCCAAAAACATGACTGCAGACATCTAAAGGCTGAAAGGGGCCCAGCCTTGGAACCAAGGTCAAGTTAAGGTCAAGGTTCTTTATTGTCATTCACATCGCATGTGGTACATGAGGTGGAACAAAATTGTGTACACAGGTTCCCAGTTACATTCAACAAAAGTATAAATTATATAAGAAAAACAGTTATAATATCTAAGATATATAAAATATAATTAATTCCAACTTTATTTAGACAGGTTAATCCCACTGAGCCTTGAGGACTCATCTACAAGAGAGACCTGATTTCAACAAAGAATGATGAAAACAGTAGACAATCATAAAAGAGGCATAAAGATTTTATTTTTTATTTTTTACAAATTAAATTAAGATGGCAAAAAAAGTAGAAAATAACAGCTAGATTATAAAGATGCTGAACAAAACTATATATTAACCTTACATGAACCATATTTAAAAACAGCAGTTCATTAAAATAACACTTTGGTCAGCTACTGGTTTTTGAACAGTTAGCTGCTGGATTAAAACAATAAATATTAAACCATGTTAAAGTGTTTTGTTTTTTAAGCCTAAAAATCCTTAGATGACTTTTGTCACTCGAATGTAATTGTCATTCTCATCAGGCACAAAAGAGTCAGTGCATATGTTTGTGCTGCCATTAAAAAGGTTTATACATCCAGTTAATGAGCAGCTCTGTGTGTGTGAATGGTTATGATGGTCCAGCTCATCAAGTGACCAGTTAACAGCCTGGCTCAGTCCAGTCAGGCCCAGACTTGCCTTGTCCAATGATTAGTCCTGCTTGTCCCACTCTGAACATAATGATCCCCCTTCCCCTCAGCTCTGCATCCCTGTTGACCCATCACTAACTGATTGGAACGGGAGGAAACGAAGAAGGAGACAGACCGTTTTATTAAGAACAATGAAGGAGGTGCGACGTGGGAGAGCCACATTCCTCTGATGACTGTAAAGACATGGGCACTACTGGAAATGTGGCAGACTCCTTATTTTCTTTTAGTTGAAACATACTGAATTATCAACTCAGTATACTAAACATGTTTATGGAAGATGCCTGTCAATTAAATGTTTACATGTTCAGGAAAACCTAGAAGATTCTGCTCAGTTTCACAGAGATAATGGGAACTTATCCTAAGACGTCCATCAAAGCTAAATCCATAAAGAAATCATGATAGAAGAGAGAAGAGATTTCAAATAATTCACCTGGATGGGAAAAATGTGGCAATCATCTTGAATCAAGTTGATCACAAGTTAATCAGTTGATTGATGAACACACAATAATTACTTCCTGAGCATTATTTAAACTCACTTCAACAGTGCAGACAAACACAGGAACTGAAAAATATTATTGTTCCACTATCGGTGGACAAGATGTATTTCAATCAATAAAAAAGGTTCAGAGGTTCAAAAGTTTTATTGTGATACGCAAAAAATAACACTATTCATTCAATAAAATTATTTGTTCTTTGTGTTTCTTTCTGATGTCGTCAGATTATCACTAAAAAAATAAAAAATAAAAGGCATTAATTTAAATGTATTTATAAAAACTTAAAATACAACAAAATGGACAAACAACACAAACAACGCTAGAGATAGAGTGCAAAGTTACAAGAGATTGTTGTATACATGAAATGGTAACTAGAAGGATGCAGGGGTGAGAATGGTCAGGATTCAAAGTTAAGACTTGGTGATATTAAATTTTGAAATTCAAAAATTATTCTGTCATAAATGTGATAAATTACTGCATTTTTCAGACTATAAGGCACACTTAAAATCCTTTTAATTTTCTCAAAAATCAACAGTGAGCCTTATAATCCAGTGTGCCTTATGTATTAATGCTGGTTATGCTTACTGACCTTGAACCGATTTTATGTGATACATGGTGCTCAACAATCTGTCAAAATGAAATTGTTTCACTTAATGCGTCTTATGTATGAAAACAGATCCGTTCATTGATATTGCACCTTATAATCTAGTGCGCCTTATAGTCTGAAAAATACAGTAGGACCCAGAGTCACAGACAGCAGACAGGGACAATCCAAAGTATTTTCATAAAAACAACCAAATACCATGTAACAAAATCTAGAACAGGTGAGTTACTTTACATATGATCCGACAGAGAATGAATAAAACCAGGGAACTTAAATCTACTGGATGGGTGATTAGTAGGTGAGAACAGGTGGGATGATTACAGATGAATGACAATTCAATTCAGTTCAATTTATATAGTGCCAAGTCAAAGTAAAAGTTGTCTCAGGGCACTGAACAGAAACATTCATATATAAAAATAATAATTTAACATTATTTATCTGAGGAGCAGACTGCTTTGAATTTAACTCCATCACAGACTCTCATTTTGAGCAAGCATGAAGGCGACAGTGGAAAGGAAAAACTCTCTCAAGAGGAAAAAACCTTTAGCAGAACAGGCTCAGGACAAGTGGCCGTCTGCTTCGATCGGCTGGGTTTGAGAGGAACAGGAAGGAGGAACAGATACACAATGGCAGGTCAAGAATCACATGTTATGATAGAAATAGTATCAAATGAAAACTAATCAATTTTAACAATTAATTTAAGGAAATGAGATAAATTTGTCCTCCAGTAGTCTAAGTCTATAGCAGCATGACAAGCCAATCCTAACTATAGGATTTATCAAAAGTAAAGTATTAAGCCCAGTTTTAAAACTGGACAATGTGTCAGCCTCATGGACAGAAACTGAAAGTTTTGTTCCACAAGAGAGGAGCCTGATAACTGAAAGATCTTCCTCCCATTCTGGTTTTGGAAACTCTAGGGACCACGAGTAAGCCTGCAGTCTGAGAGCAAAGTGCTGTTAGAAAAATATGGAACAATAAGATCTTGAATGGAGCTAGGTTGTTGAGAGCTTTGTAGATTAGAAGTAAGATTTGACAGGTGTGTGTGACAAAATGAACAAGGAAACTAAGGAAAGAAAACAACTGGGAACAAAGAAAGAAAGACAAATAAGGGACTAAACATGCCTAAAGAACTTTAAAACACTGGCAGAATTAACATACAGAAATATACTAATCCATAAATCTAAACAGGCTACTTCTAAACAAATAATACAAAAACTCTAAAAACTGTGACATGAGCATGACGAAAGAGACAATTCAGGTAGACAGCCAGGGCCAGCTCAGACTAGTGAGGCAGAGCAGCATGCAGCTCAACCCTCTTGACGTCTGGACTTTGGTGTAGCAGAGAAGAGGTATCCAGCCAAGACTGGAACTGGCAGAAGCGGTGCGACATTGTCGATAGGCACCAGGACTGATGGAGAGACATGGTGGGATCCCCAACGGGACTTGTGATTGGATTCTGGAGTAGGAGAGGCATCTGGCAGGACCCTTCAGTAACAGGATCAGAGGCTGGAGAAGCATATTGCAACACCCCTTTGGACATGGGAATTGGTTAAAAAATGTTCTATACCAAAAAAACTGGGCTTTATTTGTAACAGAAGACATTTCGCTTCTCATCTGAGGAACTTTATGACTCCTTTATTTGGAGGAGACCTCTACATTGGGGGAAAAAACAGCCTCTTCACAGACACATGGCTCAACACAGGAGAGCCACCTCCTCTGGACAAGACTCAGCTGTTCACCTCCACCTCACAGACAAGGGACACTCTTTTGAGGACCAAAATGTGCACATTTTGGACCGAGAACACAGATGGTTTGAAATTGAAAGGGGGGTGAAGAAAGCAATTTATGTTAAAAGAGAGAAACCATCTCTTAACAGAGGAAGAGGCCTCAGATTTCAACTTTCAAAAACTTACAATGCAAATTTAGGACTGATTCACAGCCAGTTTTCATCCCTGTTGGGAACAGAGGGGCCACATCTGTGAATTAGAGTAACAAAGACCTTAAGAAACCCCTACTGTTAAGGTGTGAGGTGTGATTAGTCAATCTACATATGTATGTGTATCTTATCTCAGCTTTATAACCTGAAACCCACATGCTCTGCTCTTTGAATTGCGAAAGCTCCTCGGATGAGGAGCGAAACGTCTACTGTTACAAATCAAGTCCAGTTGTTTTTGTATTAAACGTTTTTGAATGTATCATGTCCTGGATGACTGAGAATCTTCAACAGCATATGGGAATTGGTGTTGCAGGGGTGCACACCTGAAGCTAATAACACCAGAAAAAACACTAGATTTGTTGCTATTCACTTTTTTGTATAAGTGCTGCTCATAGGGTCTGAATAGTTGTTAAGTTGGCTCTAGATCTTGTTTTGCTTCTGGAATCTGTTTGGTGGAGTCTCCCACAGTAACACAAACCCAAATGTGTAGTTTTATCCTACGACAATGTGAAGGGTCATAATTTTTGTAAACTAAATTCCAGTAGAACTAATAGCACTCCTTGAGGCACGCCAAATGATTTTTTTTTCACACTGCATTGCTGACATTGATCTTATTTATTTATTTATTGGCAAACTGTTTTCTGTGTTGCTGTTGTTGTTTGACTTGACGTCCTCTTCTGTTCTGCTTTTGGAGATCCCACGAGGGCTGCCCGAGAATCACGTAACAATTCCATGAAAATGACTCGTGAATCCACACATGGGGGAGAACAGAATGGGAGGGTGCCATGTGAGCACTTTCATGCAGAGAAGGAGAGGGAGGACAAGAGACATACCAATCATCTGAGAGATTTTAGGAGGTGTTCAGGGAGAGTGTAGAGTCATCACTAATGAGATGTGTGTATATAAGTGTGTGCATGTGTCATTAGTGACTATGAGCTAATGAGTGGAGGATGAGAGCAGGCCTTTAGGACAGCTTGAGGGTCTGTGGAAAGGAAGAAGACCCCTCTGGAGATGACAGTGTACTGTGTGTAAAGTCAAGCTGGCTCTCAGGAACTAAATCATCCTCCAAGAAGATGTTAGGTTCAGCTTTATCTCCTGGATTGGCTGTGAAATAAATCTTGCAGAACATCAGCAAGACGTTTATGGCAAACTTGGTCCAGAAAAACGACATGGTTCTTTTAAGATAATGAACTTGAAACACTTAAAATACATTGCTTAATTATTGATGTTCACTTGATTATTTGTAGTGAGTGATTGGATCTGAAGTGTCAGAAATCTAGTCAATGGCAGTGATGCAATGTTTGTGAAATTAATGTAAAAAGCTAAAAGCTGCTTCCTTTTGTTGCACTGTTTTAGACTAAGATAATTAGAGTTATAGCTGATTTGGTAAAACCTAGTTAATGACGAATGATGAATTAATTTTTTTAATTGATTCACTTTATAAATTCCAGTTAATCTGAATCACTCACTAAAGTTTCTGGTCTACCTGAGTCTTTTGTTGTTCTACATACAGATGTCAGACTTGTGAGTCCTGATTCAGAGCAAGGGTTCAGATATTTAACACGATTGAGTCAATAATCGACCAGCTCTCATCAGTAACATCATGTGTGATCTAAGGAGATCTATTAAAATAAGTTGTACATGTTTTTGTGTTTTCAGTAGGATTACATTGCATTGAGTAGTGGATGTATATCTAATGATTACTTTCTGATAGATTCATTAAAAACTGTCAAGTGGTTCATGAGATATTTTGCTGAAAGACAAACCTATTTGACATCTATAGTTAGACACAAAGTTTTAAAAACAGGTCTCATGTGGTCATTTAGCATCTGGAATATAAATTGAAAATAAGTCTCAGCTGTAAAACCATTAAACTTAACTCACTGCACTGTATGTAAAAAAAAAAAAATTCAAATTCAATTCAAAAATATTTTTTAATCCCAGAGGGAAATTAAATGTTGTTGTAACTCATCATCCTGGTTTCATTAAAGAGTTGTTCTAGATGCTGTTGGCTGTGGGCAGGAAGGATCTCTTGTAGCGGTCTGTCCTACAACAGATCTGAAGAAGCCTCTGACTGAAGACACTCTGTATGACAGTCTGATGCTGAGGGTTGTCTATAACGTTCTTCATTTTATGAAGAATCCTTCTTTGTACAATCATCTCCAAAGGTTCTAGAGGAGTCCCCAGAACTGAGCCAGCCTTCTTTATGAGCTTGTTGATCTTTTTTAAGTCACTTGCTCTGGTGCTGCCCCAGCAGATGATGGCAGAAGAGATAGTGCTCTCTACAACAGACTTATAGAAGATATGCAGCATCTTGCTGCAAACATTGAAGGACTTAATCTTCCTCAAGAAGTACAGTCTGCTCTGTGTCTTCTTGTAGACGACTTCACTGTTGCATTTCCAGTCCAGTCTGTTGTCCAGGTGAACCCCAAGGTATTTATGCTTCTCCACCACCTCCACTTCTTCTCCCATGATGGAAATGGTGCTGGACCTGTTCCTGCTTCTCCTGAAATCTACAATCACCTCCTTTGTTTTGTTCACATTCAAGATGAGATGATTGTTTCCACACCATGCCACAAAGCGGTCCACCAGTTCCCTGTCCTCAGCTTCTTGTCCATCTCTGATACACCCGACCACTGCAGAGTCATCAGAATATTTCTGCAGATGACAGGAGTCTGTTTTGTACTGGAAATCTGAGGTGTACAGAGTGAAAAGGAACGGTGAGAGTACAGTCCCCTGTGGTGCTCCTGAGCTACCGACCACCTGGTTAGACACACAACCCTTCAGTGTCACAAACTGTGGTCTGTTTGTCAGGTAGTCTTTGATCCAGGTGATTGTTGAAGCCTCCACCTGAGTCTTCTGGAGTTTCTGACAAAGCAAATCAGGCTGGATTGTGTTAAATGCACTGGAGAAATCAAAGAACATGACTCTCACAGTGCTGTCTGCTTTTTCTAGATGACAGTGAGTTTGCTGAAGCAGGTGTATGATGGCATCTTCAACTCCAGGTCCACGCCAATAAGCAAACTGCAGTGGGTCCTGATATGTGCTTGTTTGTCTAGTCAGGTGGGTCAGCAGAAGTCTCTCTAGGACCTTCATGATGTGAGATGTCAGGGCAACAGGTCTATAGTCACTGGGGACTGATGGATGAGGTTTATTTGGTACTGGAACAAGGCAGGAGGTTTTCCACAACACTGGAACCTTCTCCTGGGTCAGGCTAAGGTTGAAGAGGTGCTGCAGAACCCCACAGAGCTGCTCTGCACAGACCTTCAGGACTCTGGGACTGACACCATCTGGACCTGCAGCCTTATTCCGGTTCAGTCTCTCCAGCTGCTTCCTCACCTGACTTCTGGAGACACAGAGGGGGGAGGCAAAGGAGGTATCAGCATCTTCTGATTTGGTTGAAGACCAACATGTAGAAGAAGAAGGGTCCATGACCGAGGTGGTAGATACAATATTTGAGGTGTGACAGGACAGCCTTGGGTCAAAGGAGTTTTTTTTAAAACAGACTTATAGACTTTTTTTTTACTGAAGTTGCTTAGCTCTGGTGCTCATGCTGATTTGAATTGACTCCCAAAGTTAATCAGTTTAGCATCCATCATCTTTGCCCATTTATTCCTTTTTCGGGTCATGGGGGTCGCTGGCACACCATGTCTAGCTATCACTGTGCGAGAGGTGGGGGGACACCCTGGACAGGTCGCAAGTCCATCACAGGGCCAGAAAATCTAGCAGTGGTCAATATGATATTTTGCTAAAAGGCTAACACCCCCACACAAAGACACAGGCAAAATGATTATAACATTTGTTTTTTAGTGGAGGATGACATCAATGAAACCAAACTCAGTCTGATGTTGTGATAGTTTTTGACCAACCTGAATATATCTGCTGTTTAGGAACTTAAAGACAGAAAAAAAGACAGAAAGGGAAAATGACTGCTGTACAATTCAACCCCCCCCCCCCCCCCACACACACACACACACCCACACCCCCACACCCACATACACAGTCAGGAGGAGGTTTGAGTCAGTCCAGGTGGTGTATAGGATCAAATTGGGCCGGAGGCTGAGGGCTGCTATAACATTACTCTCCATCAGCAGGATCTACAACAGGCAGGTGTGCTGCAGGACTGCCGTAACACCCCCACCTCCCACTCTGTGTCACACACACACGAACATGCACACACACACACACAC
>NC_056514.1:19413173-19415620 GCF_014905685.2 Nematolebias whitei | reverse complement strand
CACACTACTGTTTACATTCACACTACTGTTTACATTCACACTACTGTTTAAATTCACACTACTGTTTATATTCACACTACTGTTTATATTGCACTACTGTTTATATTCACACTACTGTTTACATTCACACTACTGTTTATATTCACACTACTGTTTATATTCACACTACTGTTTATATTCACACTACTGTTTATATTACACTACCACTGATATATATATATATATCTATTTTTTTTTTTTACTAGTCTTATTGCATATGTCACTTTACCTACACCAATATCAAGGACTTCATACATGCACTATGTACATTCACTTCATATGCTGCTTTGCCACTCACTACAAAATATCGATGTCAGGACCTTCACTTCATTTCATTTTTATAGATATACTTTTTAAAATATTTTTGTATACCGCTATAGTACAACTTAAGACAGCATCATGTTTTTATTATTTCATTTTATGCTTATTAAATGTTTTAATGTTAAATGGTTATTGTTGCACCGGGGTCTGAGAGGAATGTAATTTCAATCCTGTGTATGTCCTGTACATATTGCAGTTTTTGACAATAAAGTGACTTTGACTATGCACAAGTGTGTCATGAAAAGATGTATCAACACTGCTCCTACATATGCAAACCTGAACTGGGTTTTATAAGTGGCTCCATTTGAATTGAACTGGGGAGCAGGTAGTCTTCCTGTAAGCTAATAATCAGCTAAAAGATAAAAAAAAAAAAAAACAAGATTAAAAAAAAAAAAACAGAGTGCCAAAGCTTGTGATGTGTTCAGGTAAACACGGATTTTTCCACACTTTCCTGTAACATGAGCGTGGCTAAAACCATCTCTGAAACACATCCTTTAATTAGATAATGGACTACCTGATGGGATTTTACACCATTCAGACGATTGTAGGCCATTAAAGAGCAGAGTGCTCGTGGACAACAGAAAACAAAAACAAACATTCAATACAAATATCGTGCATAGTTATTTGACAAGGCTGGTGTTAAATGTCAGTAGGTGATCACTGTTGTGACGGTGGGTGTGAGATCCGACAGGTGAACGAGGCAGTCGTGCCGAGTCATCATGGTTGTCATGTCTGGACACAGAAGCCTGTCCTTTACCACAGCCGCGCACTGGTCCACGCTTCACCGTTAAGTCTGTCACGGACTCGCCCTGCTGTTTCAGTGCTCGCATCCTTCAACAACAACCTCCGCGAACATTTTCATCAGTTAGCTCGTTTTTAGCCGACACGGGCTAACAGGCTAAAAACAAGACCGTCTCTGCTCGCTTACCGAACAGCGTCGACTCGAAACCAGAACCCATCCGAGCCGTCCTTCACGAGATGTCCATGACTGGCGTGAGGTGAGTGATGTTGGACGCTTCAGTTTTTGCCGTCTGGCTTTCAGACTGAAGTTTATTTCGCGGAGTAAAATGGCTGCGACTAGTCCAGCTTTCGGGATGCAGTGACGTAATGACGCTGTCGGGACAGAACACGCAGGGAGGGGGCGTGGTTAAGGAGATATAGGCTCTTGGCAAGCTGTTGTAACACATAATCAAACCCACTGAAGTTTTTTTTTCCCTTTATTATTATTATTTTTTACATCGCTGAAGTTCTTTCTCGTCAAAACCGCACTACCAGTCAAAATCTATATTAAATGTATCAAATTTACATTCCTACTTTAACACTTTAAGTTTCTACAACCAGATATTTAATAACATAACAAAAGTAGTAGGAAATATTTTTCAATTTACTATATTTGGTTGAGTCAGATCCTCTGGACGGCTTTTATTTTGTTGAAACTTTTCAGCTTTTAACTACAAGACCTAAGTCTGAAGAGCTGCAACAAACTGTCTTATAAGCAGCATTGTCTCCTAGTGGATCAACCAGTTTGCTGGTGTCAGCCAAAACTAGTTCAAGTTGAAGTTTATTGCCATCTCATGTGGTACATGCGGTGGAACGAAATCATGTACTCATGGTTCCAGTTACGACACCCCAAAATATCAAAAAATTTAAAGTATAAAAAGAAACAGTATGCAAGGATCTAAGATATACACTAACGCTAAACAAACACCAAACGGTAGCTAAAAGATCCAAGATATACACTAAACACTAATAATATAAAACAATATGACGCATCAACAGCAGTTCGAACATGAGTTTGTGGTGAGCAGATGTGTATGAATGAATACAGCAGCATGGATAAGTCACATATCACTAATTAAAGTGGCATTACAGTGATTATTCTGGTTAGAGATTATTGAGTCAAACAGCTTCAGGGTAGAAGCTGTTCCTCAGTCTAGTGGTTTTACACTTAATGCTCCTCAACCTTCTGCCTGAGGGGAGCGGGGCAAAAAATGTGTATGCTGGGTGAGTGGGGTCCTTCATGATGCAGGTGGCCCTCTTCCTGCATCTGGAGGTGTAGATGTCTGTGATGGTGGGGAGGCTGACTC
>NC_056514.1:19410804-19413163 GCF_014905685.2 Nematolebias whitei | reverse complement strand
CACTCTCTGCAAAGCTTTTCTTTCTGCAGCTGTGCAGCCTCCATGCCACACGTTGATGCTGGAGCACAAGGTGCTAGTTGTTCACATGCAAAAGGACCATCAGCCTAACTATAGATTTATAATGCTCTGATGGCAGCTTGTTATTCGTTAAGGTGTTTAAGTATTAAAATACACTACAAACTAGACTGCAAGCATCTAAATACTTGGAATACAGCTCAAATATATCTATCTAAAAAAAGTCTCAAGTTTAAGTGACTGGTTTTGTGTTTATTGGATAAACTGTATTGACTAGAAGGAATTGATTAATAAAGATTAGTTTTGTATAGGCTTTCTTTATATGATAAATTGCTTGCCATACACCCACACATGCCAGGATGGACACTGGTGAGCCTAAATTTACTTATCATACTCATAATGTAAATGTTTAAAAATATTACCATAGTTGTAAACCTATACATTCAATGTTTTTTATTTATTTATTAGAATTATAAAAATAAGATTAAAAAGTAAACCATATATTTTTTCAACATTCTTGCAAATCATTATTTTCAAGGTTCAGAAATGTGGCGTTACACAAATATACAAAAACATCTTCACCTCATGATTATTTTATGCCAAAAGGGGATTTAAAAATCAAGTTACAGAAAAACCTTAAAGGGTGTATCGATAAGTAAAATTTGAGTTTAGCTGTTCTAAAAACTTTTATGCAGAAATAATTTTTACTTTAAAATTATTTTATTTTCCCAAAACCTAAATTTGTTTACAAAAATCATTTGGATTTTTTTTTTTTAAATACAATGGAAATGTCTGTTTACTTTTGTTACTTTTGTACACATGCATCATACAAAACTCACTTAATGGCAAAAATTCATCCTAAATAAATGCTCAAGTAAAATGTTTGACATTAATCTTATTTAAAACTGCTGAACACACACTTTACTCAAAACTAAATTATATAAATATATATGCATGTAGGTCATGACGGTTTGGTTTTCTGTGCAGGAGCAGGAACATCATTAACATTATGCAGAAACTCATACAGCAGCTTAGCATTATTAGCATTCCCAAGTATCTCTGCTAGTTTGTTCTGGCTGAGTTTGGCTACGTCTGCAAGGCTGTCAGCATTTTTGATCAAAACCCTGTAGTTTTTAATATTAACCCCCGGCATTTTCAACAGGAAGTCATACGGCCCAGGGTTGTAGAGGTCCGCTGACTCAACAACCGTGTCTGACTCAGCTGTGACAGCCTGGGCTGCTGAAGCGTCAGGCTCAGGACGGCCTTGCTTCAGCTCCAGAAAGAGTTCGGCTGTGGCGTGTGGGGAGGGGCACCACAGGATCCGGAGCCGAGGAAAGTGCAGCGTCAGTAACGTGAGTTTGGAAGAAATGTCATTCGATGAAATCTCGTTGCGGAAATCTGACCGGGCCATCAAGGAAAACGGTTTAGCGGGGTCAAACTCAATAAGGAGCACAGGTTTTCTGTAGTAGCGGGTCATAGAGAGGCACTGGGTGTAGAGGCGGCCGCTCTGCAACGAGCCAATCAGATCGCTGACGCTTTTGCGCTCAACGCACGTGTCCGGGGTCAAAATGTAGTCCCCCACTTCCAAGGTGACGGGCTCGATGTCCAGCCCGCGGCGGTGAAGCAAAGAAGGCAGTTCGCTGCGGAACTCGCGCATGTCCACAATGACTCGAGACAGCTCCGTGGACTGCTCCTGGCCTCCTGTTCATTAGACCCAACACAGAAACAAATGGTCAGCCAGACATTTTGGTGAACGTCAGGAAACAAACAAACCTTTTGTATTAAATAGACATGCCTGCTTTGCGTGTGTTGGTTGTGGCGTTGGCCGGCTCCAAACTTCTGGCCAGGTCTAAGTTGGTGTCCTCTCGCCCCTCCCTCTCCTCGGGGATGACCATAGTGGCTTTCTCTCTACAGAAAAACACACAACAGGACCGTGAAGAAGGCAGCACACGTTACATTCTCGTTCATTGAAAGAAAACGTATAACCTCTTTCAAGCTAGTTTTAAACTTGGATAACTTATTGAGCTCAAGGAATTAGATTATGGAATAATCTGGAGAGTGATGTTAAAAATGCCAGATCAATGTGTATGTTTAAGAGAATGATCAAAGTTGACTAAAAAAATATGAAATAGCTTAATGTGTATTTGTATGAATTGTTGTTCAAGAAGGAGTTTTTTTTTTTTTGCTTTATTTGAAGATTATTATTGTTTGAATTAATTGTTTGGAAAAAAGGGGCAGATATAAGAAGATTTTTTTTCTTCTTTCTGCTGCCTTTCATTTTATTTGAGATTGTATTTCTTATAGTATATAGAATTGTTTTGTTTTAAAAAATGAACAAATTTAT
>NC_056514.1:19399761-19410704 GCF_014905685.2 Nematolebias whitei | reverse complement strand
AATGACTCCTGTCTGGATAACTGGGATCTTAGTTCTTCACCGTTTTCTTTCTCAGCTCACTTTTCAGATGTAAGTCAGAGCCGTAGTATTTATAGTCTGAAAATGCTGCTCCGGTGAAACGCACTTCGAATCGTGGGAAAAAAGAAAGTCCTCCCCACATTCCGTATGGAAATGGTAGATTATTTTTTTTGCTTACTTGGTCCAGCTCCCCAACTCGTCTTACAAACTTTCTTGAGTTTAGAAATAAACTGGAGGCTATTACGAGTCAGCGCGTTTGTTTTTAGCGCGGTCGAATGTGCATACGTCAGAAAAAATCCGGCCTCTGATTGGCTGCCCTGTGTGTCAATCAAGTGACGATTTTGCACAGTGAAGATGGATTGATCGACTGACGTCTATTAAAAATAAAATAATAAAAGAAGTTTAAAAAAAGTGACATCTATTTTGCCATGCGATCTACTGATATTACCTTTGCGATCTACCGGTATATCGCGATCTCCGTATTGGGCCTTAAACGGTTTGCTGCCATTTAGTCTTACATATTTAGAAAAATTAAAATTATTTTCATTAAAGACAAAAAAAACGTTCTTTCATTGCAGTGTCATACTTTGTACTAATTTCATCGCTCGATATTTGTTTCGTAACTTTTACAAAATGTGCCTGTTCTTTGTGTTCAAGTGTCTTTGTTGAGTTTGTTTCGCCTGCTCTCTTCTGCTGGGGTTGCCACAGCGAGTGAACTCGCATAAAACATTTGGTAATGCTGGATGTCCTTCATGACCCAAACTGTGCTTGAGTCTTTATAGACAATAAATATTAAAAACTCTGATTTGGGTGCTTTGAAGGACAAGCTGAAGGCATGTGATCCCTGCCAGATCTGTGCTGAACAGATCAAACTGGCTTCTTTGTTTGTCAACTTTGATCTTATCGCTTTATCTAACACGTCATGTTCTGTTTATTTTGTGAAATAAGAACGTTTCTTTAACTGAACATACACACACACAAAATAAAAAAATTCCAGGTTAGTGCAACTTGGATTTCAGAAAAATATTTCTGTTTTAGAATATTTTATTCTCTCAAAAACCAGCGAAACTTTTAACAGTTCATTAGCTCTTGGATCAAGGCTCATGCTATTGTGAATCTGCCTGTGCGGAGCTTCTTGTTGGTGCTTTATCACAAACATTCCTCACATCCTGACCTGGTTGTAGTAGAGATGACCCATGACCTCTTTTCTTCGTAAGCAGGGTGGAGTTTAGTTGCTGTCTGCGATTGTTCTCACTTCCTCAGATATCTGTCAAATGCATGTGAATAACTTTATGGTTGATGTTTTTTTCACTTTTCTGATGCAGACTTGAATCAGACAAGAGTTTTTAACAAGCCGCCCACTTGTTGTGGATTTGTAAGAACTATTTTTATGGTTGTGAGAGAGCAAGAACAGCCTGAGGTGACGGGCACGCCTGAAAGATGTTGACTGCCATTGTTACCTTGTTTATGTTGTACATTAAAGCACAGATGAGTCTGTAAACCCTGATTGGTTTAAGTTTACTTTGAATTCGTTAGATTTAAGCTGACTTTATCTGTAGTATTTACTTTATGTGAAGTATGCAGTCCACGGTCCTGAGCACAGAAGTCAGTATTGATATTGTAAGGTAACCAAACAGTCAAGTTAACAGATTGTAAGGTAAACATTTGGTTTTGAAATCTCATAAGCAAATGTATCAGTTTTTCTATGCGAGCAGCATCTGGGCTTAGACTTTTAAGTTAAAATTTTTGTTTTTGCTTTTTTAGTCTTCTTGTGGACGTTGCCTTATATTTTGCTCAACCAAATTAGAACGACACGATGAACTGGTTGTGTCTTTCTCCGCAATTTGGGCACAGCTCCAAACCCGCTGTAGGCATTTTCTCCACCATGTCTCTGGTTTTATACAAACACAAATGAAAAGCAAACGTCTGTTGCGTGTTTTGCTCATTTGGCCTATTTCAACATCAAACTCCATTTCTTTTTACTAAAACTTTTAACTCTAAAGATGCCAAATATTTTCCACCATCCAAAGCTGCGATGTGTTTTGCAGTGAGGGCTACAAGCTCACACACGTGACATATTTTTCTACTGTAGGCACTGGATTCGTTCAGTGAAGGCAGATGTTCAAATACTTTGGCATATTCCACAAAATGTTGAAATGTCTCCAAATTCAGAGAAAAACTGACCTAACCTCTGGTAAAGATGTATATTATTTATACAGGATGGAAGATTAAATAACTGTAGAATAAGTACATTGACTTTACTTAAAGAAGTATTTTCATTTCATATATTATTACATTTGGCCCGCAGCCCTCTGATAGATTTTAAATTTGGCCATCTCAGGGAAAAAGTCTGGGCACCCCGGGTTTAAACCGCCTGCGTTCAGCAACATTTTCACTGTCCAGAACATGTTTGTGGTTGTGTTTATGTTGGCAAATGACTCCAGCCTCCTACTCTGAGCCGTTAGCCTCCAGTTCAAAAAGTTATTGTGAAGGTTGTGCCTGTGGTCTTAAAATATCAAACACACCAAGTAGCAACAAATAAAAAAAATAATCTAGCTCGATTCTGCATCATATCAGGTGAAGCTTAGTGAAGAACTGACTGGTCATTTTGCTTACAAATTTAGTTTTTTTTTCTTGAGTCCAGTTTGATCATAGTGTGGATTGCCCTTTAAAGAAACACATGGTTCTTGCTGCCCTGTGCCATTAGAGACCTGTTAGCTGAGCAACATGCTGCGCCTGCCATCTGGAGCTGCTCTTTGATTCTACATGATGTTCATCCCACAACACCCTGTCAGCCGTGACAGTTGTTTACTCCTTCCTGTCTTTTTCACTGACCTCTGTCTCGCTGTTGTTCACCTCATGTAGCTCTGCTGGAATCCCTGCGTATACCTCTCCCATATGTCTTTAAACCTTAAAAACTGCAGCTTAAAATGTTTGCAGGCAAAAACATTGCTTTATTGTAGAAATGTGTTTTAACTAGCATCTGATAAATATCAGATAAAAAAAATATATATATACAGTGCCTTGCGAAAGTATTCGGCCCCCTTGAACTTTTCAAACTTTTGCCACATTTCAGGCTTCAAACATAAAGATATAAAATTTAATTTTTTTGTGAAGAATCAACAACAAGTGGGACACAATCATGAAGTGGAATGAAATTTATTGGTTGTGTCAAACTTTTTTAACAACTAAAAAACTGAAAAGTGGGGCGTGCAATATTATTCGGCCCCCCTTGCGTTAATACTTTGTAGCGCCGTCTTTTGCTGCAGTTCCAGCTGCAAGTCTCTTGGGGTTTGTCTCCATCAGTTTTACACATGGAGAGACTGAAATTCTTGCCCATTCTTCTTTGCAGAACAGCTCGAGCTCAGTGAGGTTGGATGGAGAACGTTTGTGAACAGCAGTCTTCAGCTCTTTCCACAGATTCTCGATTGGATTCAGGTCTGGACTTTGACTTGGCCATTCCAACACCTGGATATGTTTATTTGTGAACCATTCCATTGTAGATTTGTCTTTATGTTTTGGATCATTGTCTTGTTGGAAGATAAATCTCTGTCCCAGTCTCAGGTCTCTTGCAGACTCAAATAGGTTAGAATGGTCTTGTACTTGGCCCCATCCATCTTCCCATCAATTCTGACCATCTTCCCTGTCCCTGCTGACAAAAAGCAGGCCCAAACCATGATGCTGCCACCACCATGTTTGACAGTGGGGATGGTGTGTTCAGGGTGATGAGCTGTGTTGCTTTTACTCCAAACATATCGTTTTGCATTGTGGCCAAACAGTTTGATTTTGGTTTCATCTGACCAGAGCACCTTCTTCCACATGCTTGGTGTGTCTCCCAGGTGCTTGTGGGAAACTTTAAACAACACTTTTTATGGATATCTTTGAGAAATGGCTTTCTTCTTGTCACTCTTCCATAAAGACCAGATTTGTGCAGTGTACGGCTGATTGTTGTCCTATGGACAGACTCTCCCACCTCAGCTGTAGATCTCTGCAGTTCATCCAGAGTGATCATGGGCCTCTTGTCTGCATCTCTGATCAGTCTTCTCCTTGTTCCAGATGAAAGTTTAGAGGGACGGCCGGGTCTTGGTAGATTTGCAGTGGTCTGATCCTCCTTCCATTTCAATATGATTGCTTGCACAGTGCTCCTTGGGAGGTTTAAAGCTTGGGAAATCTTTTTGTATCCAAATCCATGTTTAAACTTCTCCACAACAGTATCTCGGACCTGCCTGGTGTGTTCCTTGGTCTTCATGATGCTCTCTGCACTTTGAACAGAATCCTGAGACTATCACAGAGCAGATGCATTTATACAGAGACTTGATTACACACAGGTGGATTCTATTTATCATCATCAGTCATTTGGGACAACATTGGATCATTCATAGATCCTCACTGAACTTCTGGAGTGAGTTTGCTGCACTGAAAGTAAAGGGGCCCAATAATATTGCACGCCCCACTTTTCAGTTTTTTATTTGTTCAAAAAGTTTGACACATCCAATAAATTTCATTCCACTTCACGATTGTGTCCCACTTGTTGTTGATTCTTCACAAAAAAAATAAATTTTATATCTTTATGTTTGAAGCCTGAAATGTGGCAAAAGGTTAAAGTTCAAGGAGGCTGAATACTTTCACAAGGCACTGTAAATAATGCTGATATGTAAACAAATGAAATCATGAAAAATTTATCAAAACTAAATGTTTATTTTGTTGTTGTTCTGGATGGTTAAGCATTAATTTGGAATAAAACACGCTATATGTGAAAAAAGAACATGCAGTCTAATTAGCAAAACATGTTACTAAATAAATGTGAAGGTGCTCCAACTTTTTGTTTATAATTGTTTTAGTAGAAGAAGACGAGCACAAATATGGTAAATTTTGTATTTTTAGCGTTTCAGTTTAATCAAGGAGTTGCCTCAGAAGTAGACGTGCTCTGATAAACCGGCCAGTCGATTTATCGCCCCTGATTTCCTTATTTTTGGGAGATCGGCAATCGGCCGATGCATGAGAAACCGATTTTACAGATGTTGTTTTTTTAAATTTTAACAACAATTGACTAAACTTCATTTATATTTCAGAGCACTACCTCATGGCCAGTTAAAACAAGTTTGTATTGTTGTAAGATATTGTTCAAAGGTATGGTTTTCCGTAAAATAAGATGGAAAATTGAAGGTGCATTGTGACCTTATAACACCTGACAGTGTCGCTTATAAAACAAAATCCCTATCGGCCAAAATCGGAATCGGCAGGTCAGACTTTTTAGAGATCAGTGATCAGCCAGAAAACTGCAATCGGTGCACCCCTACTCAGAAACCGACTTCTTCAGGTGGTTTTAAGTAGACTTTAAATCTCATTATATACAGGCTCTTTCTAAAAAATTTGAATATCATGGAAAAGTTGTTCAACTTCCATCATTCCATTCAAAAAGTTAATCTTTAATACATGATAGATTCAGGGCCCACAATTTAAATGATTTCAAGTATTTATTTGTTTATTTTTACATAATTTGGGCTTCCAGCTCATGAAACTCACGATAACAGGATTTCAAAAAATTAGAATACTGTGAAGACATCAGCCCACACTACTTCTCAGTTTTTGCAGAAAAAAATAAATAAATTAGGATGAAAACAAATCAATAAAAATATGGTACTTTCAAAAAGATATGTCAATCTTCAATACTTGGTTGGAAATCCCTTTGTCTTAATCACTGCCTCAATGTGACGTGGCATTGAGGCAATCAGCCAGTGGCATTAACTGGGAGTTATGGAAGCCCAGGTTTCCTTGATGTTTGCTGTCAGATCTTCTTTGTTGTTGGGTCTGGTGCTCCTCATTTTCCTCTTGAGAATACCCCATAGTTTCTCAGTGGGGTTTAGGTCCGGCGAGTTGGCTGGCCAGTCGAGCACTGTGGGCATCAAACCAGGTTTTGGTGCTTCTGGCAGCATGGGCAGGGGGCCAGGTCCCGCTGGAAGATGAAGTCTGCATCTCCATACAGATCCTGTATGTTTTTGTGGGTTTCATGAGCTGGAAGCCCAAATTATGTAAAAATAAACAAATAAATACTTGAAATCATTTAAATTGTGGGCCCTGAATCTATCGTCTATTAAATAATAACTTTTTTAATGAAATTATAGAAGTTAAACAACTTTTCCATGATATTCTAATTTTTTAGAAAGGGTCTGTACAGTGAGGAAAATAAGTATTTGAACACCCTGCGACTTTGCACGTTCTCCCACTTTGAAATCATGGAGGGGTCTGAATCTTTCATCTTAGGTACATGTCCACTGTGAGAGGCATAATCTAAAAAAAAAAAATCCGTAAATCACAATGTATGATTTTTTAATAATTTATTTGTGTGTTACTGCTGAAAATAAGTATTTGAACACCTGTGAAAATTAATGTTAATATTTGGTACAGTATCTTTGTTTGCAGTTACAGAGGTCAAAGGTTTCCTGTAGTGTTTCAGCAGGTTCACTGCAGCAGAGAGTTTGGTCCATTCCTCCACACACATCTTCTCTAGATCAGCCAGGTTTCTGGGCTGTCACTGAGAAACACAGAGTTTGAGCTCCCTCCAAATATTTTCTATAGGGTTTAGGTCTGGAGACTGGCTAGGCCACTCCAGAACCTTGATATGCTTCTTACGGAGCCACTCCTTGGTTCTCCTGGCTGTGTGCTTTGGGTCATTGTCATGTTGGAAGACCCAGCCATGACTCATCTTCAATGCTCTAACTGAGGGAAGGAGGTTGTTCCCCAAAATCTCTCACTACATGGCCCCGGTCATCCTCTCCTTAATACAGTGCAGTCGTCCTGTCTCTTGTGCAGAAAAACACCCCCAAAGCATGATGCTTCCACCCCCATGCTTCACAGTAGGGATGGTGTTTTTGGAATGGTACTCATCATTCTTCGTCCTCCAAACACGGCGAGTGGAATTAAGACCAAAAAGTTCTATTTTGGTCTCATCTGACCACAGAACTTTCTCCCATGACTCCTCTGGATCATCCAAATGGTCATGGTCAAACTTAAGACGGGCCTGGACGTGTGCTGATTTAAGCAGGGGAACCTTCCGTGCCATGCATGATTTTAAACTATGACGTCTTAGTTTATTACCCACAGTAACCTTGGAAACAGTGGTGCCAGCTCTCTTCAGGTCATTGACCAGCTCCTCCTGTGTAGTTCTGGGCTGAGTCCTCCCCTTTCTTAGGATCATTGATGCACCACGAGGTGAGATCTTGCATGGAGCCCCAGTCCGAGGGAGATTGACAGTCATGTTTAGCTTCTTCCATTTTCTAATAATTGCTCCAACAGTTGATCTTTTTTCACCAAGCTGCTTGGCAATTGCCCCGTAGCCCTTTCCAGCCTTGTGCAGGTCTACAATTTTGTCTCTGGTGTCTTTGGACAGCTCTTTGGTCTTAGCCATGTTAGTAGTTGGAGTCACTGATTGTGTGGGGTGGACCAGTGTCTTTATGCAGCTACCGACCTCAAACAGGTGCTTCTAATTTAGAATAATAAGTGGAGTGGAGGTGGACGTTATAGAGGAGGACTAACAGGTCTTTGAGGGCCAGAACTGTTGCTGATTGACAGGTGTTCAAATACTTATTTGCAGCAGTAACACACAAATGAATTATTTAAAAAAATCATACATTGTGATTTCCGGATTTTTCTTTTAGATTATGTCTCTCACAGTGGACATGCACCTAAGATGAAAAATTCAGACCCCTCCATGATTTCTAAGTGGGAGAACTTGCAAAGTCGCAGGGTGTTCAAATACTTATTTTCCTCACTGTATATATCCCTCTTCAGAGCGAAGAGATAGAGCAGATAAAATACAGTTACTTTGACAAAATTTACTCATCTGGTGTTGAGAATTATTAAATAATATTCTCAAAGTTTAAGCGTTATTGTCTGAAATCTCTAGAGCTGCTTTGCCATTAATAAGTGAGAGTCCACTCGGCTCTTGTCTTGTCGGTTCTTCTCAGGTGATTTGTCACCGTGACTTGTTTTCTCGCTCTGTGGGTGGGATCGTCAATGCAAAGTGGGCGGTATCGTAACAGGTCGTATTCGAGCCACTCCACCCGTTATGTTCCTTAATCGTCCTATAATCGGACTTCAATTTCTTTAACTTATCTTGGCACTGCCTATAAGTCCAGGTGTAGCCATGCTGCGCCATCATCTACCATCTATCTCTCTAAATGCGCTCATTTCTTGTGGCACCATCTATCAAATGGATCAGAGAGGACATGTGGCTTTAAACCCACATACATGTCACCATCACATGGTCACGTGGTAACATCTTGAATGTTGGATAACATCATCGTGTTAACCCTTTTCTTAGCATGTGTATGTTATGTGATGCGTTTAGCCATGGACATCCACCGTTCGTCAGAAACTGTGCCCCCAGTCTGCTCCAGCTGTGGCAACTTTCTTGTTGTAGTACAAGAATCAGCCAGCAGATGGTGTTTCACAGAATATAGCTTGCTTTCAACACGCACTCAGACTGCAAGATCGTCACGAGTCTTCATGAAGCTTCGCTGTCTGACTCATGGTTACAATCATTATACCTTTAAAATGAACACTATCTAAGCATAATCACTGGACAGAACAGTGCCAAACACCTACGTAACTCAAATTATTTGAAAATTATTTACCGGTAAACCCCAGTCTTATCGAGGTCATGTGACCGGAAGTCAAATGGTACCGGTAGAATGCGGTAAATATTCATTAAATTAATACCGTTGATTTTTATTGGTCCGTGCCTGCGTGGGTTTTCTCCGGGTACTCCGGTTTCCTCGCACATACCAAAAACATGCATGTTAGACTAATTGGTAACTCTAAATTGTCCCTGCAGCCCTACAGTTTATGTTCCTGCTTTTCTTTTTAATAAGCATCTTTTGGTGTTATTAAACACAAAAATAGTATATTATTAACTTCATAGTAATAAACCCTAAGCTGCAGCTGCAGCTTTGTTGACCAGTGACTGTACTGGTACAAAAATGCATCAAAGATGTTTAATTATGTTCATTCTTTTTTCCACTGTTGTCTCATCATATTTATATATTTTTAGAAATATCAGCCATGTTGCACAAGACCATTTTATCAGTCTCTGTAAAGTTATGCATCAACCCAAACTTAATGTTATTGTTTTCTGTACTCTCCATACAGGGAGCTTTTATGTCTTCTAGAGACATAAAATCTTGTTGATACTGTCGATTGATTCTGTTTTTACCATTTCCTCTAGTCTCTTTAAGTGCTGTCCACATCCGCAGCAGGTTTCATGCAGTTTTCTCTAAGTGGTGCTTCATTATTGTGAGTGTCTCTCTCTGTCTCTTGTTATCTCTCTCTATTTTGGTGTGACCTAAATTTGATTGGGTTAGAGCAGGCATTTGAAAAATGTGGGAGAGTTGGTCCATCCCCTCGCTATACAGGTCCTTCTCAAAAAATTAGCATATTGTGATAAAGGTCATTATTTTCCATAATGTAATGATAAAAATGAAACTTTCATATATTTCAGATTTGTTGCACACCAACTGAAATATTTCAGGTCTTTAATTGTTTTAATACTGATGATTATGGCATACAGCTCATGAAAACCCAAAATGCCTGTCCCAAAAAATTAGCATATTTCATCCCACCAATGAAAGACAAGTGTTTTTAATACAAAAAACGCCAACCTTCAAATAATCATGTTCAGTTATGCACTCAATACTTGGTCGGGAATCCTTTTGCATGAATGACTGCTTCAATGCGGCGTGGCATGGAGGCAATCAGCCTGTGGCACTGCTGAGGTGTTATGGAGGCCCAGGATGCTTCGATAGCGGCCTTAAGCTCATCCAGAGTGTTGGGTCTTGCGTCTCTCAACTTTCTCTTCACAATATCCCACAGGTTCTCTATGGGGTTCAGGTCAGGAGAGTTGGCAGACCAATTGAGCACAGTAACACCATGGCCAGTAAACCATTTACCAGTGGTTTTGGCACTGTGAGCAGGTGCCAGGTCGTGCTGAAAAATGAAATCTTCATCTCCATAAAGCTTTTCAGAAGATGGAAGCATGAAGTGCTCCAAAATCTCCTGATAGCTAGCTGCATTGACCCTGCCCTTGATAAAACACAGTGGACCAACACCAGCAGCTGACATGACACCCCAGTGACTGTGGAAACTTGACACTGGACCTCAAGCAATGTGAATTCTGTGTCTCCTCTCTTCCTCCAGACTCTGGGACCTTGATTTCCAAAGGAAATGCAAAATTTACTGTAATCAGAATGCTTCTGACGCTGTTTCTGGTTCAAAAGCGGCTTGACCTGGGGAATGCGGCACCTGTAGCCCATTTCCTGCACACGCCTGTGCACGGTGGCTCTGGATGTTTCTACTCCAGACTCAGTCCACTGCTTCCACAGGTCCCACAAGGTCTGGAATCGGCCCTTCTCCACAATCCTCCTCAGGGTCCGGTCACCTCTTCTCGTTGTGCAGCGTTTTCTGCCACACTTTTCCCTTCCCACAGACTTCCCACTGAGGTGCCTTGATACAGCATTCTGGGAACAGCCTATTCGTTCAGCAATTTCTTTCTGTGTCTTACCCTCTTGCTTGAGGGTGTCAATGATGGCCTTCTGGACAGCAGTCAGGTCGGCAGTCTTACCCATGATTGCGGTTTTGAGTAATGAACAAGGCTGGGAGTTTTTAAAAGCCTCAGGAATCTTTTGCAGGTGTTTAGAGTTACGTCGTTGATTCAGATGGTTAGGTTAATAGCTTGTTTAGAGAACCTTTTCATAATATGCTAATTTTTTGGGACAGGCATTTTGGGTTTTCATGAGCTGTATGCCATAATCATCAGTATTAAAACAATTAAAGACCTGAAATATTTCAGTTGGTGTGCAATGAATCTGAAATATATGAAAGTTTCATTTTTATCATTACATTATGGAAAATAATGACCTTTATCACAA
>NC_056514.1:19396020-19399661 GCF_014905685.2 Nematolebias whitei | reverse complement strand
TTTCATTTTTATCATTACATTATGGAAAATAATGACCTTTATCACAAAATGCTAATTTTTTGAGAAGGACCTGTACTTACTATTCCATTCATGCTTGAAAAATGGTGGCTGTACTCATTTTTCTTTTACACATTTTAAACGTGTGCTTTTTGAAAACATCGTCTCTCTCCTGGGTCTGTCATTGGGCTGGATGCTGAACCTGCTGGATGAAGTTCTGCTTGCTGAGTCCTTATTGTAACTGTACTCGTGTGGAACATAGAAAATCAACAGGTTATCATTATTGTATTTTATTAACTTTATTTCTATTGTGGGTGGCACGGTGGCTCAGTTGGTAGAGCTGTTGCCTCTCAGCGAGAAGGTTGCCACTTCAAATCCTGGCCTGGGGCCTTTCTGGGTGGAGTTTGCATGTTCTCTCCGTGCATGTGTGGGTTTTCTCCGGGTGCTCCAGTTTCCTCCCACAGATCAAAAACATGCATGTTAGGCTGATTGGTAACTCTAAATTGTCCCAAGGTGTGAGTGAGAGAGTGAGTGGTTGTTTGTCTCGTTTGTCTCTGTGTCCCTGTGATGGACTGGAGACCTGTTCAGGGTGTCCCCTGCCTCTCGCGACCCCCCAAAAAAGGAAATAGCTGGTGAAGATAATGGATGTGTGGATATTTCTATTCATTTGGTGACTAGTACCGTATTATTATTATTACTACTATCTTACCTTCTGTGGTGTGAGACTCCCTGGGTGCTACTATTTGTCCTTCCACTGGTAGAGCCTGAGGTGATGAGGTCCCCAGCCCTCTGAGACTAAGGACCAGGGACAGGTCCTCCATGTATCATCAAACATGTTCATGTCCAAATTGAGGTAGACTAAAAAGAACACACACATTTATCAACCAGACACCAGTGTCTCACAATAATCAATTCACAGACATGGTGCGGTTTCCTTTACTCATAGGCCATCAAAGACCTAAAAGACTGGTTTGGCAGTAGTTTAACACAGTTTACTGTTGTTTTACAGTGATTAAAAAAAAATAAATACAAAGCCATGTAATTCTGGCGAAGTTTTAAAAATCTTGCTGACAGGGACTGAACAAAACAAACGTGAGATACAAAACATTTTAAAGTCACATTTGACACAAAATATTTGTCTTTCTTTTCAAGTCGTTCAGGATAAAGTGTTCGACTAAAACATGAAACATTAATGTTGCGTTCCTTGAATCATGGCTGCCTCTGACCACCGCTAACAATAACAGAGCTCCATCCGGTATTTTTGTGATCTTGGATTCTGAACGAGCGCCCACTCTCCGACTGGGAATTCCTATTGCAGCGGGAGTTTCAGTTGACATTTCCCACTGGGAACTCATAAATTCCCACTTACCAGTGCAACTGGGATGCCGTCAACTAGAAAATGTCATTCCGACATCCCAGTTACAAGTTCTGATGTGAATGGAATGTAGCATTACTTTTTTCACACTTTAAAAAGCCCTGGGTTAGTATTTATTTCCTCTTGTGTGTCTGTCAGTTTCAGTTTAAAAATGTTTTCATGCTACGTTATTGCTCGTCAGTTAGCTGAGATTTTTATAAGTGTTTTGATTGCTGTTGAATTCCCTTTCACATTTTTTTTTTACATTTCCATCAACTAATGTTTATAATCTGCTTTTCTGCCATCAAAGGACGGAAGAAACTTATCTGATGTTGTTTTTAAAAATTGGTTCCAAAACCTTATAATCATGCCCTTAACCACTTTTCATTCGCAGTCATAATGATCCGATGTGACCTGTGGTTTTGGTGGTTTTTATTTTTTTATGTGTACCAGACAAACTGCAACGAAAATAAGTGATAAGCAACAATTAACAAAAACAACTAACATCCATAGTTCACTTTTGGTGTCCAACAACTCCGTTATTCCTTTAATTAGCAGTAGAAAGAGTGTTGACGCTATCCTAAGAAATTAGAAAAAAAATAACCATTAGATTTTTATCTTTATATATAACATCAGAGTTTCATTACAGGTCTAAAGATGTAGATCTGTTACTTCCAGCCTGAAGTATAAAACTTTTAAGGTGGAACAGTTTGCTGTCGAGGCTTGAATTCTCTTTTATTTTTTTTCTGTTTTTGAAGTTTATTTTAATCGTTGGTAGCTAACCATAAAAGGCAAAAGTGATTTTGAATTAAAAGTGAGCTGTTTTCTCCAGTGTTGAGACTTAATTTCAACATGTACTTGTTTTTTTACTCACCTTTTAATGTTGTTGCTTGAAGTGACACCAATTTAAAAAAAAAAAGCTAAATTATCCATTCATCTCTTACATTCCTCTCCTTGCTTGGCCATCTTAAAGATTTAAAACTAGAAGATTGAACTTAAGTGAGCCATGAAAACAATGTTTTTCTTTCTTTTTTTGGCCAATAGCAACAAAAGGGTATGAGGGTACTGCCATAGAACGATAAATGAGACACATGCTGGATAACTATGACTACTAAACTGTTTGTTTTGCTCCCCAAAATGTTTTGATTCCCTCGGTTTGAAACCACCACGGTGACGTTATCCTCATGACGCCCGTCTCAACAGAGGGAACATTCAGGAGCAAACTGGGCTCGACTCCCTTAAGCAGCAGATTATTTGGTGTAATAGTCAACTGGGCTCCTGTAATGAATAATTTGGGCTCAGGCTGAGCTCTTCCAGATGGCTAAAGCGAAATGCCACTCTTTGTGTTTCACCAGTTGGATGGAGTAGTCACACCAAGAAGATGATGGTGACTGAGTGATGTGCTGCTCCTGTGGAGGAGCGGGGCTAAAATCTCCCTGTAACTCGGCTTTTTCTAAACTTTCTTGTTGGTTTGTTTCCTCACAGGAAGCACAAAGACATAAAGGGACCCAGACCCCTCGTGCTTGTCCTCCACCCGCTTCCTGAGGCATGATGGAGCTCCAGGCTTCTCCGGGTCAGCTAGGAGCAGAGGGGGATTGTGGTGGGATGTCAAATCTACTGGTGCCCAGTCCCCAGAGTGAGGCAGTGACCCATGAGATGGAGGAGCTGTCCTTACAGCCCACACAGAGTCTGCCTCCTCTGAATGAACGCAAAAATGGTAAGCAGCTCATCATACAAACACTCAGGCAGCAGAACATTAGGAGGACATGCTGCTGAGATATTCTTGCTGATAAATATGATGAGGATATCTGTTGAGACAAAACCTTATTTTTCTCACTTATCTTTCATCCCAACACTCTGTACGTTCCCAATGTGTCAGCTGAATCAGGTGTCCCCTACTACAGATTATTGGTTTGCAGAAGTTCAATTCATGGCACTAGGAGAGTTTTATGTGTAGCATGTAGAAGTTCTCTGTAGAGTATTTTGTTCTTGAAAAACTGTCATACATGGAATTACTTAAAACGTACCAGCATTTTTGTGCAACGTGTTACCATGGTAATTTATGCAAACATAAACAAAAGCACCTTCAAATAATTTCTTGAACAATACAAACCCAGAGAAAAAAAAGGGTTTGGATGTTCAGTAATGATGTGAGATCTGTGGATTTCTCTGAAAACTACATCAGAGATACAAACCGGATTCCAAAAAAGTTGGGACACTAAACAAATTGTGAATAAAAACTGAATGCAATGATGTGGAGGTGCCAACATCTAATATTTTATTCAGAATA
>NC_056514.1:19392396-19395920 GCF_014905685.2 Nematolebias whitei | reverse complement strand
AGCATCAATGTGTGGCATGGAGGCTGCACAGCTGCAGAAAGAAAAGCTTTGCAGAGAGTGGTGAAGGCTGCACAGAAATCTGTTGGAATCAGTCTCCCCACCATCACAGACATCTACACCTCCAGATGCAGGAAGAGGGCCACCTGCATCATGAAGGACCCCACCCACCCAGCACACACACTTTTTGCCCCACTCCCCTCAGGAAGGAGGTTGAGGAGCATTAAGTGTAGAACCACTAGACTGAGGAACAGCTTCTACCCTGAGGCTGTTAGACTCATGAATCTCTAACTAGAATAATCACTGTGAAAAACCATATCATGTTGCTGCTGATCTGTTTCATGTTGCTGCTGATCTGTTTCAATGTTGATGTGTTCATGTGTGCACATCTGCTCACAGACTCATGTTCATGTTTGTGCTGATGTTCAATGTTTTATGTTATGAGTGCTTAGTGTATATTTAGTTGATGTTTTTCTTAGTTCATATCTTAGATGTTATTACTGTTTTTCTTATACATTTTATTGTTGGATGTAACTGGGACCCCGTGTACATAATTTCGCTCCACCACATGTACCCCATGAGGTGCGAATAACAATAAAGAAACTCTGACTCTGACAATACAAAATATATCCAGCATTTTTCAGTGAAAAATGCTGGATTGTATACCTGGATTATTGAGCATGGACTTTGTTGAATACAAAATATAAGTTGCACTGGAAAACGTGGCATGTGGCTGTGCACACTCTGCACTCTGGAGCGATTTGGGAGAAAACCACAAGTCTTATAGCAGAGAGGGAGAGAGACACTGAGTGAAAGAAGACAAAATGTCTTCATTTTCATGTATAAACTGTATTAGAAGTGTAAAGATTGTGGAAGTGGGCTTGTTTGTGAAACATTTGGAGCATTTAGACAGTTCCAAGGTTAATGAGTGATATCATCTCAATCACATTTGATCATTCTATGGGAAAAAAAATTCGCAAATTATACTGCAGTTGTTTAAAAACCATAAATAATATTATGGTTCACACAAGTTCAACATTTAAAGTGCAACTTTCTGTGACCAGATAAAACTTTGAATGTTTATATTGTGAAATATGTCAAAGCTGTGGTGTTCCAAAGAAGCAGCTGGGTTTTCTCAATCATTTGGTCAAAGGTTCATTGTATTGTATATGTGAAAAATGTTAACAATATTTTGTAAATTTTGTTTACATAATAACATGTAATGCTATTAAAAGTCATAGCACACTATTGCAGCATGTTCAGATTCGTTGTTGCACGTTTGTTTTTTCAAAGCATCAAATTAAACAAAATAAAGCCAAAAAGTAATTATTAATTAGATAATAAACAAAAACTAAAGCATCTACAGTATTTACAGTATGCATCTTTTTTTTTTTATAAACAAGAGTCTGGGCTGTGTGCTTGTTCAAACGTGTATTACCAAACAGGTCTGTACAAGCATGGATGGAACCTAATATACAAACCGGATTCCAAAAAAGTTGGGACACTAAACAAATTGTGAATAAAAACTGAATGCACAGATGTGGAGGTGCCAACATCTAATATTTTATTCAGAATAGAACACAAATCACAGATCAAAAGTTTAAACTGAGTAAATGTATCATTTTAAAGGAAAAATATGTTGATTCAAAATTTCACAGTGTCAACAAATCCCCAAAAAGTTGGGACAAGTAGCAATAAGTGGCTGGAAAAAGGAAATTGAGCATAGAACGAACAGCTGGAAGACCAATTAACACTAATTAGGTCAATTGACAACATGATTGGGTATAAAAAGAGCTTCTCAGAGTGTCAGTGTCTCTCAGAAGCCAAGATGGTAAGAGGATCACCAATTCCACCATTGTTGTGTAGAAAGATAGTGCAGCAATACCAGAATGGTGTTACCCAGCGTAAAATAGCAAAGACTTTTAAGTTATCATCATCAACCGTGCATAACATCATCAAAAGATTCAGAGAATCTGGAACAATCGCTATGCGTAAGGGTCAAGGCCGTAAAAAACTTTACTGGATGCTCGTGATCTCCGGGCCCTTAAACGTCACTGCACCTCAAACAGGAATGCCACTGTCAAGGAAACAACAGAATGGGCACAGGAATACTTCCAGAAAGCATTGTCAGTGAACACAATCCACTGTGCCATCCGCCGTTGCCAGCTGAAACTCTACAGTGCAAAGAGGAAGCCATTTCTAAGCAAGCTCCACAAGCTCAGACGTTTGCACTGTGCCAGGGGTCATTTAAAATGGAGTGTGGCAAAATGGAAGACTGTTCTGTGGTCAGATGAGTCACGATTTGAAGTTCTTTATGGAACACTGGGACACCATGTCATCCGGACCAGAGAGGACAAGGATAGCCCAAGTTGTTATCAACGCTACGTTCAGAAGCCTGCATCACTGATGGTATGGGGTTGCATGAGCGCTTGTGGCATGGGCAGCTTGCATGTCTGGAAAGGCACCATTAATGCAGAGAACTATGTTCAGGTTCTAGAAAAACATATGCTCCCATCTAGACGTCATCTCTTTCAGGGAAGACCCTGCATTTTTCAACAAGATAATGCCAGACCATATTCTGCAGCAACCACAACATCATGGCTACGTAGGAGAAGGATCCGGGTACTGAAATGGCCAGCCTGCAGTCCAGATGTTTCACCCATAGAGAACATTTGGCGCATCATAAAGAGGAAGGTGCAACAAAGAAGGCCCAAGACGATTGAACAGTTAGGTCGTTTTCACACCAGATAGTCCGGTAGACTCTGTTCGGTTCGGGACCAATATTCATGACCTTTTGTTTACATTTGAGCTGGTGCGTTTGCATTCACACTGCACTGTGCTGTCGAGTCAACCTGTTGAACCAACCTGTTCCCTCACTCGCCTGTGGGGGCGCTGCACCAAGAACTACTGAAAGAAATGACACAAAAACCTCTGAAGACACTTCTTCTTCTTCTGTAAATAAAAATAAAAACGAAGTGGCATCAAGTTTTAGCAGTTTTAGGAGTTATATTTAGTCATTTTTCAAAAATGGACTTAGCATGAGCAGAAGATGAGATGGAAGACCCTGGAGAATATTGTTTTTCCACACAAGGCAGCTGACGGCTCCATATAAGGTCAGAGAAATGTGTGTTTGTTTACCCTGCGGAGCGGGTCCCGGTCTGTTTGCATTCACACTGTACTCGAACTGCGCTGCAGTTTGCTTCTACCGGACCGAGACCTAGGTTTTAGCCCGGGCCAGAGTTCGCCTTTTTGTTCCGTGACAGAGTTCGATGGCGCGTTCATACCTCCCTAAACGAACCGGACTTTCTAGAAAAACGAGCTGGAGTTCGATTAAAGTGGACTAAACAGGGCTGGTGTGAATGCACCCTTAGAGGCCTGTATTAGACATGAATGGGAGAGCATTCCTATTTCTAAACTTGAGAAACTGGTCTCCTCTGTCCCCAGACGTCTGTTGAGTGTTGTAAGAAGAAGGGGGGATGCCACACAGTGGTAAAAATGGACTTGTCCCAACTTTTTTGGGATTTGTT
>NC_056514.1:19391094-19392296 GCF_014905685.2 Nematolebias whitei | reverse complement strand
TTTTGGTGAATGCTCGTTTGCATAAATACCTTATAACTTTTAAAATGCAAGATAACAGTAATTTTCAGCTTTAAGGAACGTTTATTAACTCGAAAAATGCCTTTTAGAAAATTAAAACGTTTAATTTCACTATTTAGACCTAATAAGCGAGTGAAAACCTGTCTTCTCAAGGTTGTCCAGAAGATGTCAGCCTTACCTTACTAATCTTAACTCAGACACTGTTTGTGTTATCCACTAGGGGAGCTATAACTTCCTGTGGCGTTCGGTTGACATCCTGTTGTTAGCCGCTTAGCTTGAAGTTAGCTTCGGCTAAACTCGGTCAAAATCAACATTTCTGAACGGATTTTTTACACAAAAGTGGCACAATTTCAACAACACGACTTCTTAGCCTGAACATGAGTGTTACTGACAATATTTCAGCTTCATTTAGTGATTTTTGGCGTAGTTAAGGCCCCGGTCGTTAGCTTGTTAGCTTAAAATTAGCATCGCTAGCATTGTTTAGAAACATCGTTTTTTGACGAATTTTTAAACTCTAACGTGGCAGAATTTCAGCGAGCAGGCTTCGAAGCACTTAACAGTGTGTCAACAATCACTTTAGGGGAGCTTTTTAGCTTTAAAAAGCAGATTTTATTTCCCTATGAAAATGAATTTCATATCCGGGTCACGTGACTGAAATCACCAATGGCAACGCAGCGCAGGCTTGAGGGGAGATGACGTAGCACGTCAGTCAACTTCTCAACCAATGAAAGCGCTCCACAACAGCGAATTCAACCAATCACGAAGCGTATTCTCCAGCTAGCAAGTTAGATTAGCGTAAAATAGTTCGTCACTTTTTCGTCTTTTAAACTGTCAAAATGCACTTTTTCTGTTAAAAATTGTAGCGAAACAACTTCTAACTGTGTTCTGAGATGGCACTCAGCTTTTAAAACGTTTATCCATCTATTCAAAATACTCGTTCAAACTGAACAGAACCCACAGCCGGGTCTTAGCAGAACCTCGTACTTTTAAACAGAATAACGTCTTCCACAGCTCATCAGCTTTTAGTTACACGTAACAGACGTACAATTTCAGCTTACACAAGACTCAATGACTCAATTTCAGCTTTTAAAACATTGCCAGCGTAACGCTTATACATGCAGCGTTTGCTTGAAAGGTGCAGCTCCAAGCGCGCAGCCCAGCCGCTGCGTAAACATTCACAGCTC
>NC_056514.1:19387194-19390994 GCF_014905685.2 Nematolebias whitei | reverse complement strand
CTGTAGTGAGTCACGTGAGATACGTGTCACTTGTTGTATGACAAATATATGAATTATATATGCATACAATATTCACGAGTTCTTCATCTTTCTGACTGTGTAATGCCGTGCATTGAATTTAAAGGAATGCGAACAAGAGACGTTATTTATCTTTGACCCATCAAATGAATGGAATCATTTATTTTCAAAATCAAAGTTTAACATCAAACATTTACATTAATTTGGCAAAATATGAAAATAATAACAGACAGTTTCACAGAAAATGAACTTCAAATCACTCGGCGGTGATTTGAGGACTTTGCTTCAGACATTTCTAAAAATATCTGTACTGATTTATGAGAGAGAAGAGTTTAAGATTAAATTGAGATTTATCTTACAGAGGAAATATGTGAGGGAATTTAATCTGTTTGACCAGAAGTTGCACGCTCCGTCCGATCTCAGCTTCTCACGGTACACTTGGTCAAAATAGAACCATCTACCTGTTGATGATGAATCAGCCTTGGAGTAGTTCCTTTCTGACTCGTTTCAGCGTCTCCGTCGAGAGCTACCAAACCTTCAGAGAGTCGTGCGTGGTTAGCTCAAAACAGAATTATAATCCCCAAAAAACCTCTGGATTCTTCATTGCTCTGAAGCTTTCAGAACCGACTGCACTCTCAATCTTGGAACTCTCACGTTCTCCAGAACTCTCAATCCTGGAACTCCATATCACTCTGAATCTAACATGAACTGAGAAGTTGCCACATTTTATTTGGGTCGACTTCCTGTTCAATTTAGAGCTTTCTGATTCGTGGAAGGACCAGAAAGAGGAGTGGTTTTGACGTAAGGTGTTTATCAACAGTCGAGGTCAGAGAATGAAATTTGTTTTCACATACAGAAAAGATTATTGCAGCAACAGCAGACTTCGTGGAGTCAACTCTTGGTAATCTTCTGAAAAAGTTTAAACATGACATTTTTCTCGGTAAACATTTAGTTGACCGAAAACCAACCTTTCACATACTTACGACTTGACTCATTTCAGACAGAAAATCAAGGAATGCTTATTCAGGTGATTTCTTCTTGGAATGAGGAATAAAAATCATTACTTACTGTTTATGTAAAATAAAGATGAGTAGTTCTTTTCAACCTATAAGCATTGAGTGAACTAACACAATTTGATTATCAAAACATTTGTAAGACAGTAATGATTATAAAGAATTGTCTTTTCTGCTTGATTAATTCAAGAAAGAAAGTCATCAGATGGCCCAGACTTATTCAGATCAATGAAAATAACAGTCTCTGTCCATCTGGTAGATTTGAGGTCATCTGGTTCACTACAGTACTAAACAATCCTTGATTTTTAATAACATCTTACATCATACACCACACCTCTATTCCTGGTCCATCGACCAATCAAAAGCTCTCAAATGACCCGGAAGTCGACCCATTTAAAATGTGGCAACTTCCCAGTTCATGTGAGGAGTTGAGAGAAGCTAGGAGTTAAGGAGTTGAGGAGTTGAAGGAGTTGCAAGAGTCAGAGTGATGGAGTTAGAGCTCTTGGATGCAAACGCGTTCAGGATGATCCAGAGACGTTTTGGGATTATAACTTCTGTTTGAACAAACCACGTACGACTCTCTGAGGGTTTGGCAGTTCTCACGGAGGCGCTGAAAGAGTCTGAAGGATTCTATACCGAGCTGATTTACGTCAACCAGGTAACAGTTTCTTCTTCGACTAAAGTGTACCGGAGGCAAGCTGAGATCTGATGGAGCGTGCACGTTCTGGTCATAACAGATTAATTCCCTCACATATCTCTCTGTAAGATAAATCTCCATTTCATCTTAAACTCTGCTTTCTCTTAAAATCAGTACAGATATTTTAGAAATATCTGAAGCAAAGTCCTCAATCACCGCCGCGTGATTGAAGCTCATTATCTGTGAAACTTGTCTGTTATTATTTTCATATTTTGCCAAATTAATGTAAATGTTTGATGTTAAACTTTGATTCTGAAAATAAATGGCCGCATTCATTTTGATGGGTCAAAGATAAATAACGTCTCTCGTTACATTTCTGTTAAATTCAATGCACGACATTTACACAGTCAGAAAGATGAGGAACTCGTGAAAAAGTATGCATATATATCTCGTATATGTACTACTACATTTGTATTAAAAAAAAAAATGTAATCCACACCAATATTTCCCAATAAGAAATAATGGAAACTAGAAGCACTGGGAGAGCGCACACCTCTGCCAAGACCCTAGGGTCACTCACGCAGTGACGTGCACAGACAGACAAACCAATGCAATGAAAACAGAACCTGCTTAGTGGAGGTAATAAAAACCATTCCAACGCCACACGTGATAAACAGACATCTTGATGGTCAAATTAAGCACCGTGGAGGCACTCAGGAGCATTGGATGGGGAAATATAAACACTATGAACTAAACAATAAGACAAAGAAAGTTTCTGTCACCCACCTTCAGTCCAGTGGGCTCCTGCTGACATTATGCCAGGAACAGAAAAAACACAGCGTTGGTGTGTCAGCAGCTCTGACTGTAACGACAAAAACAAAGTACAGAGTGGACACCAGCAGGTTGGCTGCAGGGAGGCTCAGCAAATTGTAAGAAGAGGAAATGATGCAATAGTGTGAATGTTTGTGAAGCATTCACACTATTATGATCCGTACGTTTTTCAGCATCGTTCTCGTTCCACAATTTTTTGTGCTATTTCAACAAATGTTATATCAAAACATTCAGCTCGTTCAGGAGAACGGTGCTGTGACTTTTGGAAATGGTGCAACTTTAGCTTTTTGAAATGAACCTTTTTTGCTACTTTTTTCCTCATAGAAACTGAACTGAGCTCATTTTACATCCTTCAAGTCTTCAGATCTGTTTACAACCTTTTATTGCTCCTTTCACATTTTGTTCTGATTTAGCTTCTTCCAGCTGCCCTGTGCAAATTTAAACTTTTCTTCAGCTACTTTCAGCTGTTTTGTAATTCTTTCAGATTATAACTACAACATTTTTGTGCTTCTTCTAACTTATTTTTGCTCCTTTTAGCTTATTTTTGCTCCTTTCAGCTTTTTTGCTATTTCATCTACTATTTAGCTGTTTTTATGCTCATTTATGCTTCTTTCAGCCTAATTGGGTAAACACGTGTTCTTTCTACTTTCTTTTGCTAATTGAAGTTTGTTCTACATTTTCAGCTACTTTTTTAGCTTTTTTTTTTAGCTTATTTCAGCTAAATTCAAGTTTTTTTGTGGTAATTTCTACTTCTTTCAGCCTAATTAACTTCTTTATGCTAATTTCAGCTTGATATGCTCGTTTCAGCTTTTTTCTTCTAGTTTCTGTTCTTTCAGCTACTATTTAATTCTTTTGATGCTAATTTTAGCCTTTTCAGCTAACTTCACGTTTTGAACTCGTTTAGTTTTTGTCCCACTTCTTTCTGGTAGCTTAAACTCCTTTTTGCCATTTCAGCTACTTTTCATCTGTTTTTTAAGCTAATTTTCCAAATTTTGTGCTAATTTCTCCTAATTTAAACCTAACTCAGCAAATATGTTATTTCTGCTTTCTTCTGCTAATTTAGGCTTGCTCTTCTAAATCAGCTAACTTTCAGCACATTTTTTTTTAATTTTTAGCTAATTTCGGCAGGTTTTCTGCAACTTCTTCAGCAATAAGCATTCACACTGCATTTTTGCAGGAAATGCATTTTCCTTATAGATGTATCATACACCCATTGGTAATTAGAAAATTTGCAAGCGGAGTTGTTTGTATTTAGATGTTCCACAATAATTAACCAGCAACCTTTGGAAATATTCTGAAAT
>NC_056514.1:19386900-19387094 GCF_014905685.2 Nematolebias whitei | reverse complement strand
GAGAAGTGTGTGTGTTTGTGTGTGTTACATGTATGTGTGTGAGTGTGGTTGATCCAGGAACAATGAATAGAGAAGGTCTGTCAGTGACCACCTGTTGGCCAGCTGTCAGGGTCCCATTTCAGGGTCACCTTTCTATGAAGACTCAAAATCTATCTATCTATCTATCTATCTATCTATCTATCTATCTATCTATC
>NC_056514.1:19376997-19386800 GCF_014905685.2 Nematolebias whitei | reverse complement strand
ATCTATCTATCTATCTATCTATCTATCTATCTATCTATCTATCTATCTATCTATCTGTCTGTATGTCTGTCTGTCTATCTGTCTGTTGTCTGTCTGTCTGTCTGTCTGTCTGTCTGTCTGTAAAAGTAAAGCAATTTAACATCAGAAGTTGAGGTGAGCAAAAGCAGGAGATAAAATGTTGTCACAAGTGTCCATCCATCCATCCATCCATCCATCCATCTATCCATTATCTTCTGATTGTTCCAGAGTCGGATCACGGGGGATGCAGCGTGAAAAGGGAGGCCCAGCTGTTTTTAATTCCAAAGCCACCTCTTCCAGCTCTTATGGAAGGACTCCAAGGCGTTCCCAGGCCAGTCTCTCCATCATGTGTCTTCTCAGGGGTCTCGTCCATATTGTATATGCCTGAAAAACCTTCCTATGAAGACGTCCAAAGGCATCATTAATGCCTGAATCACCTCAACTGGCTCCTCTCAATGTGGAGGAGCAGCAGATCTACTCCAAGTCTCTACTGGATAGTTGAACTTCTCACCTTATCTCTAAGGGAGAGGTCAGCCGCCCTGCAGATGAAAACTATGCAAATTAGTATAAACGCACAGCACACTTCTATCCTGTGTCCCAAAAAAACATGGCAAAGGTTAAAAAAGGTAAAAAAAAAATATATATAATTTTACTGAATGTAAAATACAAAGTAGGTGTATTAGTGTCGAAGGTGGAGGCAAGTGGTAACATTTTATTTGGCATTCTTTCCTCAGGGTTAGTAATAAAAGGGAAAACAATGAGTGGCCGAATTTCGCAAATGCTGTTAAAGTGGTCGGATTAAAATTCAGTCTCTTGTCTAAAATTTTAAATAAAGTGGTCTAACATTAAAGCTGGCGTTAAGAAATGAGTATTTTGACTGAGTGTTTCAGCCATGGTGAAATTTGTTATATCTGGACATCATAAGGATGAGGTCATCCCATACATCTGGCATGGCACGACTCGGGAACGACAGAGAAATACTCACCTGTAAGGCAGCTCTAATGGCTCCACATCCAAGGAACCTCAGTGTGTTGAAAACTTTTGGCCATTTTGAAGTAGGGTTCAGGGACCTGTTTCTGGTAGTTTCTTGGACAATCTCATTTTAGAGAACTAGAGTTGAATCTGACAAGACTGTTGAGCTAACAGTCTGAATGCAGTAAGCTCAAAATTAATTGCTAAAAGTTCTTTTCACCAAATTTAATTAAAAACACAAACTTACAGAAAAATGTGTGGCTATTTACTAGAACAAATAGCAGCACTGCTGGGACATCCATCATTCGCATCCAGCATGAATTGTTTTAGCTTTTGGTTGAAATCACCATCTAATTCAAAATGTATCTGGTGAGAAGGTTCAGATTATAGGAACTGCTTAAAGCCGCACCTCAAGCATAAAAAAAGACAAGAACTACTTTGTGATGAGGTTGTTGAACATTAGCTGGTGATAAGATGGTTTTGTTGGATTTTCTACCTGGATTATTGAGCATGAACTTTAATGTTTTGAACCACTTTGGTCATGGCTGCCTCAGAGGAGTTGATGGGGGAGAGGACGGACTCCAGAAACCATCTTATCACCAGCAAACTGGTTGTTCCACTATGTGAATGTGCTGCTTGTGGGACTGAGTTTGTTGTGGCTCCTCAGACTGACGAAGTCCTTTGGATGAAGGACAAAACATCTCAGCAATGAAAGAAACCATCCAGAGGACCTGACTGAACTTTGTTGGATTTTTTACATGGATTATTGAGCATGAACTTTGATGTTGTTGAACATGTTAGAATAATTTATCCGTCAGGGAGTGCAGGGATGCAACAATTACGCTAAATTTATTGTAGATAATTGCTCAACTCTTTTTTTCTGTTGTTTTTTGACTTGACAGTTGACAAGCCAGCACATTATCACCCTCCATCAGGCTGCAGTGTAAACTGCAGAGCTCTGAGTCAAACACTGTGGCACAGCAGACCCTTGAACAGTATGAATACAAACGCGTGCGCTGGCAAAGCTCCAGCAGATTGCATATGACGACACGGGGAAGCACACCGAGGCCCTAATGTCTCATTTGATGCTTGTGGATACCATCTTTTTCTTGTCACATTACCATCTCTATAGGAGCCTTGATGGGGAGTTGGGGGGTGGACAGGGGAAGCAAGGACAAGATAAGGCAGTGAGGAAAACCAAATGATGAGAGAGTGATGGAAACAGGGATGCATGAAATTAATATCAGGAGGAGGTGAACGTGACGGGATGAGTTTAGGAGGAGGACGGATAAGTGAGGAGGCTTTTGGGATGAGAGATGGTTTGGAATAAGAGGGGGAGCTACTCGCAGGTGACAATGAGGAGACAGGGTTTAATAGCTTCCACTGCTGCTTCCGATTAATCATCCATGATCTGACAAATTAAGACGAGCTCTGAGATGATTTTTCAGATTTTTTTTTATGTGGATGGCATCAATAATTTGTCACTATTAGCTGCTCCACAAAATTTTATAGTGAGACAAAATGTAGATGACAGTGGAACTAATAAACAGGACATCTAAAAATCACAACTTGTGAGGATTCTCTGTTCTGCTTATTTTTGCTTTACCCATTTCTCTGACCACAAGGCAACAAGCAACATCACACCACACAGCTGTCTCTGCTCCCCATCCAGCCTCAAATGTCTTGAGCAGTTTTAGTGATAACGCAGGTGAGCATGAAAAAAATGTAGAAGCATTAGACCTCCGCGCTGGAGATAAAAATAAATAAATAAAGCCATCTCAAATAGATTTGTGAAATGACCACGATCTCCTGAAGGTCTCATTAACCACGTGTACGACTCATGATGTGAGTAAACGGTGACGTCAAGAGAGCAGAGATGTCCTTTATACCTTCACTTTCAATGTGTCCCTCACAACAGTTCTTTTTCTATATAGTATTCACTTAAAAAGAAAAGAAAAACTACCTCTATGTAGCGAGAATGATACAAAAAGAATATCAAAGTTCATGCTCAGTAATCCAGATAGAAAAATTCAACAAAGTTAAGTCAGGTCTTTCGGACAGTTTCTTTATGTTGAAATGGTTCATCTTTCATCCAAAGGACTTCATCAGTTCGAGGAGCCACAACAAACTCAGTCTTATTAATAGCACCTTCACAGAATGGCCATGACTGCCTCAAACGAGTCAGTGTGGGGGAGAAGGCGGCCTCCAGAAACCATCTGAGCACCATCAAACCGGTTGACCCACTAGGTGAAGGTGCTATTTATAAAACTGAGTTTGTTGTGGCTCCTCGGACTGATGAAGTCTGTTGGATGAAAGTCAAAGCATTTTAACAGAAAGAAACCATCCAGAGGACCTGACTTAACTTTGTTGGGTACAAGAAGAAGAGTCACAGACAAGAAGTAATAATAATAGTAATAACAAATATGTTATGTATTGTCATCACTGTGTGTTCCCATTATACAATGGTGAAATTGGATCTCTGCATTTAACCCACCCATCACCAGGTGGAGCAGTGGGCAACTATTGAAGGCACCCGGGGAACATTTTGGGGATAGGGTGTGCTACTCAGAGACACTACACAATGTGCAATGACTGGGGATTGAACCGGGGACTTTCGGGTCCTGAGTTGGCTGCACTGCTTCTACACCATCTCAGGCCCCATTAGTACATTAGTACAAGAATGTACAAGTACATTCTTCATATAAAAAAATAACTGCAAAGTTTCATTCTGCTTTACTTTTAAGCAGTTGCGAAAGTTCATGTAATACCATATTTGCAATCATTGCACCTTCCTCACTTTTGTTCAGCTGTATGGATGGCTGCTGCTCTTCCTGTTGGACAATGTATCACGTCCTGCACAAAGCAAAAAATAAAATAAAATAAGCAAGTAAATGTACATACAGGTGTGGCCAAACCCTGTGATGGACTTGCGACCTGTCCAGGGTGTACCACGCCCCTCGCACAGTGATTGCTGTACATGGGCACCGGCGACCCCTGTGACCCAAAATGGAAGAAGCGGGTAAAAGATAATGGATGGATAGATGGATGGAGGTGTGGCCAAACATTTACACCCACTCTTCTGGGCATGAATATCAAATAAACTGATTTATTTGTAACTTTCTATTTCCAGGGTGAAACGATGATTCATCAGACAACAGCCCCAAGATATTTACATTCAAGTGTCCCTTAGCAAGTTGCATCTCGACCACATCTTTTTTGGATCCGTCAACAAGCTTCTGGCTTAAGACTGGCTGGATATTTGACCACTGTTTATGGCAGAATTGGTAGTTGGTTTATTTAAACTGGTTAGTTTCCTGACACAAATACAGCATTTAAGAATAGTCCAACATTTTCCATAAGATTCAGGTTGGAATCTAAATGCAAGCATGTCATATTCATTCAGAAACCAGAGCTGAGATGGTTTAGATCAATGTCTTTTTAGAACTTACATTTGTATCCACTTTTTTACTGTCTAGATTTTAATATAAGGTGACATTGGAAAAATCTAGATTAACCTCCTTCTTTATTACTCAGTCCACTTTGTGCTGCCACCACCATTCTTGATCATTCATATGATGAATGAAAGCCTCTCCTTGACTCCTCCAATAGTGCTGGCCATTTTAGACAAATAGTTCAATCTTTGTATTGTCTTATCATAAATCTGTTCTCTAGAAGACTTTTGGTTTGTTTATGGGGACAGCTGCACGTTTCAGATGAACCTGAAGACGTCACTTTTGAAGCAGAAGCTTTTGACTTAGATGGCATCCTCTCAGTCCATGATAATGTACAATGAAATTCACTTTACTGTGGATAATGACCGCGGTCTTCCAGCAGTTTCTAGTTCTTGGCAGGTTCTTAAACATCCTAACCACTTTCCTTTCATCTAATGATCTTCAGAACCCAATCGTCAGATAAAGTGGTGGCACATGTGAACAGCTAATTTTGTACAGTTTGAACTAATTATCTGAATTTGTTTAGAAATTACTTCAAAAACGTCCTCAACTTTCCCATTGTTTTGAGTATGTCAAAATGAAACTACCAGATGCAGTCAATCATGTTCACTCACAGGAAGTGAACAGTCCCAGACTTAGACAAGTCCAAAATGTCTAGAGCATTCAGCACCATTTATTAAAAGATTTAACTAAATGTTAGTACGTAGTCTGTTTAATGGAGACTGTGTGTAAAATTTTAAATTCAAAGTTGTGCACCCATTTCTTTGACCGTATTTTCCAGTGCATAAGTTGCATCAGTCAAAAAAGCATCATGAAGAGTTAAAAAATTATATAAGTCACATTTATTACGCGTTTATTTAATGGTCAAAACAGGTTCATTTTGTCTAGACGTCACGGTGCCATCCATCCATCCATCATGGCCAGAGCCGCTAGCTCTCTAGCGTACTTCCGCCTGCACCAGCTGTGTGAAGCGAGCGTGCACGGGAGGACTCGCTGTTGCAGTTCTTAGAAATTTAAAGCATCACTCAAAAATTGCATTATGAATATGAAAAAAACGTACAGTATATAAGTCGCCTTGGTGTATAAGTCACAGGGCTGACAAATCTATATAAAAAAACTGCGACTTATACACCAGAAAATACAGTACATCACTGAAGTTGTATGTTGGGATGGTAGCTCAGATGGTAGCATTGCCGCTTCTCATTGAGAAGGTTGCCGGATTGAATCCTGGTCAGAGGCCTTTCTGGGTGGAGTTTGCATGTTCTCTCCGTGCATACATGGGTTTTCTCCTGGTACTCTGGTTTCCTCCCACAGACCAAAAACATGCATGTTAGACTGACTGGTAACTCTAAATTGTCTCTAGGTGTGAGTGAGGGAGTGAATGGTTGTTGTGTGTCCCTGTGATGGACTGGAGACCTGTCCAGGGTGTCCCCCACCTCTCACACAGTGACTGCTGGATATGGACACCAGTGACCCAGAAAGGAAGAAGCGGGTAAAGATAATGGATGGATGGAAGTTGTATGCTTTAGTCATTCCACCCTGGAAGAATAGTTCAAATACATCAGATCAAGAATGCAAGTACATTTAGTTTGGTACTTTGCTTATATACAGTACATTAGTATAAGTATTTAGCTCCCATCTTCTCTGTCTCTGCTTTGTCAGCTTGGGCAATGTACTTAAGGTTGTCTAACATGGAAGTGAGGAGGCCTTGAAAAGGTCACCAGAAAAGCTCCAGAATAATTCCTGCTGGCCTTATGTAACCTGATTAGCGAAATGTCAAATTGTTTGATATTCAATAACGTCGACTTGTCGTGGTAAAGGTCTCCATTGCTCTCTTATTCTCTCATTTTACATTTGTATGCAGAAAAAAACAAGGGCAACTGCATCACCGTCATGAGCTCGATATTAATATGATGGACACTTGGGTCAAATGTAAAGACGGGACATTTTGCAGTTCTGAATGCCAATGAGTTTTGAATGGAATAGTAATAATTTTCAAAAGAATATAATTAAACTTCTTGGATGTGCTTTTATAGGAGTGCAGATCATAAAATGATCTTGGCAGATCAGAAGCAGTATTCTCGATGTCTCTCAGGTCCTCACTGGTAGAAGTACCCACTAATTAGAATCAAGAATTAATGAATGCCAGAGTAAGTAATATTTCCATGTAGATATTACTGTGTGAGCGCTCAAAGGGAAGGAACAAAGGTGCAACATCGACAGCATCATGACTCTGCTTAGAAACTCTCTGGCTGAATTTATCATATTCAAGTAATTTGAATAATTCCATAGAGTCCATACCTCTACTGCTGTAATTGGTCTCACATTTTGGATGACAAACTAGTCACACTTTGTACAGTACTGAACTCAGTGTGCAGTTTAGTGTCTTTTGCTGCCATCTAGGGGCTTCAAAAGACAAACAGAGCCAACATTATTTTTTGAACGATTCAGAATAAAGTTATGAAATTTTAGAGTTTAATCTTATACACTGTGTCCAAAACAACATGGTCTAATTGAAATGATTTTTAATGGGTGAACCTTGCTCACCTGCATTGAGTTTTTCTGAATTCTCAAACTTTTATTTATTGGTTTAAATTACGTCTTAAATGCAGCTTTTAAAAGTGTTTTGTTTCCAACACTGTACTCAGACCTGCTGTCTCTTTATCTCAGCTGCTGGCTCGTTTTGGCAAAAGGCAAGAAAAATCAGGAGATTAAAGTGTTTCCTCATAACTCATTTCATTCAACCTTTATTTATACTGGTGAGTCTCATTGAGCCTCAAGGACTCATTTACGAGAGAGACCTGTTTTTAACAAAGAGTGATGACAACAGTAGACTATCATAAAATAAGGGATATAAATTGAATAAATAAATGGAAGAAAATGATGTAAAAAAATGAAACAAAAACAGCTACGTTATAAAGTGATACTAAAAACAGGAACATGTCTGTGTTGGTTTTTGCAACAATTTAACAGATTGAAAACAACAAAGACCATGCTCAATAATCCAGGTATACAATACAATACTTCCTTTCCATAAAAAGAAACTGTCCAGATGACCTGACTGAAAAATGTTGGATTATATACCTGGATTATTGAGCATGGACTTTGTTGTTTTCAACCAGTTTGACATGACTGTCAACAAGGAAGAGGGCCAGCAATGGAGGAGGGGGCGTACCAAAGAGACCATATTAGCACCAACAAAACTGGTTTGTTCCACTTTGGAGTAAGATGTTTGGGGAAGAATCAGTTTTGTTGTGTGTTTCCTTGACTGATGAAGCCTTCCGGATCAAAGGCGAAACGTTTCAGCACAAAAAAAGAAACTGTCCAGATGATCGGACTGCCAAATGTTGGAACTTAACAGATGTTTTAAGTCACTCAGAGATGTTAAGGTCGAGAGCTTCAGATCTTTTTGTAAGATATTCCAGGAAACAGGAGCGGAGTAGGAGAAGGCCCTTTTGCTTAGTTCAGTCCTCAGTGAGGGAACACTCCAGGTAATAATGTCCTGAGAGTGCACGCTGTAGCTGCACTCACGCAGAGACATGTAGGAGGAGATGTATGAAGGCAGCAGACCAAGAAGTGATTTAAGGATGAAAATGTACCAGTGAGAGAGTCTGCGTGAAGTAAATGATGTCCATTTCACCCCAAACTATTGTTTGTTTGTTTGTCAATTTTAAATAAAATTACAATATCCAATAGGTGAAAAAGAGGATAATAAATATTTCCTTTTTTTTAATTCATTATCTTTTTATTTGTCTCATGTAATATGCTCTTCTATACATTTCCCAGTTTTCTGTAATTTTATGAGCCGAGTACAGAGAGACGGAAAAGAGAGAGAAAAAGTAGAATTGTAGGGAAAAAACAAACAAACAAAACAAAAAAACAAAACAAGATATAACAGCACTTTACTTGATCTGAAGTACTTACATTACAGTCAGGTCAAGATGAAAATTATATTCTGAAGTTAGAAAATAAATATTTCCATGTCCATCTATTTTATTTACAAATGTAACTCTGGAGGACTTCAGAAATATACTGTATATATCGTAGGACAAGAATAATAATTATTGCCTCAGGTTATTTGCAGATAGTGTGTCTTTGTGTTATCAGAGCTGCAGGGGCACCATCAGTTAGTGCATGGTACATGTTGTCTACAGTCCTTGAATCCTGTGTACCATTGTGCATTAAGATTTATCACTGGTTGTAGCTACTCATCACTGTGACATGTACATTGGATGACTTTGGTGTACAGGTGTCTTATTGGCCTCCGTCTGCATTATTTATGTACTTTTATTCAAAGAATGGACATTAGTTATTCCTTACGCTCTAAGGACTGTTTGCATCTTTATGTTCCTCGTGTGCGAACAGAAAAGAGCTTTGAGCTTTTCTGTTCCCTTCAGCTTGGAATGTCTTGCAAGCTGAATTAAAACTGTCAGAACTTCTTACTTTAAGTGCTTTTTGCAAACTTCTAAAAAACCGAAAATGGATATTTTGTCTACAGTGCCTGTGTTTCAGATCTTAAATTGCCATCGTTTTAAGATATTACTACTACTTTGTACAATTATTGACCTTTAATGTCATATTGTATGCTTTTGTAGATTTCTAAATTCCTATTCTGTATATTGTTGTTTGTTCTAATGACATGCACTGCTGCCATTTCTTGGCCAGGTCAACCTTGTGAAAGAGGTCTGGATCTCATTGTTTTTTTTTTTTAATCTGGTAAAATAAAGGTTTAATAATAAAAAATAAAAGACTATCACTTGCAATGCCGAGGAGCTTGAGCCCTGCTGAGGTTATGAGTTAAATTAACTCACCGAGCACTTAACTTACAAAAAAATGCTTAGGCATCTTATCTTTTTGAATTTTTTGTTTCCCCAAATCAAGACCAATGAAACACCTTTATTGACGGAATGAAGGTGCTGTGGTCAAATGGGACTAAAGTTGAACTTTATGGTCCTTAAGGACAACACCATGTCAGAGACAGAAATACACACTCTCATAATGCTAATATTGCCATCCTCACAGATAAGCATGGTGGTAGTAGCATCATGCTGTGGGATAGTTTGTCATCAGTAGGGAATGGGAAGCTGCTGTGAGTTACTGGAAACATGATTAGAACAAAAAGAATATATATTATTTAGGAAAACAAATTGGATTTATTGTGATTTATTCCTTGAACAAGTAGCAAAAATCCATTTGCTTTTTAACACACTGACAGACCTTTTTGTTCCGTGACAGAGTTCGATAGCACGTTCACACCTCCCTAAACGAGCCGGACTTTCTAGGAAAACGAGCTAGAGTTCGATTAAAGTGGACTAAACAGGGCTGGTGTGAATGCACTCACACCAGCCCTGTTTAGTCCAC
>NC_056514.1:19370288-19376897 GCF_014905685.2 Nematolebias whitei | reverse complement strand
ATTTACTTGCATATTTAGCTACATCTACTAGCGTGTTTGGCTACATCTACTAGCATCTTTAGCTACACTTACTAGCATATTTAGCTACATCTACTAGCATGTTTAGCTACATCTACTAGCATATTTAGCTACATCTACTAGCATATTTAGCTACATCTACTAGCCTGTTTAGCTACATCTACTAGCATATTTAGTAACATCTATGTGCATATTTGGCTACATCAACTAGCATGTTTGGCTACATTTACTAGCATCTTTAGCTACACTTACTTGCATCTTAAGCTACATCTACTAGCATGTTTGGCTACATCTACTAGCATCTTTAACTACATCTACTAGCATGTTTGGCTACATCTATTAGCATCTTTAGCTACTTCTACTTGCATATTTAGCTACATCTACTAGCATGTTTGGCTTCATCTACTAGCATATTTAGCTACATCTACTTGCATCTTTAGCTACATCTACTTGCATATTTAGCTACATCTACTAGCATCTTTAGCTACACCTACTAGCATATTTAGCAATATCTAGTAGCATATTTGGCTACATCACTGTCTCAGTTGCTTCCGACAATGAAGTGATGAACAACCTGAAAAACATCCTGATGCATGCTCAGGAAACCTGAAAAACAATGAAGTGTATCATTATCTACACAGTAATGAGATTTGTCAAGTTATTTTTTTTTAAAGAGGTGGGACACAATCTTATTTACCTTAAATCAGACACAGACAAAGACTTAAAGTCCTCCATCACTGAACTTGGGTTAATTGCAGAGAAAATCATAAAACTGAAGATGAACAAATACTATAAAGCTGTGACCTCCATACACTTAAAATCAGACCTGATGTTCTCGTCACTGTTTTCAATCCTTCTGAGGATCCGGCGTCTCTTCTCCGGTGGTTTATTGTCGTCCAGACACAAAGTAGGATGCAGGTTTTCCTCCGTCGTTCGTTTGTCAACAAAGTGAAATGAGCTCCCAGACAGGGTTTTGGGTGGTGTCTTCAAGTTCACATTTTTCAGCCACATTCTTCTTAATTCCTCATTTGTAGGTAGGAGATGAAACTAAACCTCTTTTCAGAGGAACTCTTTGTTTTGGTCTGTTGTAGTCAGTGATTGAGTTTGGTCTGGCTATTTTAATAACCTTTACGCTTGTTAAATAAATGTAAACAAAACAAAAACTGAATGTAAATTACTTTCAAATAAAGCACGGTCCGTGCTCCACTACCATGGTTAACCAATGCTGACTGCTACTTCCTGTCTGACAGGAAGTAGTACCCAGAATCATTTAGACAGTAGAACCCCCATGAACAAAGTGGATGTTTTTTTTTTTTCTTCTTGAATATAGAAAAACTGCCCAAATTTTCAGAGTAGTGTTTTAAAACGGCTAAAAATTAATAAATTCTAAGCTTCTCAAGCGAAAGTTACTTCAAGTAGTTTTACACCTCGTCTGTTTTGCCTTGAACTTAAATCCACAACAAAGGTTTTGATAGTCTTGCGACGTTTTCACAATGATTTCCAAGCCTAAATGCTGTAAGATGCTTCTGAAGTGCTAAATAAAGCTGATAGTTCAAGAATCTTTATTATCCCCGAGGGGCAAATCGTTTCAGTCAGACACATAGAGCGTCCATACTAGACGAGACATCTAGACATTAAAGTAACGGTACAGAAATCATGAATGTTTGCCTGATCACTACAGGGATGAATGAGTTTTTCAGTCTGTTCGTGCTGGGCTGCAGATACCTGCGTCCAGATGGAAGCAGCCTGAGCTCATCATGGAGTGGTGATCAGGATCTGCCAGAATCAGCCTGGCCTTGTTCACTGACCTCGCCTTGTGGAGGTCAGTGAGGTTCTGTGGGGCTATGCTGCGATTTACTCTTGCAAATACACCTGGATTACTCTGTAATTAACCATTTCATCTGGTTAAATAAGGTTTAAAGAGCTGCAACTACTACTCCCTCATCAATCCATCAGATTTAATGTTTGCCAAACTTGGGTGGTTTGCTCGTATCCCTGCCAAAGAACCCCTTATCAAAAGAGCTGAACTTTGCTTTTCGTGTTCCTCAAATCAAAATTTTGAATGATTCTTTTTGGAAAAGTTGTTCTTACAGCTGCGTCTGTGCCAATTTAAACCTACCTGTGCACTATCCAAATAAATCACAATTTGCTGTGATATAACCATATTCAGGAACAAAATGCTACCGGATGCACCCACAGATCAGATCCCTGTTTTTGCCGCTCCTTATTGAACCTCCGCTCTGCGCTCGCTCCGGATAATCCATTAACGGCTTTCAAACATGTGTCCAATTTGTTCCCAGCGTGATGAAGCTTGATGATACTGAGCTGTCATTAGCGACTGTAAACAGCCTTCCGTTACGTCTTTGTTCTCCGTGAAAGGAGCTGCCGCCCGTCTATAGACGTCCCCGTCATGTGAATACACACACAGTATGTTCGGTAGCACTGGATTCTTATTTGGCGAAGCTAGAAAAATAAACACTTTTAAATTTAGTTTAGATTAAGGCTTTCAGCTCCCTGTTTAGATCTATGTCTTAGCTTGTTTCAGGATATTGAAACCCACGAAAGTTGGTTAAAAAACATCCAGAGCTTTTTATTTCATTCACGTCTTGTATTTGAGACTAGGGGTGGGCGATGTGGCTCAAATATAATATTGTGATATTTCAGAGCATTCTGACAATAATGATAAATTTTATGATATAACAAAAATGAAAAACAGAAATCTTAGTTATTTGACTAAATTAACTTAACATGTTGCTTTTGTAGTATTATATATAATTTATAAAACAAGGGGTAATTTTACAGAAATTACTTTATTTAGTAAAGTATTCAATCTCCAAGTAAAAAATAGACACTCCTATGTCCAAATTTGTATTTAATAGCACTTTAGGGAGTGCCTTTTTGGTTCAAAATAGGATTTTATTCCTATCATTTTGCTACTTTTTTTTAATATAAAAAAATGGAAAAATATAAATATATTTACTTTCAATCAAATTGTTCTTGTTGTGGCAGCATGGTGGTGCAACTGGTAGAGCTGCTGCCTTTCAGCGAGCAGGTTCCCGGTTCAAATCCCGGTCCGGGGCCCTCTCTGGGTGGAGTTTGCATCTTCTCTCCGTGCATGCGTGGGTTTTCTCCTGGTACTCTGGTTTACTCCCACAGACCAAAAACATGCATGTTAGGCTGATTGGTAACTCTAAATTGTCTCTAGGTGTGAGTGAGAGAGTGAATGGTTGTTTGTCTCTATGTGGCCCTGTGATGGACTTGCGACCCGTCCAGGGTGTACTCCGCCCCTCACACAGTGATTGCTGGACATGGGCACCGGCGACCCCCGTGACCCAAAATGGAATAAGCGGGTAAAGAAAATGGATGGATGGATGGATGAATTGACAGTAAATAGCAGCATGGGTGCCTGATTATGTTATAAAATGGGGGAGCAAAATCAGGACATCAAAGACATCAGAGTTATACTCTGCTCAAATATGTATGATTGGAGGGTGTAAAGAAAACTGAAATGCACATTCATATGGGAGACCTGGGTTTGAATCCCGGGCAGATTCTTTCTTTCATGTTGGTGTGAAATCATAAGTACATATTCAGAAAACTTTCAGAGCAAAATATTAAAAGCCAATATAGAATCAGATCAAATCATAAAAAAGAATGCTACCCAAAATCCAGTCTTTTGAATCTACAGGTGAGTCTTTATCTGTTTCCTAAATAATATTGAGTTCACAGAACATACTGTAGATGGAAGAGTAAAGAGTTTGAGAGCATCAGGGCGACGACTGCTAAGGCTCTGTTATTCTTAGTTTTTAGCCTTGATTTAGGGACACATAAAAATAAAATATAACAATTAATTTAAACATTTTAGTAAGAAAGAAACAGAATCAGTAAACACTGCACACTTTTGCTTGCTGGGAGTGAGAACATGTTTTTAAGTCAAATAACTGGGGAGCTAAAACACATTTTTTTCTCCCTTTCTTTAAAAAATGGGGCAACAGCTGCTTCACCTGCTCCACTGAGTAGGTGCCTATTCATGGCAGATTTAGCCCAATTATTTTTCAAGAGAATGTGAAAAACTTTGTGAATTAAAGTCTGTTTTTAATTTCCAGGACAGGGCCTTAATTCCAGTGTCAATTTCATCCATCCATCCATTACCTTGACCCGCGTCTTCCTTTTTCAAGTCGTGGGGGGGTCATTGGTGCCCATATCTAGCTATCACTGTGTTAGAGATGGGGGACACCCTGCACAAGTCGCCAGTCCATCACAGGGACACATAGAGACAAACGAGACAAACAACCATTCACTCTCTCACTCACACCTAGAGACAATTTAGAGTTACCAATCAGCCTAACATGCACAGTATGTTTTTGGTCTGTGGGAGGAAACCAGTGTACCTGGAGAAAACCCACACATGCACGGAGAGAACATACAAACTCCACACAGAAAGGCCCCTGGTCAGGATTTGATCCAATGACCTTCTCACTGAGAGTCAACAGCTCTACCAACTGTGCCACCGTGCCACTCAGTGTTCATGTTATTTAAATATAAATCCCACTTGCAGCCACATCCCTGGTGGTTGGCTGCAGTCCTGTGGACCTTGATCTTCTGAATAATTTGTACTAGTGTGGTCTCCTTATAAGAACTGTATCCACACCTGTATATAATCTACTTGGTAATCAGGCTGTTAATTCCAAGGTTTTTAAGTGTGAGGGAAACTATTGTTAAATACGTCTTAGCTGTTGAAAATCTGATTACCAAAGAAAAAGCAGATTCTCACCTAGATCTAAACCTAATAAAGTTTTTCTTTTGTGTGACTGGCTCTGAGGGGGTTCCAGAGAAGCGGTGTTCTTCTTTTCTCCAGATGCATGATGTGAGTCTCTGTGGGATGCCGACAGACAGAATCATGCAGAGTCTACACGGCGGAACAGCGATGCTTTGCGTTTTCCCTCACGTACACCACAGGATGTTTGCACCGTTGAGCTGACTACCTTCAGATTGATTCACCTGTCGCCTGAGCAAGTTTGATCCCTAGGGGTGGTCTGGTAGCGACTCTGTGGGTGAGATGCCGCTCCCCACCCTGTCACCCTTACCCACGCCTAGGCTGCTGTTCCCTCACAGCATAGCTCACTCATTTCTCTCCGCTGCTCACAGAGTGATAAACTAGATTTATAGTTACAGCAGCAAAGCAAACGCGCTGAGTGTGTTAACTTTATCTTCAAGGATGGGCGGCAACAAAGAGCTAAAGAGTAATGAGCTGACTGAACGGGGATCGGCTGGGAAAAAGGTCACATTTTGCAGTGATAAGAGGGACTGGTGACGCTGACTGACAGAGGGTGGAAAATATCAGGCTTTAAAGCTGAGGGCTCAGAGGAAGACGAGGCACACAAACACACAAACTGAATTAAAAGATGCTCGCACCATCACGCTGGCTCTGCGTTTGCTGGGACTTTTTAAGGCTTTACTGAATAAAAATTAGAAATGGACCTGATTCAGAGTGGCCATCACAGCAAAGTAGCAAATACAAAAATGGTTATAACTCAGTCATTTTCACAAATATTGAGCTAAAAATTGTAACTTATACTGATCCCCAACTTAACTCAGGGCACTAACTGGTCGTGTGAGATCTGTTTAAAACTTTGCATTTAACTACTGGTGTACACTTTAAATGTTTCGGCAAAATATCTTAAAAACCGCTAGATGATTCAGAAAACAATAATTGATTGTACATCTGCAACTGATCCAATCTTGGAGTTAACCCAAAACAAGATGAATGTCACAATGAATTGACCTTAAAAAACACAGGAACTCATGCTCAAGTCTAAATTTTACAGCTATTGTGCTGAAACTTGGCGTGTTAGAAGCTGACCGGCACTCACAACACACTCCAAACGCTAACAGATCATGTGAGAACACATGTAATTGCTGTACAGCAACTTTGTATGGGATTGTGTAAAATGTTGTTTACTTGGTTTAACTAAAACAGATGCAACCTTCATCAGTTCTCAACAAAAGTTATTGTAGGTTAAAATTCTGTCATGGAAGAGTACAGGTGACATGCAATCCCTTGAGAATTGTTACCAAGTTTTGGGAGTTTTTTAGATTTACTAACCTGAAACATGTTTCAAATGTGTTACATTTGTCATTATTTTGATATTTTTAAATAATATAGGAAGCAGATGTTGGAAATGTATTTCAGTTTTTAAGGTACATTTTGCACATGGACCCATGAGATCATTGTGGTGTGATAAGTGCAATATTACTTTTGCTGAAATAAGTGTGTAAAAATAAAACAGCTGAATGGCAGCATAACTGGATCAGATGGTTCTTCCACCCTGTAGTCCACAAAATCTGTAAAATAAAAAAAATATATAGGCTATGCAGTATATATATATATACAGTATTTTGGGGGGAGTGGTGGTGCAGAGCTTAGAGAAGGTGGGCCTGTGATTGGAAGATCACCGGTTCAAGCCCCGGTACCAACAACATAAAAAAAAACATAATGTGGGTGGGGTAGATGAAGCACCCACACCTGACCCCACCCTCATTCGCCCCACCCTGGGCCCATGAGCAAGGCCCTTAACCCCCATCTGCTCC
>NC_056514.1:19367125-19370188 GCF_014905685.2 Nematolebias whitei | reverse complement strand
CTATAACATCTCTTAATGAAATGAGGATAACGAGTTACAACAACCAAAACCAGCTGTCAGCAGCAAAACTGGTTGATCCACCCTGAGACGGTGCTATTTAAGAGACTGAGCTGAATACAGCTCCTCAGACTGAGGAAGTCTCTCGGATGAGAGACGAAACGTTTCTACATTTTTTTGCTGATTTGCTTTGTTTTGTTTTTTTGAATGTCCAGAGGACCAGATTTAACTTTTTTAGATTTTTCTACCTGGATTATTGAGCATGCATCAGGATATAACAAATGAAGTTTGGCAGGGAATGTGGACACAAAGCGTGGACAAAATGGTCTTTAGGAGTAACATTCACCTTTTTAATAAGTACAAGATTGATTCATAAGACAGTTTGCTGACACTACAAACATCTACATTTGCATTTTTTGTTGGATGGGCAAAACCTCAGCATGTTAGGAAGACACATATGTAAGAAACCTGTAGAAGATAATAAACTGGGGAAAGTGGGGAGTATATCTGCCAGGAGGGGTGATTATTTAGTGTGAACAGAGAGTTTTGGATGTTTAGGGAACAGGTGGGCAGAGCTGAGAGACCAGTAGAGCTGAGGGGAACAATGACTGAGACATAAGGAAAGTAAACCCAAGTAAACTGAAAACATACAGAATACAAGAAACGAGACAAAGACTATATATAACTAGAACTACAAATAAAAAGATGGCAAGAATAAACTAAAAATACAAAACTTGAACCACAATCAACATCATAATGAAAAATGGCTATAACAATGACTTGCCAGAATCATGAGAGCTTTTGATAGGAATATACTTCAGAGCAGTGAGATCCTTTGATTTTACAGTGAAGAAACATTTTCACATCTCAGCAATGGATACCTTCAGAAAACAATGGCAAGAACAGACCCTTCAATCTTCCAACCCAATTCATCCACTGATCAGATACGTGTCCTGCTTTTTATCGGCTGAACTAAATTTGGCAAGTGCTTCTTCCCACAAGCACAGTTGTGTTGATGGTTCTACAGTGTCTACGTTTTATGGAGAAAATCCAAATATAGAAAGCATTAAAAAAAAAACAGCCACCCATTTAAAGCAGTGGTGGCACTTGTATTCAACAAATCCAACGTTTTAAGCCACAAAGTCTTAATAACACTTTATTTGCTGAAAACCAACAAACAGACCAACACAGTCTCTGACTTCTTCACCCATTCAAACAGTTTTGTCAGTACTATAACTCTAAACCTTGAAATGGAGACTACTCCCAAGTTGACTTGGTGATGGTTTCCGGAAACAAAGGAGAAGAAACAGGACAGCTCACATGCATGTTAAGAATACATGAAACTTCTTTTGGTGTATAGTTTAGTCATTCGAGACAAGGAAGACAGTTTGAGAAATGGGTAAAGTCAGCCATTCATGTTAAACCATAGCAGCCATCAGTAAACAGACATGCTTGCCTTTGGCATCACCTGTCATACACCTACAAAACAGCCTAGACATGCATCACCTGTCTGTTTTCACTTCAGTTCACACTTTGATTTGTATAGTCTCTCAGCATCTTTCACAAGCAGCTTTGATGAATTCTAATATGCAAACAATTTTGTACAGTATGAAGATGAAAATCTTAGAACTCCCACAAGTCAGTTCATACTAAATCTGAGGTGAAACCCCAAGAACAGAGAAAATGTATTTGCATTAAACGTCTGTTATGGATCTGATTCTGTAGCATCCTAATTTACATTGCTGGAGTTGTGGTAAAGTCTTCTTGGAATTAGTGAGATGAAAACACACTAACATGTCAGCACATTGGTAATTTCAGTGATTAGAGTGAAAGCTGTAATTTTGACCAAGCTTTTACGCAAATCAACACGTAAAATGGAGGCTTTCTAATTGGTCTTCTTACACCTGTGACTTGAAGAAAAGTGATCAAGTCACTACGGCCTCCATCACACTCATAACACTTGCCACAATCTAAACAACCCGTGGTACATTTCTAGATCATGACAATAACACAGATATATTAGAAAATATCCTCGGTTTTGAAGGCAGTCATGGCTCCAAGGCAACCAACACACTAAATACTCACCAAATAGGGTTTTCAATGCTATTTTAGACATTCCTAATTCCTTCTCCTTCACTTTCCCTTTGCTCAGTCAGCCTTCATGGGTACAAATCTCTTGAACCACATTGTGTTGTTCTGTGATAGGTTGTTTCAATGACCTTATCACGACCACAGCTGTAGCATAAGCTGCAACTACACAGGCAGTCCCTCCTGAAATTCTTGATTACCTTGTTATCCATCCATCAACCCACTATACCTGCTGCTTCCTTTATGGGTCATGGGGTCACTGTTGCCCATATCCAGCAGTCATTTTGCAAGAGCTGGGGTACATCCTGCACAGGTCTCCAGATCATCACAGGGTCCCGTAGAGACAAACGAGACAACCGACCATTCAATTAAATTCAATTTAATTCATCGTTTTTTTTTTTTTTTTTTTTTTAATGTTCAGAGGACCAGATTGAACTTTTTTGGATTTTTCTACCTGAATTATTGAGCATGCATCAGGATATCAATTTAATTCAGTTTATTTATATAGCACCAAGTCACAACAGAAGTCATCTCAGGGCATTATACAAAAACATTCACATACATAAAAAAAAGCTAATTAGTAAAGTTCTCTATCTAAGGAAGGGGCAGAGACTTTAGTGCCAATGTATGTTTCAACAAATAGTAAAATTAGTTATCTGCCTTTAACCCATCACACATGAGATACACCCAGGTGGAGAAGTGGGCAACTAGAAGTACCTGGGAAGCAGCTAGGGATTAGGCATCTTGCTCAAGGACACCATGACATGTGGACTCAGCGGGGAATTTAACCTGTGACTTTCTGGTCTCAAGTCGGCTGCCCTATGTCTACACCATCTTGGCCTTATCTATCACACTCTCACTCACACCTGGACAATTTAGGGTTATCAGTAAGCATTTCATACATATTTTGGGTTTGTGGCAGGAAAGCAGAGTATCCAGAGAAAACTCACACATGCACAAGGAGAACATAGAACACCA
>NC_056514.1:19364945-19367025 GCF_014905685.2 Nematolebias whitei | reverse complement strand
TTAGCTAGGATTTAATCCAGCAACATTTTAGTTCAGATTCAACAAAGTTAAGTCAGGTCCTCTTGACGGTTTCTTTGTGTTGAAATGCTTCATCCTTCATCCAAAGAACTTCATCAGTCCGAGGAGCTACAGCAGTTTGTGGCTCCTCGGACTGATGAAGTCCTTTGGATGAAGGACGAAATGTTTCAAGTTTTTTTTTTTTATTAATTATTTTTTTTAATTTGTCTGGAGGACCTGATTTAACTTTGTTAGATTTTTCTACCTGGGTTATTGAGCATGCATCAGGACATGCACATTCTGGTTGATTTTCATGTAGTAGTTGAGTTGTCATCCAGTGTGAAGGGCTTAGGAGAAGGACAAAGCATGAAACGTTTATTTGTTTGTGCTTGTTTTATGAGTGGTGTTTGTTCTTAAACATTGGCTTTTTTTCGGATTTCAGACTTCCCCAGCTAAAAACAGCTGCAGTCTCTACCTAAAAGTGATAAACAGGTAAAACTAGGACACAATATTCAAACTCCGAGGACATTTTCTAAATTATCATATTCATTATTGTTTGCAAGAAGTCTTACAAAATTCTGTGTTCAGACACTAACAAATTAGGCATCATGCATGTTCTCATGCTCCAGTTTGCAAAATCATATGAAGAACATCATGACGTAACATCTACAACTAAATGTGGATTTAATTTATTTTCCACGTTGGAAAGAAGATATGTTGAAAATGTAATCATCTGCCAGATTATTGTTTAGTCTTTACAAACATCTTTTTTGTTTTGTTCTGTTTATGGTTTCTTCAGCTCTCATTAATCTTGTTATTTTGTGTGGAATTAATCAGGTATTTTTGTTTGTTTTATACTTGATTTAAAATGCTCTAATTAAACTAGCTGTTTCTAAATTATTGTTTCTCTGATGGATGAGTATTTTTTTCTAGGATAAATGAACAAAAATGAATTAGAAATTAAAGGTTTCTCTGGATGTGATGATTTTATGTGTTTGCTGACAATTATGACTTTTTTTGAGTTAAGGATAAGTCTATCCAAATAGCCATGAAATCAGTTTAGGGTTTTGACTACTGTCCACTTAATTCAGTATGTTTTTACATTAAATGGTTTGTTTTTTGTAAAAGATGAACTAGTGTCACTGAGGCTTACATGATTTATTCAAATATGGGATATCCTTCAAGTCCAAGTAAAATTTACAGCAGAAAATAAAGGGTGTTGGGAGAGAAAAGACACGTTCCAGTTTCAATTTAATGACTTCAATATTGACATGCATGACAAATGAGACTCATTACTGAAAAAAAGTCTAATTCTCTACTGGAGGGTGTTGCTAAAAGAGAAGCAGATGATAGAGTTGTACTGAATGATCATTTAACGGGAAAAAAAAAGATGACAGTCAAGACACTAGAAGAAGCAGTTTAAATGTTTTCAAAGATTGAGGCAAAAGTCAGGGTAACACATTGAAACTTTTAGAATCTGATCACAACACTTTTATCTTTAGATATCATTTATAAAGCTTTTTTTTTCTTCTATTTAATCAGTTGAAAACAATGTTGAATTAGGGTGAGCACTAATGTTTTTTTATCCCTTGTCATGGAGCAAAGATAGAACTTGGAAATACTCTACATACGTCTTTCCATGTCTGTCTTGTGAGCTGGATAACTTAAAAATAATATAAAGTGAAGTCCCAACTTCCATTTTGGGGCGGCTGTGGCTGAGTGGTTAGAGCAGTCGTTCTCCAATGGGAGAGTTGGGGGTTCAATTCCACCAGCAGTAACATGTTGAAGTGTCCCTGGACAAGACTCTGAACCCCTCATTGCCTCCGATGTGTGTCCCATCATTGTATGAATGTGATAAAACACTGATTAATATTTGTAGAGATCTAGTAGAGTGCTGGGTAATGAGGCACAGATTGTGTTGTAAAGAGGTTAGAATATCTTGATAAGATAGAAAGGTGCTATATAAGTATAGTTAATTTAGTCAAGTCAAGTCAACTTTATTTATAGAGCACATTTAAAACAGAACCTGTTATCAAAGTGCTTAACAACAACAACAATCAATGAGAGTAAAATTAAAGAGAAA
>NC_056514.1:19352176-19364845 GCF_014905685.2 Nematolebias whitei | reverse complement strand
ACACTAATAATAATAACTGAAGAATTAATAAAAAGCATTTAAAACATAGGGTCACAGATTAAAAAACACTAGATCAATTTACACTGTGTGAAATGCCTGCGAGAACAGATGAGTTTTTAGCAGGGATTTGAAGTGAGGAAGGGAGGTGGCCTGCCTGATGTTGGAGGGCAGGTTGCTCCAGAGTTTGGGGCCCATGACTTGTTTTTGGAATAGCCAAAAGCATTTACCATGTTGCTGTGTGACTGCATCTAGGCTTAAGTTAAGCAACAGTAGAAAATCAAGTTGCCACGTCACAGTTCAAGATGGCTACACCATATATATATTATTTTATTTATTGACTTTTATCTAACCAGGCAAATCCATTTGACATCACAGATCACTTTTGCAAGTGAGGCCAGTGTGGGAAGAAAACCTAACAGGCATGTTTTTGGATGGCGGGAGATAAATGGAATTCCTGGAGACAACCAACACAAACTCTAGGAGAACATACAAACTCCACAAAGAAAAATCCCAGGCCAACTTGGGGATTGAACACAGGACATTATTGCTGTGAAGCAACAGTCCTAATCAAAGCCCTAGTTATATATATATATATATATATATATATATATATATATATATATACATAAACACATATATGTGTGCGTGTATAATATATATGTCCAGAATCTGTCCCTCTGTGTTGCCATAGACAAGAGCCTACTTCTGTTCTTACACACCATGTTACTTCTACCCACTTGAGTATCTTGCACCAAAAACATTTAAGGTACTGTATACTTGCATTGCCTGTTCAATTCCAGTCCAGAAACAACATTGGACCATTGGAGTACTACTACTATTTAATTGATATCCAACATTTTTCAGTCAGGTCATCAGGACAGTTTCTTTTTTTTTTTTTGTTCTGAAACATTTCGCCTTCGATCAGGAAGGTTTCATCAGTCAAGGAAACACACAGCAAAACGTTGGTTACGTACTGTAACCCCAGATTCTATGTATAGGCGCTGCCCTTTAAGGCTATCGCTAGTGGGTTTATCCCTTCGCGCACAGCGCAGCACTGAAAACTTTAGTCCATGCCCACCTGCTGTGTGGGCCTCAACCCCGGTCCGTATAAATTACAGTGAGACTGGGTAATCGGCTCCCAAATAGCTTTTTTCTTCAGCTATTTAGGAACCAGTGAGGCCCAGAGCTTAAAGGGCTGCGCCTATACTCATAGAATCTGGGGTTACAGTACGTAACCAATGTTCTATTTCGTATAGGCTTCGCCCTTTAAGGCTATCTCTAGTGGGTTAAAGGCGAAGCAGGATGTAGTCTATGCCTCACTGAGTCCACTCAGACACAACATGATGCACCTGCTTGCACAATAAAACATTTCATCACTCAGTCTTCTGTGTGCGTAATTACGCGCTGCGTAATTGCGTGCTCCATGCGCAGGAGCGCACAGGAGAAAGGATCTCTGGTGAGGAAAAAGGCTGAGATAGCAGACCTGCTGCTGTGAATAGGAACAACGGAGGATACGAATTGTAACAGTGTAACTATGAACAGAGCAGACCAACAGCTCCTCAGGATGAACTGATTAATAATGATAAAATCAGCAGTCATGAACTTGTGACTGATAATAAATATCTCACACTGCGACTGCATGCAGGCAGGTGTGAGCTCAATAGTGGGGCTCCATGAAACAAATAATCATTCTGTCAGAACCCTGAGAACAGAATGGGTCATGGAGAAAGTAGAAACATTACGTAGATAAAAACGAATAATTGAACATGGCGATGACCAGGCAGCCGCCATACAAATATCCTCCACTGTCATCTCTCCATGCAGAGCCATGGAGGATGAAAACCCTCTGGTGGAACGCGCTGAGATTCTCTGGAGGATCCAGTCCAGATGAACTGTAAACTTCAGAAATAGCCTCACACAACCAGTGTGAGAGGCTCTGGGTGGATAGAGGACGAGCTGTCCCAGTAATGCACGGACATGCGCTGAAAGTGGCGCAGTGTGGCCGCGTGCGCCACGTAACATGAAAATGCGTGCATGGGACAGAAGGAGGTGAGATATTGCTTCCTCCTCAGAATTATGAGAAAGATTATAAAAACCCATCCAAGGTTATCACTCTCGATCTGAATGAGCTTGTGATGCTTTTCAGAGTAGGGTTAAAATGCAGTGCAGCTGAACTGCCGTCAGCTTGAATTCTGAGACATGAGGGAGCAACAGAGAGAGCAGATAAATCACTCATTCTCTTTGCTGACGTCAGAGCTAACAGCAGGGCTGTTTTAAATTACAGAAATTTAAGTAAAACCTAATCTAAAGACTCAGAAGGAGCTTTGATCAGAGCGTGCAGGACCATCATTAGGTCTCACTGTGGAGCTATCTTGCACCAAAAACATTTAAGGTATATATATATACCTGTCTGTGTCTCCGTACACCTTTCAGGAAACACTTAATCAACGGGTGATTAAAAACTGTTCGGTCACCAAAGCCCTTGTGACAGGAAGAAATAGCTGCAGCATAAGTCTTAATTGTGCTGAACGCTAGATTTCTGTCCATCAGCTGCTGCAGAAAGGACAGCATGCCACCTAGTGGACATGAGATGGCCTCTACACCTTTCTCTGTGCACCAGCGCTGACAAGCTGTCCACTTTGATATAAGCGCATAAAGGAGCTTTTTTGGCCACGGGCTGTGAGCAAAGGCGTCCACTCCTAATGGTTGGTCATCTCGTGGTCTCAGTGAGAACCATAAATGACACTGGGCATTCTCCCGTGTGGCGGACAGATCCACTGCTGCTCAGCCTAACCTGCTCCAAAATCCGAGAGATCAGCTCGGGATGGGAGCTCCAGTCTCTGTGGCAGGACCCGCCCCTCAACATGATATCCGCTCCCCTGTTCAGGACGCTGGGAATGTACACTACTCTGATGGAGAGCAGGTTTTTGTGTGCCCAACACAACAGCTGTTTTGCGATGCGTAACAGTTGGGCTGCCTGCTGTTGAGAACTCTCTCTGACAGAATGAGGGGTTTTCCCCAGTGATTCAGATCAGATCTCACGGAGGGGGGCACAAAGATAATCCGCCTCTTCTGGCACACAGGATCTATGCGCAGGCGGGTGAACCATTTCTGAAGGCGTCTCATGTGAAGTAGGCCCAGCGGAACCACGATGTGGGCTACTGACATCGCCCCAGGCATCTCACGACAGGCAGACTGTCACTACGCTGCAGGGTTTGACACGGCGGAACTGAGCTGATAGAGCTTCAGCTCTCAGCTGTGATAAACGGGCTCTCATTGTAGTTGAGTTTAGCTCAACTTCCAGATAAATAATCATCTGGGATGGACGAACGGAACTTTTTCCCAGTTTATAGAAAACCCCAGGTTAGCAGGTAAAACACAAGTGTTTTGGTCTGTGCGACTGCTTTCTAACTGGACCAAGCTAATAAAAGCAGATCGTCCAGATAAAAACGTTGGTTACGTACTGTAACCCCAGATTCTATGAATATAGGCGTAGCCCTTTAAGGCTGTCGCTGATGGTTTATCCCGTTATGCGCAGCATAAGCACTGAAAAAAATTAGTCCACGCCCACCTGCTGTGTGGGCCCCACCCGGTCCGTATAAATTACGTTAAGAGCGGGAAATCGGCTCCCAAAATAGCTTTTTTCTTCAGCCATTTAGGAGCCAGTGAGGCCCGACGCTTAAAGGGCTACGCCTATATTCATAGAATCTGGGGTTACAGTACGTAACCAACGTTCTATTTCATATAGGCTTCGCCCTTTAAGGCTGTCGCTGATGGTTTAAGGGCGAAGCGGATGTGGTCCTCGCCTCACTGGGTCCATTCGAACACAGTAAGAAGCGGAAGCTTGCCCAAAAAACGTCTTGTCACTCAGCTCCCCGTGTGCATAAACTACGCATCGCGTAATTATGTGCCATGCACAGACGCATGTTGTGTAACTATGCGTTCTGACAAACATGAATACCCCGGAAAAACTTTCAACATGAAGAAGAAGTTGAAAAGAGGGGGGGGGGGGGGCATGAACCAACTGGTTCATGGCTGAACAGTATAAACAGATTAATGTCCATGAATTGATCAATAATCAAATGAACTGATTGTTAACAATAATCATGAACTGATTAGTGACAATAGAACCAAAATCACAGACACGACTGTGACTGAAAACAACATCTCACACTGTAATGCATGCAGACAGAAGTGAGCTTAAACAGAGTTCCATGAGAACAACAATATTCATTCTGTTAGGGCACTAAGGACAGAATGTGTCATGGAACGAGCCGTTACATCACGTAGGTAAAAGCGAATAAATGAGCAGGGTGTTGACCATGCAGCCGCAGTGCAAATGTCCTGCATTGACATACCATTATGCAGAGCAGTCGAAGATGCGATACCCCTGGTCGAGTGTGCTTAGAGGTTGACAGGAGGCCCTAAATCTGATGCTCTGTAGGCTTCAGAAAAAGGCCTCACACAGCCAGTGTGACAAGCGCTGGATGGATAACGGCGACCTGCAGAAGCATCTCTATAATGCACAAACAATTGTTGAATTTGAACGCATTGCAGCTGTGCGCGTTACGTAACACGTCAACGCCTGCACCGGGCGGAGAAGATGAACAGATGCTTCCCCTTCTGATCTGTGGGGGGGAAAAGACCCCTCCAACGACATCACTCTTGATTTAAAAGAGCTCGTGATGTTTTAGGCATAAAAGCTGGGTTGGTCTTAAAACAGCTGAGCTGCCCGTCAGCCTAATTCTAAGGCATGACGAAACAACAGAGAGGGCAGATAATTACTTACCCTCTTAGCGGGTGTTAAAACCAGCAGCAGGACTGTTTAAAGAGACAAGAATTTAAATGAAAACTGATCCAGAGGCTCAATTGAAGCTTTGATCAGGGCTCGCAGGACCAGCGTTAAATCCCACTGTGGAACAAGTGGGCATGAAACAGGCCTACATCTCTGAACACCTTTTAGAAACCGCTTCATCAGCGGGTGATTAAAAGCTGCTCTGTCTCCAAACCCTTTGTGGCAGGAAGAGATGGCTGCAACGTACGTTAAAGCGTACTGAAAGCCAACTCCCTATCCATCAGGTGTTGTAGAAAAACAACACGCTGCCTAAAAAGCATGAAGTGGTCTCTAAACCTTCTCTGTACACCAGCGCTGAAAAGCCGTACCCTTGATGTGTACAGAACTGTGGTAGATGCAGCACGTGAATCTTGAATTGTGCACACTATCTCCTGAGGGAGACCCATCCTCTAAGTGGGACCGCTCAGCGGTCAAACCCACCGGTGTTGACCTATTTCTGGGTAACTCTTGGTCGCTCCTCCTGCCTGAAGGAGAGCATCCTTCCTCCACGACAGTTCCACGGCGACCCCACAACAGACGTTGCAGGCCTGGGAACCATAGTGCGTTCACACGCCGGGAGCCACCAGGAGAGCTGTCAATCCCTCCTCCTGAACTCGGTTCATGGACCGTAAAAAACAGAGGAGGTGAGGGAAAAGAAACGCGTAAAAAGCGTTTTGGGCCACCGACTGTGAGCAAATGCGTCCCCCCCCAGCGATGGATCGTCTCGCGGGCTCAGGGAAAAAACCGTAGTTGACATTGCGCGTTCTTCTCGCGTCGCAAACAGGTCCACAGCTGCTTTGCCAACTTCTGCTGTGTCTGAAAAACATCAGATCCGGATGGAGGATCCGGTCCACATAACGTGGGCCGCCCTTGGACGTCACATCAGCCCCTCTGTTCAGAACATCGGATATGTAAACCGCTCTAATAAAAGCAGGTTTGATGAACCCAACTCAGTAGCTTCCGCGCAATGTGTAACATCTGGGCTGAACGCACACCCCCCTGGCGGTTTATGTACGCAGCAGTCACCATGTTGTCTGTGTGAATCAACACGTGTTGATTCTGTAGCACGGGAGCAAAATGTTGAATCACATTCAGCACTGTGCGACACTCCAAAACATTGATGTGGGCTGATGTGCGGTGGGGCCACAGCGCCCCTACTGCTTGAGATAGGCATGTTCCCCCCCCCAACCTGACAGAGACGCGTCCGTGAAGACTGACACGTGACGTGGGTCTGCTGACGGGGACTCCCTCTGACAGAGCCAGGGTGTTTCCCCAGTGTCGGAGGTCTGCTCCCATGGAGGGAGGGACAGTGATCATCCGTCTCTTTTGTTTTACTGGATCCACACGCAGACGCGTAAACCACCTCTGGAGGCGTCTCATGTGTAACAAACCCAGCGGGACCACTGTGTGAGCTGATGACGTCATTCCCAACAGCTTCATGACGGAGACAGCTGTTACCACTTTGCCAGGTCTTACGTGGCGTAATTGGTTTTTAGAGTGTCGATTCTTGTTTGTGATAAACGAGCCGTCATGGTAATTGAGTTTAATTCCACTCCCAGATAACAATTATCTGGGCCGGGAAAATCGAGCTCTTCTTCCAGTTATGGCGAAACCCAGATTTAGCAGGTGTGATGCTAACACCTGAGCCTGTATCAATGCTTCCTGTCTGGAGTGAGACAGGGGCAGCAGGTCGTCCAGGTAAAACAAAACTCTCATCCCTGCTTGTGCAGTGGATGCAGGGCTGTCTCCACACACTTTGAGAACGTACGAGGCGCGAGGGAGTACCCAAAAAAGGCAACCTGTTGTACTGGTACTTCATCCCTTGAAAGGCGAAACGCAGAAATTTTCTGTGTTTTGGGATGACTGGTGTGTGAAAATAGGCATCTTTTAAAACGATGGAGACAAACCAGTCGTTTTCCTGGATGTTGTCCAACAGCTGTCTGTTCATCAACATGTGAAAAAATCTGTTCATGATCGCTTTGTTGAAAGCTGACAGATCCAGAATCGGTCTCATCCCTCCGGTCCTTTTGGGGACCAGGAAGTAGCGTGAGTAAAACCCTGTGTTTTCCTCCTCGTTGGGAACTCTTGAGATTACACCTTTTATCAGAAGCTCTTGGACTTCTGCATTTAAGGCTGAGACTTGGTCTGGTGATGACAGGACCGTCTCTATAACTCCTCCGAACGGAGGGGGTCGGGTTGCAAACTGCAGCGTGTAACCCTTGCATAACACTCTGTCCATCCATCTGTCCGGTGAGCATGTTTTTAACCACTCTGCGTGACGTTCGTGGAGTGGACGTGCGTTTAAATGATGTGCCGTGTTTTGAACGGATGTCATCCAAACCTCCGCCTCGACCGCCGTCATGCGTCGCGGAAATGTTTTCCGCGTGACCCAAGGCGAGGCTTTCTCGAAAGGGCTGTTCTGCGCGCGCCCGCGCGCTGTGACTGGATCGCGGACCAACCTTCATGTCCGGGCGGGGCGGTAGCTGTGTGCTGAGGCGAGGCGTGTGTCAGCTGATGAAGTGAAGGTTGTAAGCCTCGCGGGAGCGCACGTTTCCTCTGGAGGGACGCGCGCCGCTCTCGCTGAGGGCGGGGCCCGTCATTAGATTCATTCAGCTGTCTCACGCTTATGCCGCCGTGAGCTGCTGATCGCTGGGACGCGGTGGATGACGGCCACTCGCGTTCATACAGGAGAGGCGTGTGTTGTTTTCGCTGAGAGCAGGGACCTCCACCGGACCCGGCCTGCGGTCCCACATTTATCCCGATGTGGGCCGGTGAGCGCCGGGCAGCTGTGCGTGCATCATCGACACAGTGCCGTTGGATGGAGGCTGCTTGTCTCGCTCGGGAGCGCGTTAACACCGTTGGGAGGTGATCGTGCGGGTCTGATTGACAACAAGTTATTTCGCTTACCGTGGTGTCACGTGAGCGTCTGGGCATGTGAAGGAGCGGCGGTGGATTTAAAAAACCTTTATTTAAGGACACCGGCTCTTATGAGTGGAGGATGTGTGTGTAGCGGCTGTGAGCTCATCCGAGCTTACAGACTGGCTAAAAACAGGCATTTTGATCTTTGAAAAATCATTTATTCAATTCCTGTGTCATTTATACACACATCCTCCGCAGACCGTCATTTCTTAAAACTTCTCCCCCGTGAGCTCTGCGGTTTGTTTGCTCCGAGCGCCGTCTGCAGGCGATCTCTGGGGAAAACGCTGAAGTGCAGGCTGCCGGACTGAGGAGGGGTGGTCTCTGGCGGGCGGGGCTGGTGGTGGAGCTGGGCGAGACGAAGCTGCTGCTGCCGTGGAGCGTCGATGTTTCTGCCTCTGCTTTCGACGATCTCTCCAGCGGGCTGGAGGACGGAATGAGCCGCGCGGCTTGATGAGATGGCGTACAGCTTCCGACGTCTCCTCCGACTGCTTCGAATTCGTCAGCATGGACGTCAAGCTGCTTCCGAACAGCGCGTCCGATGAGATGGGGCCCTCCATCCGGTCTTTGTGCAGCTTTTCCGGCAGCAATGGAGAGTGACGGAGCCAGATGGAACGTTGGATTACCGTCATCCATGCTACAATCCTCGACAGGCAAACCGAGGGAGCGGCGCACATGTTGAGGATGGCGTCTGCCGATTACACAGGGAGCTCTTTGTCTCCTCCGGCAGGTGTGAGGTCTCCAGCCTTTTCGACATGCTAAATGCTAGCAGCGCATGTTGTTGCTAACTGCGGTTGCCTGAAAACACGTCGGTGGGCTCGATTGGAGAGCTTTGGTCGCCGTCTGGTTCTTCCGGAGGGACGGGACGCTGCTCCGACCTGGACAGCTTCGCTCCGGAAGCTTCCGCGAGGCTTGGCTCCAGGGGAGGGAACCGAGGAATATCGTCAGTTGCCTTACAGAAGGAGTTCTTTGTCTCCAAGGCAGGTCTGCGGCCTTCAGTCCCTTGGACATGCTATATGCTAGCAGCGCACGTTGTTGCTAACTGCGGCTGCCTGGAAAAACACGTCAGTGAAAAAATAACCTTTCCGCCGATCATCCGAACTGGCGGGAAAAGGCGAGGGACGTAGAAAAAAGGGGTCCCTTCATGTCAGCCTCCTCCCGGGTTCCGCCGGGCAACCCCTGAGGGCGCTGTCGGCCGGGAGCGGTGTGATCGCCGATGCGAAACGAGGTGGGATGGGGTGAGCATTCACTCAGCCCCCCTCCACCTACACTACGCTCCCCGGGAGGGAATGAGCAGCGGGGGCTGCAGCTGAGCACACCTTGCCCCGGAGGAACCATCCGGTTCGCCCCGAGGGTCGGCGATAAGAGGAAAAACACAAGATGGCGTTGTCCAGCGTGTAATGACCTGTCACTGGGAAATGTTCCCGGACGCTTACCTTGGAATAAGACTGCTGTCATCTTCTCCTCGGGGAGGAGAACTCACCGGACGACCGGAGGTCGACTGCCGGGCCAAGCATCCTTCACAAGGTTGGTCATTTACACAATTTATCTTCTTTGTTCTTCTGACAGTGCTATATTAGCTCGCTGAAGAAAAAATGGGGAGCCGATTTCCCGCTCTTAACGTAATTTATACGGACCGGGTGGGGCCCACACAGCAGGTGGGCGTGGACTAATTTTTTTCAGTGCTTATGCTGCGCATAACGGGATAAACCATCAGCGACAGCCTTAAAGGGCGAAGCCTATATGAAATAGAACAATTCTCATTCCTGCCATGTGTAATGACTGCAGAGCCGTCTTCATGCATTTTGAGAATGTGCATGGGGTGTTTCAGAATGATGGAAATGTGAAAATATGTGCTCTTCAGATCTATGGAGGTGAAAACCAGTCGTTCTGGTGAAGTTATCTAGCAGCTGCTTGTCAGCATGTGGAATTGTCTCCCCATGATCAAATTGCTGAACATGAAAAGGTCAAGAATGGGTCTCATCTCTCCGTTGAAAAAAAAAAAAAAAATCAGACCAGGCAGTAGTGGGAGGAAAAAAAAAACGTATTTTCCTCTCCGTTGGGAACTCTGGAAATCACGTTTTTCATCAGAAAATTCTGAACTTCTGACTGGAGAGAGGAGCTCTGTTCTGGGGAAGACAGGACCGTCTCTATAATCCCTCTGAATGGTGAGGGTTGAGCTGGGAACTGCAGCGTGTAACCCCTGCTGATCAGACGGTTCGTCCATTTGTCCAGGGAACACACTCGTTGAAACTCTGAGTAACGCTCGGAGAGCGGGCACACAGTTGTGTTGTGTCATGTTTCTCATGTACGTCAACCAGACTAAAAAGCCTTACTGCCATCACTCGCTCCGGAGATTCTTCGGGGGGAACCCAATGGGGGCTCCGACAGAAAAAAAATGGCTGTATGTGTGCCTCTGGGCTGAGCCCAGGCTGCGGTCTCACATTAGAGCTGAGGTGAGCCGGCGCACACTGAGAGGAGGCGTGAGCGCTTTCTGCGTGAGACACCGTTTCGGTGGAGGCTGCAACTGTCATGGGGAAACCCATTTACTCCCGCTGTGCTGTGAGTGGGCAGAAAACAGTAGAAATTAAAAACGGGCTCTAGCTGAAAACGAGGGATTTTATTGGACTCGGTCTGCTGAAAAAACACAATTTTAGCTGACGTGGCAGAAGAGTGTTTTGTGATATTTACTGAACTGCGGTGTCATTTAAAACGCTGTTTAGAGGTTACTGGCTCGTTCTGTGTGGGGAATGTGTGAAGCGAGGCAGCTGTGAGATCAGATGATCTGACAGTCTCAGATGAAAATTTTACTTTCAGAGGTGTTTCTGTTTTATATCAAAACATACATCATCAAAAAACATACATTTCCCTCAAGGACCTATCTGGTGGAGGGGACCGGCGGAGAAGCAGAGCGTGAAGTCGCTGCCGCCGCTGTGGAGCACCTCTGCTACTGTTGCTGGCCAAGGCGGTCCCTCCAGTGGCTGGAGGGTCTGGAGGAGGACTGTGACGTCACCAGATGGTGTACAGTCTCTGAGACCTCCTTGGACCTCTGCTATTTCTCAAGGATGGTACTGAAGTTGGCCCTGAACTGTGCCTCTGGGGTGATAGGACCCTCCAGCAGGTCTTTCTGCAGCCTCTCGGACGAGGAATGCGAGAGGCTATACAAAATTAGAACTGATTCTTCCCCCAACAGCTTACTCCAAATTGGAACAAACCAGTTATGTTGGTGCTAATATGGTCTCTTTGTCACGCCCCCTCCTCCATTGCCAACCCTCTTCTTTGTTGACGGTCGTGTTAAACTGGTTGAAAACAACAAAGTCCATGTTCAATATTCCAGGTATATAATCCAACAATTTTACAGATGACCTGACTGAAAAATGTTGGATTGTATACCTGGATTATTGAGCATGGACTTTGTTATTTAATTTATAGTTCTCTATATCCATAGTGGAGATACGTAGTAGATGTACAAAGTATCATGTAACATTAAAACATGGGAAATGCAAAACTTACTAAAAAATATCAGGTTGGTACTGAATGCCTTTATGTAAAAAAAAATGTTGTCTCCTCAATTGTTACAGTGTAATTTGAACACGGTTTGAAACAGTGATGTGACAGCAGTTATTGGGCTCATTCAGAGAACATACGAACTGCTTTGCTCCAGGGCTTCAGTAATACCCACTGTGTTTGAATTAATTGCATAATTCTAGCTAGCAAGAATATCACTGTGCAAGTGTTTCTTTTCAGCATCTTATGAATTAGCATACACGTGTGAGGCAAAAACACATGAAGCTTTACTGCAGTTTGATCTGCATTATGATAAATATGATGAATAATGCAAATAGTTTACATGCTCGGGAGTACTGAAGAGTTAAAGTTGACAGAGAAGATGAATGGCTTTATTTCAGTCTTCTCCTGGTTACATACGATTATATATATATATATATGCAGATTTATGCAACCCTTTGTAGCTTCGTCAGCTCGATATTCAGTGTAACTGGAATTTTCTAATCACCAAATCCTAGTTTTCTATTTTATGCAGCCCCACACATTGTAATTTGCCTGCAGGGTCAATCAGAGTTAAACTTAATCAAATCAGATTCCCTAAAAATATAAAAATTATTAGAAAGATCCAAAAAAAGAGGATATTTTATGACTGGGACAACTTGTCTCATGGTTATATTCATAGACTTTTCAAATAGTGAATAATGGCTCACCATAAACTTTATGTAAACTTTATTCGCTGCTTGTTTGTTCACTACGTCCATGCCGTGGAAAAAAAGGGATTCCCAAAACAATCAAGTGGAAACTTCATCAGATTTATTTACAAAACTTTGGAGCACTGCTAGCAGTCACAGAAAATCAATGCATTTACAATTACAACTTATCAATGCTTTCATCTGTCTGAGGTTCTGACCTGTTTTGACTTCCTAAACTGAAAAAGTCAGTTTTGTAGAAAACCTCCAGCCCCTCCCCCACTGTCGGGCCATTATCAGAAATCAGCTTATAGCACAAGAAGTATTTGCAAGTCAGGCAGCTCCCAAGGACTCTCTGAATTTACATCACTGTAATCATATACAGTAATCCCTCGATACTGCAGGGATCGTTTATCGTGGACTCTCTGTCACGGTTTTTCAAAATAAGATTGGACATGACACAAAATTGGCTGATTGATGGATGAGCCGCACAATCGGCATGGAATTTTTATTTAAAATAAATAATTTTAAATAATTTAGCAACTGCTGCACAGTTGTGCAGCCCAGAGCTGCAGGATATACTTCCTGCTACAGCTGAAAAGCTGTTCACCGTGCAGAGCGGAGACGTGGGGGTGGCCAAGGGGGCTTGCAGGTGGCAAAGAGCAGAGGAGGCAGGGAGCTGAAATCATGACATTCTGTGCTCTTTTAGAGCGTTTAGTTTAG
>NC_056514.1:19320133-19352076 GCF_014905685.2 Nematolebias whitei | reverse complement strand
AATGATGGAGCCCCCGTTTCTCTAAAAAGACAAAAGTCCAGTGTCTCGTTCCAAAATGTGGTCGGTTAAAATCTGGAGTCTGACTTTAAGTCTTGCAGGTCTTTCTACTGAGCTCCAGTGGCACAAACGGTCAGCGCGAGCAGTACTTATAAGACAGTCACTTGTTGAGCAATGCCGAGGTTGTGAGTTCGAGCCTCACCTGGAGCATCTCTTTCGTTTTACTGCATGTTACACCCTGGACAGGTGACAAGTCCATCACAGGGACACATATGGGTAATTAATATAAACCACAGTTAAAGCCTAAAGTAAATCTTTGTGGTCAGTGGGAGGAAACTGGGCTACCTGGAGAAAACCCACAAGTGTTGAGGGACAACATGTAAACTCCACACAAATAAATGGTAAATGGACTGTACTTATATAGCACCTTTCTATCTTATCAAGATACTCAAAGCACTTTACACTACAATCTGTGTCTTCATTTACCCATTCATACAGCACTCTACTAGATCTCTACAAAGCTAATTGAACAAATCATTCTGAGACTAATCAGTGCTTTAGATCTCATGTGCAAATCTTGGTTCAAGGACACAGAATGTTGCTCCAGCCAGTCCAGTCAAATGTCTCCCTACTTCCATGACATCCAGACTCTTCAGTTCTCTACATGCTGGATGAAGTGGGTTCAATCACCACATTCAGTCTGGTTTTAAGACACTCACCTCTTCAGCCCTTCTGAGGTTTTGTGTTTCATTCCCTCCTCTAGCACTTAGCTGGCTGATATCCGCAGAGGTATTTGCCCTTTTTGTAATATTTTTGTTTCCCACAATTCCCATTAGCGAAAGGCTTTCTTGAAGGAACGAAGGTGCTGTGGTCACATCAGCCTAAAGTTTAACTTAATGGTCCTTAAGGACAACACCATGTCAGAGACAGAAATACCCCCTCTCATAATGCTAATAATTCCATCCTCACAGATAAGCATGGTGGTAGCACCATCATGCTGTGGGAATGTTTGTCATTAGTATGGAATGGGAAACTGGTGGGAGTTAAAGGAAACATGGTTAGAACAAAAATAATAGTTCTTTAGGAAAACAGAGTTCTACAGATTTACTCACCATGAATCGAGTTCTTTAAAGATTCATTTGACTTCAATAATGTCTGATGTTTTTCCACACATTTCCTGTCCTTGGACACAGCATCATCTACAGTCTGACTAATATTTATCTTATTTCTTCCTGTTTCTAAAAAAGAAAAACAAATCATTGATGAAGTTTGTTTTATTTGATTAAAAAGTGTGAACATGAATAATTTTGATTGTTGTTTTCAATCATTATAAAGAAATCATGTGAAATATTACAATGTGAATAATATATTCCTCTGTTCTGTTTTTCAGAAAATGATTACACCTTTAGAGACACCTGTGAAAATGTTCTTGAAGCTGGAAGCTGTTTTCTTCAGAGGGAAGTCACAACGTCCTTGAGAGTAGTCAAAATAATCTCCTCAGAGCTGTTGTTTTGCACAAAGTCTCTTTGTGTGAAAAGCAGGTCGCCTTGGACCCCCGAACTGAGCGGTTCATCGTTGGACTCCCGATCCTAGAGGTCGTGCCAAGATCCACTCGTTCAACTTCTGAGCAGATAAACATGCCGTTCAAATTACAATTGTTAGAGGTTTAACTAACTGCAGAAGATGAAGCCTTTTCTCACTGCAAGACTCACGTTCTTGGCTTGAAGTTCAAATTTGCAGAAGGTGCCGATGGACGGTTCACCTTCTCATCAGCTGTTGCCCTCACAGACCCCTGAAGCTGTCACAGTGACGTTCAGCTACCTTGTGCAGTTCCCAGCGAGTCCTCCTCATGGTGTCTCTGGTCAGATCCACCACAGAACCCCAGAAAGACGAGTGATGTCTTCAACACTGATCCGGTAAGGAGCAGAAACTGGTGACATGATGCCTTGGTCTGGTTATGCAATTTTTAGCTGATGCAACTTGGTCAATCATTTCCTGGTTTGCAGTGATAATAAATGACTTTATCTGATCACATTAAATAACTTCTTTCAACCAAAATCCAAAGTAAACTATTTATTAAAATAGTCAAACTTTGTCTAAATTCATGCACACATAAAACTGAAATAATTCCAGCTCAAAGAGTCAATTTTGCCTTAGATAAGAGAATTAAGCCTTCATTGATTCATTATTATTGTTTGTTTATTATTGTTGTTGATTTTTATTTTGATCATTTTTGTAATAAAACTTCAAAGACAACGTTGGTCTCTGAATATTCATCTGAACGTTATGGTTAATGTTATGGTCTAGAACTCTCTGTAATTAACGGATTCCACTTCAGTGACTGATTCTGATTATTAAAGGGTGAATATATTAATTAAGTTGTTGTTGGTCAGTAAACTGACCAGCTGGTGCCCCGCTTTAACGAGAGCTAAATAAATAAAAACAAATGTAGTGACAGGGGAGTGGAGAAAGTGTCACCCTTCTTCCTCCATCTCAAACCTTCTTATTGCTACAGTAGCATTGTGGTGACAGCAGTGGTATAGTCTATGTGATACACAGGTATACAGAGTATATCCATTAGAAAAGCTTGGGATTAAGTGTCCGATGATATGTGACATATTGGGCATGTGTCAATGTCAACACATTAGGTACATTTTATAGACAGATTGAGTTGCTTCAACCTGTTTTTTATATAAGTAATACTTCTGTACTTATTACTTAATACTTGAACATGTTTTCCTTTGATACAGTTTTATAAATTATATAACATATTTTTAATACAAAGCCAACTGTTGTACAAAATTTGTTGTACATTTATTCATATATAAGCATCAGAGAAATTTTGAAATGTTCAATATATTTAAAAATCAAAATAAATTGATAATTACATTGTACTAACTGGTGTACTTCAGTTTCTAAGCACAGTTCTGATTTAATTGTCTCCAACTCCCACAACCCCCGAGTTCTTTTCTCCACCCTGAACTCAGTTCTACACCTCAGTGAGCCTTCACCTCTGGAAGCCTCAACTGAGCTGTGTGAGAACTTCCTCCATTTCTTTTTAGAAAAAGTGGCAAACACCCGGGCACTCATTTCTCCACCAGCTCATGATCTGTCCATCCCTTCTCAGTGTGTGGCTGTGTTTGACCACTTTGAGCCCATCTCTCTGTCCTCTCTGGAGCAGGTAATGTGCAGCATGAAGCCATCTGGTTCCCCCTTTGATGTGGTCCCCCCTCGACTGCTAAAGGAAGTTTTTCCTACCCTGGGTCCTTTTATCCTCGCTATTCTGAATAGCAGTTTATCCTCAGGTGTGGTGCCAAAGACTTTTAAACATGCTGCTGTCCAGCCCCTCCTGAAAAAACCTAACCTTGACCCCTCAGTCATGTCCAACTTCCGGCCTGTCTCCAGACTCCCATTCACCTCTAAACTACTGGAAAAAATTGTGGAGTCTCAGTTGAAACAGTTTTTGGGGGATCACGCTATCCTTGAGTTATTCCAATCTGGCTTCAAATCTCTCCATAGCACTGAAACTGCTCTACTGAAGGTTTTTAATGACATTTTCATATCCACAGACGCAGGTGATTCTGTGCTGCTTGTCCTATTGGACCTTACATCTGCTTTTGACACCATCGACCACAACATCCTCATTTCTAGACTGGAGCAGTGGGTGGGCATCACAGGGTCAGCCCTTAAATGGTTTGGGTCCTACCTCTCTGACAGAACCTTCTGTGTCAATATCAAAGATCTTAGTTCAGCATCGACCGCACTCCAGTGGGGGGTACCGCAGGGGTCCATCCTCGGTCCCCTTCTCTTTTCTTTATACCTGCTGCCACTAGGTGCTATCTTCCGCAAACACGACATACCCTTTCATTTCTATGCCGATGATTGCCAAATTTACTTCCCCCTGAGGCACAGAGGCACACGCTCTATTCAGCCTCTTCTTGACTGCCTGGCTGACATCCGGGACTGGATGGCTTTAAACTTCTTAAGCTTCAATGAGAAGAAGTCTGAAGTCATGCTGTTCCATCCCAGTGGCTCACTCATGAACCATGACATTGACCTTTTCTCTCTAGCCCCGCTAGAGAAACAAAAGGTGACTAATCTGGGGGTGATAATGGACCCGTCCTTAAAACTCAACAGTCACGTAAACATGATGGTCAAATCCTGTTTTTTTCAGCTGAGACGGCTGTCTAAGCTGAAGCCTATACTCTCCAAAAAGAACCTCGAGACAGCGATCCACGCCTTCATAACATCTAGGCTTGATTACTGCAATTCACTTCTGTTTGGAATCAGTCAGTCCTCCATTGCTCGTCTACAACTGGTCCAAAATGCTGCAGCCCGATTTTTAACTGGTACAGGCTATAGAGAGCACATCACGCCAGTTTTGGCCTCCCTGCACTGGCTACCCATTCACCTTCGGATCCATTTCAAAATTCTCATGTATGTTTTTAAATCACTGAACAGTTCCGCCCCATCCTATCTCACTGATCTTCTGCAGCCATATGTCCCACCGCGCTCTCTGAGGTCAGCAGACCAGATGCTTCTCTCAGTCCCAGAAACCCGTCGTAAGCTCAGAGGTGACAGGGCTTTCTCTGTTGCAGGTCCACGACTGTGGAATGAGTTGCCACTGAGTGTCCGGCAGGCTCCCACACTCTCAGTCTTTAAGTCTCGCTTGAAGACCCACTTCTATTCGCTTGCCTTTAACACGGTGTGATTTGTTTTGGTCCGGTCTGTTCTCTACTCTGTTGGCCATTTTAGTTAGCTTCTGCTGCTATTTGTATATGTATTTCTATTTTATGTTTTCCTGTCTGCTGTGCATGTTTGGTTCTTTTGTACAGCACTTTGGTTGGCCTTGTTGCTGTTTTAAGTGCTATATAAATAAATTGGTATGGTATGGTATGGTATAGTATACCCTGTACAAAAATGTAGACTACACCACTAGGTAGCAGTATTGTGGTTTGTCCAGTTTATCAGTTTTAGGGTATGCCACATTTGACAAGAAAACTATGAGGTATTTGAAAAGAAAGTAGGTCATAAGGATGCTGAGGTTGTGAGTTCAGACCTCGTCTGGATGATTTGGTTTGTTGTTAGAAGTAAGAACAAATCTTTGACAGTCAGACAATCAGAGGTACTTTTCTGTCACCAGGCAGTTACATCAACAAACTTTGTTTTATTAAGTAGCTAAAACGCTACCAGCTTTAATTAAAAAGCACACACACAAGTATACAATTTACAACTTATTCATAATTAAACAGGCTCAACTTCAAGGGTTTTATTTACAGGATGAATGTAAAAAAATAAGTCATTTGTGAGTAAAGTGTAGAAAAAGCTACAGCTGATGAGTTTCCATTATAGTAAACAAATGCAGCCACTAAATACTGCAGTAAAAACGTTTTTACAGGAGTTTGTCTTGTAAAAGTACAAGTATTTCAACACAGTGTGTGTGTTCTTATACAAGACAACATGTATGAGTGACTGTGAGTGTCTTTAAGGCACACTAACGTATTTTGGAGCTTTGCTTCTTTGTGAGTTTAAAGACACAACGTACAAAATTGAACACTGATGAAGAATAATACAAAATTTAAAAACCCTCTTCTCTTCTGAAACTGTAATGTCTCTTTTGGCCACTGAGGGACGATATGACATCAGTTTTAAATTGACAAAAAAAAAAATCCATATAAGTCACTGAGCAGCCACAAGTCAGTATTCTTTCTCAACAAACTTCTTTTTTATCTACTTGTTTCTGTGCAAGTGTTTAAATATCCTTCTTGTGCAGAATTTCCTCTCAGTGGGTTAGGGTTAGGGTATTGGAAAGACATAGGGCTCTCCTATGTCTTTCCAATACATTTGGAGCTCAGTAATTTGTACTGATCCTGACTAGCTGTTGGCTGTGCCATAAGAATTGTTCCTACTCAGCTCCAAACTGTTCTGCAGCTCCAAGTCCAGTTAGCACCTCCATCCTCACATGACAGAACAGCTCAACCATCTCTGACATTACAGCAACAGGTCTTCAGTGGAGGTGTGCATTTAAGTCGTATTTCTCACAGAACTTGTCTGTTATCGGGATGCAGGTGAGGTATTCGCACCAGTCGCACTTCACAGGGTACACGTAGAAGAGGACGGACAGAGTGGAAAGCAGACCCAGAAAGACCAGCAGAAAGCCACAGATCTGGATTCGCTTTCGATACAGGTCAGAGCGCCCAAAGCTGGAGGCATTTAAAAAAAGAAGAAGAAGTTACAGACTGTCTGTTAACTGATCTTTACACACTCAGGAACAATAAATGATTTTCTTCACCTACCTGATGTATGGCAAGAAGGCAAAGGACAGGAAGAATCCCGACACAAAACCACAGATGTGAGCAAAGTTGTCGATCCAAGGAAGCAGACCGAAGGAGAAGAAGAAGACGGAGATTGCAAACAGTTTTGCAAATGCTCGCCACGGTCGCTCAAGGATCTGCCAGCTCTGAAACAGCTCCACAAACAGACAGGACAGGATGCCAAACTGGCTGCCTGCGGGACCCACCTGGAGTAAGAACAAAACACAGATTATACAGCTCTGTTAAGCTCACTGACACCATGCAGGCTGATGTCAGCTGATGGCTTTACCTCTGCTCTGTACGGCAGGAAAATGGCCGAGGCCAAGTTGCCAGCGATGCCACTCAGCATGTAGATGATGGAGATTCTGAGCCAGCCAGCCAGCTTCTCTAAATCTCTCAGTACCATCATCTGGAACAGCACAGACACCAGGCAGTGCAGGATCCTGCAGCGACACAGACTGAAAATAGTATCTACAGCGGATAAGAGTTTTCAAATCCCCTTCGTTTATTCTACTTTGTAACATTGCAGCCCAATTGTGAAATTGTTGAAACTAACATTTACCCCAGTACTCTACACTCACTACAAATTAACATAACATATTTGAAAAAAATAGAAAATCTAAAAAAAATTAATAAATAAACTGAAAAATCACATTGACATAAATATTCAGACTTTTTGTATTGAATTGAAGCATCTTTGGAAGCAGTTTCAGCCTCGAGTTTTTGAGGATGTTTGTCACGTTTTTTTTTTTTTCCATATCTGAATCGGAAAATTTTCTGACATTTTTTCTGAATCCTCTCAAGTTCAGTCAGGTTGGATCTGGACCATTGTTAGGGCTTCTTAATGTCATGCTGGAAGATGAACCTTGGATCCAGTCAGAAGTCTTGAGTTCTGTGGAACAGGTTTGAAGGTTTCACTGTACTTTGCTTCATTTATATATTTTTTCCAACCCTGACCAGGTTCCCAGTGCCTGATGCCGAAGCCTGATGCTCCCACCATCACGCTTCACTGTTTGGATGGTGTTGGTTTTGTTCAACGTTGATTGTATCAGCGTAAAGAATCTTGCCCATCACAGTCTGAGAGTCCTTCAAGCAGGCTTCCAACTAGACACTCTGCCATAAAGCCCAGATCTGTAGAGGTGTACAGCTCTGCTTGTCCTTCTGGAACTTGGTCCCATCTCCACTCAGGATCTCTGAAGCTCAGCAAGAACATCAGGTTCTTGGTTGCCTCTCACTCACAACCTTCTCCCTTGACTGCTCAGCATGGCATGGCAAAACATCATTTCACTTCTTTAAAACATCTTCATCTGATCCAAAATGCTGCTGCCAGAGTTTTAACTGGAGTTAGTAGGAGAGATCATATTTCTCCAGTTTTAGTGTCTCTCCAGTGGTTCCCTGTCAAGTCCAGAACTGAATTCAAAATCTTACTTCTAACCTACAAAGCTCTCAACAACCTGGCTCCATCTTATATTACAGATCTTATTGTTCCATATTTTCCTAACAGAGCACTTCACTCTCAGGCTCCAGGTTTACTTGTGGTTCCTAGAGTTTCCAAAAACAAAATGGGAGGAAGATCTTTCAGTTATCAGGCTCCTCTCTTGTGGAACCAACTTCCAGTTTCTGTCCATGAGGCTGACACATTATCCAGTTTTAAGACTGGGATTAAGTCTTTCTTTTTTGATAAATCCTATAGTTAGGGTTGGGTTGGGTTTCCTGAGTTGTCCCTTAGTTATGCTGCTATAGGCTTAGACTGCTGGAGGACAAACTGACCTCATTTCTTCACAATGCTACTGTCTTTACTTACTCTGCTCAACCTGTTTTGTATTTGTAATTTTTTTTTCTATCCTTGATGTGTTTTTGTCTTTCAGGTACACCTGCACCTACACCTGGACCTGCCATTCTGTGTTCATTTTTTTCTCCTTCCTGTTCCTCTCAAACCCAGCCGGTCGAAGCAGATGGCCGCTTGTCCTGAGCCTGGTTCTACTGGACCTTTCTTCCTGTTTAAAGGGAGTTTTTCCTTTCCACTGTTCCCTTTGTGCTTGCTCAGGATGGGAGACTGCGATGAATTGAAGATTCAACTTGTCTGCTGGATTCCTTAGATAGAGAACTTTACTAATTGGCTTTTCTATGTACATGAATGTTTTTGTAAAGTGCCCTGAGACAAGTTTGTTGTAAATTGGTGCTATATAGATAAACTGAATTGTTTCATCAATTTGTGAATCATAAAGGCCACTGAGCACTGAAAATTGAGTGTAACAGAAGTGTTTGTAGCCTTTTCTAGTCCAACAGCAATAATCCTGTCTGTGAGTTCTTTACACCCACAGCATGATGCTGCCATAACCATGCTTCACTGCTAGGATAGTATTGACAGTTCATTTGACCTCATGACTCGGGGTTTTGCTCTGATTCTTAGCTTGGAACATTTATATTGAGAGGCATGTCTTTCTAAATTATGTCCAATTTATTTTACACAGGTGGATCGCAATCAAGGTCAAGAAACATCTTAGAGATCCCAAAAATGCTGAGCTGAATTTCATTAATTTCCTTCTCTTTGGCCATAAACACATTTGGGAGTCACAATCTGTTGTTAGCTGCATGCACAGAAAAAAAGAAAACTAAAAGGAAACAACACCTAGAATGAGTATTGTACAATTCAAGACCATATACATTAACAGTACTATGATACAAAAGTTTGTGAATGTCTATTGTTGTCGTTGTTATCCACTGTTGTCATCACTCTTTGTTAAAATCCAGGTCTATCTTGTACAGTAAATGAGTCCTCGTGGCTCAATGGGATTAACCTGTTTAAATAAAGGTTGAATGAATGAATTGTGTTATTATTAATTCCAAGATATGACAAAAGAGGTTTCCATGTTTTCACAAAAAACACCATTTTATATTGGCGTTCTGGCAGCATGATGTCTCAGTGGTTAGCACTGTTGCCTCACAGCAAGAAGGTCCTGGGTTCAATCCCCGGTTGGACCTGGGGTCTTTCTGTGTGGAGTTTGCATGTTCTTCCCATGCTTGCATGGGTTTTCCCCGGGTACTCCGGTTTCCTCCCACAGACCAAAAACATGCATGTTAGGCTGCCTTCAGGTCCAGACCTCCATTGCAAAAGAGATCTGTGATCTCACTGTGGGATTTGCCTGGTTAAATAAAGGTTAATAAAGAAATCATATTGTAGTCGGCATGTCAAATAATCAAGAGCAACATAGTTGAGTATAACTTTCTGCCATTGTGTCTTGGAGGGGATTCTTTCAGGTATCCAGTTCAGGACGAGGCATTGTCCAGCACAGAAAGTTATCATTCTGTAGAGCTTTCTTTTATATTTGTCACTGATAACAGGATCAGTTATTTCAAGTAACAAATACAAGGAACTCTTATTTAAATTTAGTGTCCCAGGAAAGAAGTCAGGGTTGTCATATATTGGGGTGAAACCAGAAGTAGTTTGTGACCTGCCCTCTAGTTTTCTGATTGTCTGCCACGCTTTAGCTGTGACTAATGTAACTGGATTGGTACAGACAGATGTACAGGCTTTTGCTTTATTTAGGAAGAGCAAAGATTTCAATGGACAGTAAGATATAGAACTTTCTATGTCAATCCAGAGTGAAGTAGACTTATTGCTCACTCAGTCAGTGGATAAATGCTGAGTTTCTGTAATGTTTATTTATTGTTTTTAAATTCCCATTTTATTCATTCTGTCTTCACTTTTTCATTTTGAGGTACACTACGAGTGTAGATTAATGGGTAAAATTAAATAAATGATTGTTCTTTCAAGCTGAAACTTAGCAAAATTACAAAAAGTCAAGGGGGTTCAGAAAACTTTTTGAACTAACAGTGCACCTAACAATATAAATTGATTGTACAATTCACAGTTCTCTTCCATTTTTACTTTAAAAAGCAGTGTTCTGAGGCTAACAATAAGTTCAGTCACCCAGCATGAAGAAACAGAGACAGCCACAGCCGGGAAAACTGATCAGGGATCTCTGGATTGAGGAAAGGCAGCAGTCCACACACATCGTCCATACAGGCCACCTAAAAGACATAGAGAAAATCATATGAAAAACTGTGCTATCACTCAAATGAACTGCTCCCTAGTGGACAAAAACACCAATGTACAACCCATGGTCTTCAGTAAAATGGCTCTGGCTCCAGTGGTGCAACTGGTCAACGCGCAGTACTTATAAAACAGTAACTTACAGAGCGATGCTGAGGTTGTGACTTCTAGCCTCACCTGGAGGGTTGTTTTAAATACACCACCTCAATAAAAAGCAACAGATATCACAGTTTGTCCTACCTGTGAGCAGAGTGTAGCCTCCTCATGAAAGTAGCCGTGCATGAAGTCACAGTACTCTCTGGAGGTGATTTCACATCTGAAACATGAAATAGACTGTTTACCTTACAGTCACTTATCTAAATCATAGTACACAGTGGTTTCATCTATAACAATGTGAGCTTCTCTTCTCTGTCATTAAAAATGACGTATGACAATGTTTACAAGAAAAGCTGTGTAGCAGAGTCTTACCGTCCTTTGGTCCCGATGCAGCACGGCTGGCCAGTGATGGTGCAGTCTATGTGTGGAAGGTTGGTGTGATTCCCAAAGTTGAACCTTGTGCAGATCTACAGAGCAACATTACATGGAGACTGTTGCGCTTGTTAACCACAACAAAAGCTGAAAAAAGGAGAGTACTTTGTACTTAATTATTATTAATATTTAAATGTAGACCTGGAATATACTAAAACCGAATTTTGTACTTTCCATGACTGTGGAAACCCCTGATTTACTGTTTGCTTCAGCAATTATGTCAATTTTTCTTCAACCATGTTAAAAAACCAGAATTTAGTAGTTTTGCTGCTATGAGTAACACTCATAAAATCATTCAGTATGTGTTTCAACTGCTGTGACTGTGACTAACCGGCCACCGTGTGATGTCATCAGACCACTCGTGAGGTGAAACTGAGGCTGGCTCCTGACAAATTCTACAAAATCAAGAAAAGTCAAAGTAAACAAACACAAATAAAACTGCAGCTGTAGCTACTTTCCTGAAGGAAACTGTGATACAAATTCAGTGTTTTGGTGAAACAAGCAGCAGTTAAATGTTACCTGGGGTCCTGATGGCAGACCGCACCATGCTGCCGTAGGTTTCCATTTAAATATGGAGCACTGGGGTGCTGGGGCCACTTTACCCACTCTGCCAGGGTGCTCTGCAGTCAAAGACAGAAAAAAAAACACATCAAGGAATTGGATAGATAGCAGTTTGCTTAAACATATAGACTTTTCTCTTTGCAGCTTGATTTCCGTGACAAAACGTGTTTTTAATCGTGCCTGAAATAATGAGAAAATATTAACCCCTGTGAGACGGTAAAACCTGTTTTCACTCACTGAACACTCCTCTTGTGACGTCTGCAGGCAGCCAGAGCGATCGTTCCTCACACAGCAGCCCGACTCTCGCTCTCTCGCTTTCTTCTCCTGAGTCAGTTTGTGGATCTCTTCGTCTTGACGCATGCAAGGAGAAAATTTGGCTCCCAAGTGGATCAACGCCTCCTGCAGGACAGCCAGAACGCCATCAACAAACAAGCCAGGGATGCAAAGTACCAGTTTCTTATCCAATAAATATTCCACTGGTGAAACAAGATCTTCGTGAGAAATGAATGTTAAACAATTCATTTTATAAAAACGAACATGTATGAATTGCAAAGAAGTCTCCAAAGAACGTTTCGAGCTGCTGTTTGTTAATCAAGTCTATTTACAGAAAGTACAACATACTAAGTTTGCATGCATCAGGATACTAAGTTTAACATTTTTCCTTAAAAGCATCAAATAAAAACCCACTCCTCAAGCCAGCAAATAGTAACAACAGCTCTTAGAGATGGAGAAGAATAGATTGAGCATTGTCAATACTTACCGAGCTTGGACCCACCCAGAAGTTCTGTTGTTGTACAAACTTAACATTTTCATAAACTCCCTTATTCCTCAACACCTTAAAGAAAAAAATATGACTGAAATTATTAAAAACAAACAACATTCACATCAAACTAACATACAATTATACAGTGATTTGCAATAGTAAACACCACTACGGTCACATATTTTAGGACCTTACAGATGGATTTTCTATTTGATTATAAGGAACAGACCAACACAAAGTCTTCCAGATTGATGAAGTGAAATCGGGAGAGAAACACCTTTTAGGAGCTACCACCAAGCAAGAAAAGACGTGAAGACGAAGAAACTCTCCATACAGGTCAGAGACAAAGTGGTGGTGAGGTACGTCTTTTAGAAAATATCCCAAAAAGTTCTTAGAACATATTCCAAACTCTGAACATTTGGTAGATCATTAGAAAAATGAAAAATGATGCCAGTACAGGAAACCTGCCTTGAGACAGTCATCAACCAAAACATACAAGCAGAGCAAGGTGGACATTAGTCAAAGAAAACTATAAGGAGACAGCGATAACCTGATGGAGGTGTTGATAAAATCATTTAAAACTGCACAGAGCTGGGCTTTATAGAAGCGGTACCTTAAAGAATATAATGAGACAGGTTTGCCAAAAGGCATATTGGGGGTTCCCCCCAAAACTGGAAGAAGTTTCTGTGGTCAGATGAGACTAAAACGACCATTCTGACCATCACAGATAACATTATGTCTAAAACAAACTTAACAGCTCTCATCATGTGGAGAACACAAGGGTTCAAGGTTCAAGGTAACTTTATTGTAAAAGGTTTGTAAGCTCAATATTCCAGGTAGATAAAAACAAAAAAGGTTAAATCGTGTCATCTGGAAAAGTTCATTCAACCTTTATTTAGACAGGTTAATCCCACTGAGCCTCGAGGACTCATTTACAAGAGAGACCTGAAGTTTCTTTACGGGAGAAACGTTCGTCTTTCATTCGAAATACTTCATCAGTCTGCCAAACCAGATCTGTCCCATAAATAGCCCTCACTGATGTGTTTCAAGCAAGCCTCCCATAGAATTCACAGACATCTGGCCATTTGGCCTAAAACATTTGATTGTTATGCATGATGCTTGATTGTTTTAGATGGATGCCCTTTTTGCATGTGTTCAAGCCAGTTTCTGGGAATTCTACAGAACACCATCCCTACTGTGGAGCATGGTGTTGGAAGCATCATGCTGTGGGGATGATTTTTATCGACAGGGATAAAGAAACTGGTCAGAGTTGAAGGAATAATGAATGGAGCAAATTACGGAAAAAATCTTACATGTTTAAGTTCAGCAGAATTTTGAGACCTTCGCCTTCCAGCAGGACCGTAACACTAAACACCTCGCTGTTGAATAGTTATGAACCATCAGGTTTTCTGTTCTATTTATTTATTTGTCTCATTTGTTTCATAGTGAATATCTTGTTACTCTTAATAATTGTAGTTATGCTGTCTAAGTTATAATCTACAAATTCTATCAAAAATGGATTATTCTAGTCGAAAAGCAAGAAAATAAATGGAATGCCAAGAGTGGTGAATAGCATTGCAACGCACTGTATAACCATTATAAAAAGTGTGGGGTATACTTACAGAGTCTACAGTTTCATGTTGTGAGAAGCCTATGGGAGCAATACCATAAATGGAGACGGACAGGATGGTGATGAGCAGATGGACAAATGTGATCCAGTAGGTGAAAAAAGGCCTGGAGACAAGAGCATGGCTTTTTTATTATTCATTTACCGTTGCATTAGAGAAAAAAAGCCAGTAACAAGACAAGAAGTTTTTAAAGAAAGAAAGGAAAAAAGGGTGGACGTCCTACCTGTGGTCGTCCATATCTTCAATCTGCCTCTTAACAAAGCTGTCCAGGCGCTTGCGGTACGTTCGATTCGTCAGCCGACCGACCATGCCCAACCCGTACGGCCTCTTCTCTCGAGCAAACAGCTTTTTAACAGGAACTGTGATTCTTTGTCCTCGCTGCTGACGGCTGTTGACACTCACCACCTCCTGCTTTAGACGAACTTTGGCCTGGACCACAGAGCCATCTTTTGCTTTACGCCAACCTCTCTCTAAAGGCCTGGAGCAAAAAAGGAAAGAGTCCCAAGTAATAAAAGACATTGAAAAGTTATCAAACATAGCATGTTAAAACGTGGCTCTCTTCCGTTATGTGTGCAGAATATTTTCGTTATTTAAACGATTAACCCACAGCATGAGATGACTCCTCTCCAGTTTGCTCCTATCCAGTGCACCTCCTGTCAGCACATTCTCATCCAGTTGTTGGAGCTCTGCCTCTGATGGCGTCTCAAAAACGTCGTCGGCAAAGCTGGACAGCTCTTCCCGCAAGCCATCCTGTACATATGGAAACTATGTCAGCAGGTATTTAAAACAAAATATGCAATACATATATTGTACATTCAATATGATGTGGTTTCATTTATTTGATGCATGCACTTCAAGATAGCCGAGCAGGGTATGGAATCAAAAAGCCAGCAAACTGACAAATTTCTATTTAGTTAGGATTAGGGTTAGGGTTACCCTTTACACCACAAATGAACTAGCATGAAAGATTTAGCAATGGTTTTACTCCAGACACCCTTCCTGATGCAACGTGGGCTTAAACCGACAACCCCAGGGCTACAAGAATATGACACTTATTCATCGAGCCACCACAGCTTACTTGATGGACATTAATACGTTTACATATTAGTAAAAGATTTTCAATTTGAATGTATTGCTCAAAATTGAATAAAACTATATGCGATATATATTCTGTTAATTTTGTCTCGGCAGTCTCACTCTGGTGAAGAAGGAAGTATCCAGCTCATCAGGAAAATCCATGGTGTCGTCTTCAAAAAAACTGTGAGGCATGAAACTCCGCCTGCGATGTCGACCGGCAGTGCGGTCGCCCAATGTTCGACCCTAAAAAACAAAATGAAACATGAACATTATCATTAATAAAAGCCCTATATAACAAAGGAGCAGCAGAGTAGATAGCAGATTGTTCATATTTCCCCTTTTACATGTGTGCAAGTGAAAAAAAGAAAAAAAAATCTCAGAACAACAAAAATTAAGTTAATACCACTAAAAACATAATACTACCATCATCGTATTTCCTGACTGGGAAACATGGTAGTATCAAGTTTCAGTCTGTTCTGATGTATGTGGGCCAGGACGTCCTTATCCATATAAAAGTTTGAAATTAAATTGACAAAATGAAGGAAAATGAGAGGACATTTGCAGATAGTGAGTCATGTAGCAAATGACACCAGACCTCTGCTTCAAACATTCAGGAATTGCAGCTGTTCTAAGTAAAAATAAAAAACAGCAATTTATATAAATATTGGGGAAGTCAATTCAATAAATACTTGACAAACTACAAACTAGTTGTAATAATCATTCAAATAAGTTTTGTAGAGGGAATGTGTATTATTTGCACTAAACATGCTCCATAAATTTGACTGCTTCTGAACTGTGATTGTGAATATTAAAATGTTTTGTAATAATCAGTCATGGTGTGACGGGTCAGTGAAGGGACAGCAAGAGATAGTTTTTATTATCCTCAAGGTGTGATTGATATGATTATAGTGAAGTAAATTCGGAGAGTCCTTGAGAGCTGCTGGCTCCCAGATTCCTCCCGCTCTGGACTCAGCTGGGTTTTGATAACAGCTGGACAGGGCGGGAGGCAGCTGGAAGGTCTACAAAACTGATTTTTTGTTTTCTGTTCAGGAAGTCAGAGCCTCAGATAGGTGAAGGCATTGATAAGTGTGTTCCTGTAAATGTGTTGATCTTCTGTGATTGATGGCTGCTTTCCAAAGCTTTGTAAATGAATTTGATGAAGCTTACGCCTGGTTGTTTTGGGAATTGCTTTTTTCCACGACAGTTTGCTGTTGATTTTCTGCTTAAAATTCTTTCAAAAATGACTTTATGAAAGAAACAAACAGTGGGTATTTTATTTGGTTTAGAGAAAAGCCTTAATCCCACCAACCTCTTCTCTGATACTATTTTACAGCCATTATCACTTGAGATTATAATAACAGCCTCTGAGTACACCTGTGGTTTAGTGGAAGTAGTAAAAAGCCACAAAGAGCTCATTTTCCAAATTGTGGTGTGTGATGTTTTCATAGCAGCAGCAGCCTCTGTGTGTTTGTGGATTAGCTCTGCTCTTCTGGAGTCCTCTGGTCTCAATCCAGGAAATATCTGAGCATCCGCTTTGTTTCACCATGAGCCATCTGCTACGAGGAACTCCCACAATACACCCCCCCCACACACACACACACACACACATCTGCATATACTGTAGCAACCACAAAGAGGGTCGTCCATACTCTACTGCAACATATTTCACCAGAGTTTAATCCCCAGAAAGACAAGCTGATCTGATGTTCTACGTGACATGCATGTGCAAATATGAATACACAGATTATTTTATGGAGATTAAAATATGTGCGCACGAGTTGATTTCCCAGAATCAATAACAAATGTTTTAATATAATTGATTGGAGAAGTTATTACTGAAATTAATGCACAAAGACGGAGGAAACATTTACCTGCAGGGAAATCTGTGTTTTAGAGACAACTAAGTTAGACTGTGTTGCATGTACTGATGTTAATAGTGCACATATTGCAAAGTGCAGTATGTTCTTAAAGTAAATACACAACCAAAGCACCTTCATTAGTGCTGCTGCGGCCTTGATGCTCATGACGGCGACAGACTCCCTCTTCCGTCGTCGTGGCAGCCTGTTGAGGGCGGAGCAGGAGCTGGAAAATGAGCAGAGGGACGCGGTGCCAGGTGTGAGGGGAGTTTGTGGGACGCCGACCCCGTCCACCTCCTCCACCGTGCGGAAGGCACGTCCCCGGGCCAGGGGGTCTACAATCTGCACAGACACAAGAACACACACCATGTTTAATGTATTTCATCAAAACCCTTTTAAATGTCATATACAGCTATGTGAAAAGCAGGAGAAACACAACCAGGGTTAAACTGTTGTTGTAAAGTTACTTAATGAAGTACTGTAGTTTAAAGATAATTTATATAAATGCAACTAAACAGATATATTTGTTTTATATTTTAATTTTACTTTACAGCTCACAAGCATCATGTCCAGTATCATATTTTAACTCAGTGGTGCTTTGTGTAAAAGCTGATTGAACTTAAGGGAACAGTAAAAGTACAGAAACTATAACATAGTTTGATTTTATAGAGGAAAATAAACATAATTTGCAAGTTCACTGGTATCAAAAGAACCATACAAACCTTTTTCTTTAGTTGTTTGAAATGCTAAATTTTAAACCCCTATATTTTAGGCAACTTATATAGATTGCATCTTTCCAAAAAGTCTTGAAATCAATAAATACTCAATTAAAGCTGCCAGTTTTTATTAAAAGTTTTACTGTCTCAATAAAAGTTACGTTCATTTCTTTTAGGTAACTGCTGCTGTACATTCAGTAATACATACCTGAATACTATGTGCACTTGTTCTCTCACATATCAGTAGATGTGTGAATGTTTATCATGTGCTGTGACTTGAACCACTTCCTGCTTAATTTAGGCTGAGCTGTCACATTCAGTTTTTTATTTGTTATTATCAGGGGAGTTTAGAAATCTTAAGTACTACTTAAAAAAAATATTGGTTTTAGGTGTAAATTGTTCATTTTAACCTTTTACTTTCATTATTTTTTAATTATGTCATATCTACTTCAAGACATTTGTAGTAAACTTGTGTTATATTTTAATTCCCTGTCATTCCTTGGTTGCTTCTGCCTTCTCATTCTGACTTAAGAAAAAAGAACCCTTTTCATAAATGAAACATTGGCGTTGTTGGTAGGATTAGTTTTGAGAGCAGCTGTGGTAACAGACTACCTTTACCCATGAGGCCTTTGTATACAGGTGCAATATGAAAGTGCTCTGCCTACAATTTCAATAATGTTTCAATGCAAGTGAGTGTTATAAAAAAAGGAGGCTCATTTGCTTTCAGTGCCAATAACCAGGACACGTTAGAGATTTTAAGAGCCCTGTCCCAAGTTTAGGACATTTAAGTCACTTTTGGGATAATGTGCACGATAATTAAATGTGACACTGAAGAAGGTAAGCTCCAGTAAATATAAAAGACAAAGACAATGGACACTTTAAATGTTGGAATTGTTTGTGTTCCTTTCAGTTTAAGCTGTGGATAGTTAGACTGTGGGAGATGGCAGAGTTGTTCAATAAAGACGTTTTGAATCAGTGTTTGTAAAACCTTGCCAGCTGTCACACTAAAATTTTCTCAGGAGGAAACAGAAGCCACCTTAAAATGATTACATTAGCTTCAGTCAAATAGTTTGTTCAAGACGTTAATATTATGGTTGCTGCCAGGGAATGATATATAGTGGTCAGAGCTGCAATAAGACAAATCTATTTTTAGGCTTAATCCAAAACCTTTACTTAGACAACAATGTACTGTTTACAGTACTACCAATGCTACAATGGGTTACAAAATTGCTATAAATAGTACTTCAAGTGAAAGTTCTAATGTTGAAACTTCAAAGACATATTCAAAGAAACATAAAGTAACAACCCAGGTGAGATGACAAGGCAAACAGGAAAAGTAAAGCATCAAATCCAAGGTGAAAGGATGAGGGAGATAAATGTGACAGAATAAAGACAGGTTTATTTCTTCTTCCCTCTGCTGTGACCACCCACCACCCCACCACAAGGTGCTGGCCTACCCGCTGCATGCCACAGGGATGGTGGTGATGATTAGGGTGTTGGGACGAGAGGTAAAGGGGAGGGGGGGTCTCAGTGCTGGCTAAGGACAGATTGTCCTGGCTGTGTAGCTCCATGTCCCTCATCACCTGCGTCTTCAGACCCCCGTACAGTTGGCTGCAGTGCTGCAGGCTCCTCCTCCTCCATCGCTGGGTGCTGCCGCTGTCCTTGCTCACTCCGAACCAGTCAGCTGTACCCCTGAGGATAGACACATAGAGACATAGAGAGAGATTTTGCCAGAAAACAACATTGAGGTTAAATGAAAGCTTGAAATGAATATTTTACTTGTAAATAAATGCCAAAATGAGCCAGTGGGTAGGATTTAGTGGATCTTTATGCATATTTGAACAAAAATTTTATCATCTGATCTACTATAATAATCTCATTTTAACGTGAGGTATCTTTTACTCCTCATATCCTCTCTGCATTATGTTTTTACAGTAGTCCAGTGTCTTGCATTTGGCTAAGACCAGTTAAAAGAGAAAGAAAAGAAGTGTAATTTTATATTATAAGTAATGTGGAAGCTCGTTTAAAAAAAACAATAAATCTTGTGTTTGTTAAGCACACAAAAAAGCAAAGAAGAGCATGAGAGCAGCAGGAATCATAGGTGTGAAAATGTAAACAAGAGAAATATTCAGGAGAATTGAAGGCAGAAAACAAGAATTTATTCACATTTTAATCATTAAAATGCTAATGAAATTAACAAAGTTATCTATGTTTTTTGATTGTAAGATGACATGTTAAAACTAGCTGGGCCATGATGGACACCTCTAGGTTCAAAAGTCTAAAACCATCTGTGCTTCTCCAGTTGGTAAATGAGATGTTCAAAGGATTGCAATTTTCAGCCTTAGTAGCTACAAAATCCTGAACAGTAGTCTTTCCCTGCGGCTGAAATTCTGGAAGAAGCAATAATTTTTGCTTCTAGTGACAAATAAGGATTGGATTTGGGTTTAATTATTTAGCTATACATCACATGATCTATCTCTTGTGCAACATAGCTGGGTTTTTTAGGTGACTAAACTTCTCTTGATATTTTGGGTTGGGAAAACATTAAAAAGTCACCTAACAAAGTTAAGTCAGGTCCTCTGGATAGTTCTTGTTGAAATGTTTTGTCTTTTAACCAAAAAACTTCTTCAGTCTGAGGAACTGCAATAAACTCTTATCTCTGTCTTATAATCAGCACTTTTTTAAAGTGGATCAATCAGTTTGCTGGTGACAGCCAAAAGTATTGTTCACATGCAAAAGGAGGACGGTCAGCCTAACGACTGATTGTTAATGCCCCGATGGTCGCTTACTATTAACAGAGGGCTGAGTGATACTAGCAATAACAGCAAGTTATTGTCACAGTTTACACTCCGTTTTTTCCTTTTCTCATCACTCTGTTCACTGTTTGACTTTTTCTTCGCTGCTCTCCTGGGTTTTTCCTCTGCTGCTTCTACCAGCCTCTTTACATGCCACACCTCTCTCTCTGATAGCTGCTGATGGTTTACACCTGTTTCTGGGTGTATATATACTTCCTGCTTTCTCCACTACATTGCCAGATCAACTGCTTGCTTCCAGCCACAGTTATCCAGCGTACTCTCCTTGTTCACAGCTCTTTAATCTTGATCCACGCCTGTTTCCCTCGACCACGTTTTTTCCTGTCCCTTTTGTGCCTCAGCCTTCTGACCTTGTTGACGACCTATGCCTGTTTTTAGATTTTGCCTTTGCCTCTCCCTATCGGTACTGTCTCCTCTTCTGATCCCGTGTATGAACCCTGCTCATCCTCGACTACGCCTCTGGATTTCCCTTGGTCTCTGCAGCTCTGTGTCTCCGTTGAAGCGTCCCGTTACAACAAGAAAGGTTAGTGTTTCATCAGACCATCTGTATTCAGATAACTACTCATTATTCTGTCAAACACTAATCTTTCCCCTCTGTATCATTTTAGATACAGTTCCTGCCCCTGGACCTGAGACACCAGAAGCTGTTTATTTACTCAATAAACAGTTTAAAAACCTTTCTGAGTCTGTGTGTAGGATCCTCTGCCATCAGATCTCTGACAGATTGATCTGGCCAAGCATGGATTCTGCACCGTGCTCAGAATGGCGCTCTGGTGTGGAAGGTGCCATCGGTAAATTAAAGAACAGCATGAATGAGATCATGAACATGCTTAAGACACTAACTCCTCACTCTAACCCTCAGGACTCAAATCATGCCAGCAGTCCTACTTATGCTGGAACCATGAGTAACCCACTCCGGGAACCACGGTTGGCTCCACCAGAACAGTTTTCAGGGGCACCGGACCAGTGCCGTCCGTTCTTAACACAATGTGAGATTCAGCTCCAGCCCTCATCCTTCCCTTCTGAATGTGCTACGGTGGCATATACCGTGTCCCTCCTGTCTGGAAAAGCTAAGTCCTGGGGGACATCAGAATGGCAAAAGGATTCAAGGTACTACTACTCATTTCATGAGTTTTCAAAAGAGCTGTGCAGAGTTTTTGACCTCATCCTCCCAGAAAGAGAGGCTGCTCGTAGATTGTTTACAGTGAAGCAGGGAAAATGAAGAGTAACAGAGTACATTATAGATTTTCATGCTACTGCTGCTGGTAGTAAATGGAATGAAGAGGCACTAACTGATGCTTTCTACCGAGGGCTTAATGAGGAGATCAAGGACAACCTGGCAACCAAGCGATACCCGGACTCACTGCAGGACCTGGAGGATTTGGCGACAAGGGTGGATCTGTGCTTGATGGAGAGATCCCGAGAACGAGCTGAGAGATCCAGCAGAGTCTCAAGACCCCTTGAGGAACCCAGAGAGGCGCCCAGACGGCTTCCCCTGGGACCCCCCTCTCCATCACGTCCACAAGAGACACCACCACGAGAGGAGCCCATGCAGATTGGACGCAGCTGTCTTACTCCAGAAGAACGTGAGGAGACGTCGGAACCGGCTGTGTTTCTACTGTGGCTAGGACTCTTACAACATCTCTAACTGTCCATTAAAGGGCCAGACTCGGCAGAGAAGAGGAGACTCCTGCTGAGTCAGACCCAGAATCCAGTAATCCCCTCACCCTTCATGTTTCCAGCTGAGCTGTCTATTTCTGGTAAGACCTGCACCCCTATTAAAGTACTCATTGACTCAGGGGCCGACTCTGAGTTCATGGACCTTCAGTTTGCCCAAGAATGAGGAATAAAACTGTTTAAATCTCCTAAACCACTGTCTATTGTTGCCTTAGATGGTCACCCTCTTAATCTCCGAACCAGTGACTTTAACCATAGGGGGTAATCACAAAGAGACATTGCAGTTTTTTTTTTTTTTTATCAAATCACCCCACTCTCCTGTGGTCCTAGGGGCCACATGGCTCTCAAAACACAACCCACATATTAACTGGCAACAGAAGGAGATTGTGGGTTGGTCCGATAACTGTTTGTCATCTTGTCTTTGTGATGCAGTCATTTCCTCCATGCCTAAGAACAATATTAAAGATACTTAACCAGATCTTTCTAAAGTCCCAGAGGAGTACCATGACTTAAAGGAGGTTTTTAATAAAGTCAAAGCCACCTCTTTACCACCACACAGGTCTTGTGACTGCCCTATTAACTTGGTTCCTGGTTCTACACCCCCTAAAGGAGCCCTGTACTCTCTGTCAACTCCTGAGCAAGAAGCCATGCAGGAGTACATCAAGATTTCGCTTCAAGCCGGCATCATCAGGCCTTCTACCTCTCCAGCAGGCTCTGGTTTCTTCTTTGTGGGGAAGAAGGATGGATCCTTAAGGCCCTGCTTAGATTATAGGGGGTTAAACAAAATAACCATAAAAAACAAATACCCCCTTCCATTAATGTCATCCGCCTTTGACCTCATCCAAGGCGCTTCAGTATTCACCAAGCTTGACCTTCGTAATGCGTACCATCTGAGATGAGTGGAAGACGGCCTTCAACGCACCCAATGGTCATTATGAATATTTGGTCATGCCTTTTGGTTTGACCAACGCCCCAGCTGTGTTCCAGTCTCTGGTCAATGATGTCCTAAGGGACATGGTAAATCAGTTTGTTTTTGTTAACCTGGATGATGTTCTAATTTTCTCCAAGGACCTAACTTCACACAAAAAAACATGTCAGATCTGTTCTCACCCAGTTGTTACAAAATAATTTATTTGTTAAAGCTGGAAAAATGCGATTTCCACCAGTCCTCCACATCTTTTCTCTGTTAAGATTTCACCAAATTTAGTTGAGATGAGTAATGACAAGGTGTCTGCAGTACTAGACTAGCCAGTACCCAAAGACCGGAAACAACTGCAGAGGTTCTTGGGGTTTGCTAATTTCTACCAGAGATTTATTAAAGATTATAGCCTCATTGCTAACCTCCTCCATGTTCTCACCTCCTCCAAGAAGAAGTTTCTATGGACAGAGGCAGCTGATGCAGCATTTAAAAAAATTAAAAACCTTGTTTTCTTCTGCCCCTGTCCTCCATACCCCCAACCCAGAGGTACCATTTATTGTTGAAGTAGATGCATCTAGTGTGGGTGTGGGGGCAGTACTTGGCCAACAGGATAAGGAAGGAGTTATTCATCCCTGTGCTTTCTTCTCCAGAAGCCTATCACCAGCTGAGCGTAATTATGATGTTGGGGAACGTGAACTGCTCGCTGTTAAGCTGGCGCTGGAGGAGTGGAGTCACTGGTTGGAGGGCATCCAGTTCCAGGTTTGGACCAACCATAAAACCCTTGAGTACCTTAAGTCGGCCAAACGCCTCAACCCTCGACAAGCCAGATGGGCACTTTTCTTTTCCCGTTTTTAACTTTGCCCTCACCTATAGACTTGGTCACAAGAGCACAAAACCTGATTCCCTCTCTTGCATCAATGAGGAGGATTCTTGATCCTCGCTCCTTCTGCCGGGGAGTTTATCCTTCCCAACTCTGCCTGCCTGGCTGTCACTCAACTGGAGCTGGACCTATGACAGGCCAACCAGTTGCACCCTCCTCCAACCGCCCATCCCCCTGACTGATTATTTGTACCCCTGAGTTTGTCCAGGAGGTCCTCAAGTTTTGCCACAGTTCCCACCTAGTTTGTCATCCTGGTTTTTCTAAGACTATTTCATTAGTTTGCGCACAGTTCTAGTGGCCCACATTAAACCCGAATGTGCGCTCTTTTGTGTTATCCTGTCCTGCCTGTTCCCAAGCAAAGTCCTCACGTCGTCTCCCCTCTGGTCTCCTCCGTCCACTTCCTATCCCGTCACGCCCATGGTCCCACATCAGTCTAGATTTCATCACTGGTCTTCCTCCCTCTACTGGCAATACTGTCAACCTGACGGTTGTTGTCTGTTTTTCCAAGATGGTTGACCTAGTCCCTCTTCCCTCAGCCAAGACCCCGGCTGGGATCATGTCACGTGAGGTCTTTCGTCTGCACGGTCTGGAAAACAGATATCGTTTTCCAAGATGGTTGACCTGGTCCCTCTTCCCTCAGCCAAGACCCTGGCTGGGATCATGTCACGTGAGGTCTTTTGCCTGCACGGTATGCCCACAGATATCGTTTCTGACAGAGGACCTCAGTTTGTCTCCAAGTTCTGGAGAGAATTTTGCAACCTCCTGGGGGTCTCCATTAGCCTCTCCTCTGGCTTTCATCCCCAGACTGATGGCCAGATGGAGAGGGCAAACCAGGAGGTTGAGGCCAAGCTGTGGATCCTCTGTCAGAAAGATCCCAGCCAGTGGTTCCCCAACCTCATTTTGTTGTTGCTGTTGTCCATTGTTGTCATCTTTCTTTGTTGAAATCAGGTCTCTCTTGTAAATGAGTCCTCGAGGCTCAATGGGATTTACCTGTATAAATAAAGGTTGATTGATTGGTTCCCCCAACCTCACCTGGGTCGAACACGGCCTCAACACTGTCCCTTCCTCTGCTACCGGTCTGTCCCCTATTTACACGGTTTTTGGTTTTCAGCCCCCTTTAAACACCACCCAGGAACGTGAAGCTCAAGTGCCCTCTGCTCAGCCTTACGCTGCCAACGCGTATGGCGGAGAGCCAGATGAGACCTCTGTAGCCTACATTAAAGGGGCTAACTGGCGGAGGTCTCAACAACCCACTTATCAGGAGGGCCAGAAGGTATGGCTCTCCACCAGAGACCTCCCATTAAAAGTAGAATCATGCAAACTTGCTCCCTGTTTTATTGGCCCTTTCCCCATATCCAAAGTCATTAACCCAGTTTCTGTCCATTTATCTCTACACAAATCCATGAGAATCCACCCATCATTCCACATATCCAAAATCAAGCCCTTTTTGCCCTCCTGTTTTCACCCCAGAAACCCCCCCACCTGCCCGGCTCATTGATGGGGCACCCGCCTACACTGTGCGCCAACTCCTCCGCTCCAGGAGATGGGGCCGAGGAGTCCATTACCTGGTCGACTGGGAGGGATACGGCCCAGAAGAACGTTCTTGGGTCCCCTCCCGTCACATCATCGACAAGTCCCTCATCAGGGACTTCTATCGCCTTCACCCGGACCAACCTTGGGGCATGTCATTCTTACTATCATTGACAGATTTTCCAAGTCTGCACACTTCGTCCCTCTATCCAAATTACCCACCACTTTGGAGACCGCTCAGCTGATGGTCACCCACGTTTTTCGCCTTCACGGCATCCCCCTGTCGGACCGTGGACCCCAGTTCATTTCTCAGGTCTGGAAGGCATTCTGTACTACCCTCGGAGCTAAGGTTAGTCTCACTTCTGGTCATCACCCCCAGTCTAATGGTCAATCCGAAAGGTGTAACCAAGAACTTGAAACGTCATTACGCTGTGTCATCAATAACAATCCCACATCCTGGTGCAAACATTTACCTTGGGTCGAATATGCTCACAACTGTCATACCTCCTCTGCCACTGGTTTTTCTCCCTTTGAAATTTCACTAGGCTACAACCCTCCCTTGTTCCCCAACAATGAACCTGAAGCCTTGGTCCCCTCCGTCCAACACCACCTCTGACGTTGTCGCAAGATATGGAACCAGACCAGAAGAGCCTTAATTCGCACCGCCCACCGGAACAAAAGGTTTGCCGACCGGCACCGTTCATCCGCACCCTCGTATAAAGTAGGACAGAAGGTATGGCTCTCCACCAGAGATATTCAGTTAAAGGACTTTCCGAGGAAACTCTCCCCTAGGTTCATCGGGCCTTTTCCCGTGGAGAGAATCATAAATCCCTCTGCTGTGAGGCTCCGGCTGCCCTCCTCCATGAAGGTCCACCTGACCTTTCATGTGTCGCAGATCAAACCTGTGGGTGTCAGCTCCCTCAACTCTCCAACCGACCCCCCACCGCCCGCCCGGCTGGTTGACAACGACCCGGTTTACACCGTTAGGCGGATCCTGGACGTTCGTCGCCAAGGCCGTGGTTTCCGATACCTAGTGGACTGGGAGGGATACGGCCCGGAGGAGAGATCATGGATACCCAGGTCGTATATTTTGGACCCTTCTCTCATAACCTCTTTTTACAGGGACCACCCTGAGAAGCGACTGAAATCGCCTGGAGGCTATGTTTAAGGAGGGGGTACTGAGGCATTTCAGCTGCTGCTGCTGCTGTTTTTTTCCCCTGATTGGTTGGCAGCACTAATCATACTCACCTGCTACAGATGACTCATCTGCTCACTGGCTTTATAAGGATTCATGTGGATCAGGACTTCGCTGAAGCAACGCTTATGTTTGGTAAAAGCAGCTCAGCCTGAACTTGGCCTTGGTTATCTGTGCCTGTTAATGTTTGTTTGTTTATTTACCTGCCTCCAGAGTGGAACTCCCTGAGCCTCCTGAGAAACACTCCCCTGAGATCTGAGAGCAACTCACCTGAGACCATCTGCACGCTGCCTGTCTGCCTCCTCCACAAACCTGTAAATATTCACCTGTACACCTGCACCTGTAAATACACCTGGAACCTGGAAACTCACCTTCAGAGCTGAAGACTCTGCACCCACCTGTAAGAAGACATTGCACTCAAACTTACTTGACGAATCTGCTCCACAGAAAACTAATCCTCGTTCTTACCACTTTCAGATCCCGACCCCATCCTTCCCTGGTTTAAATAAACATATTTTTATAAACTTTTCTAAGCCTGCTGTTGTTCTGGGTTTACCCACATTGACCTAGTTTAAAACCTGATAACAACATCAGCAGGTGTCTGAACTCCTGCTACATTTCATACATACAGTGCCTTGCGAAAGTATTCGGCCCCCTTGAACTTTTCAACCTTTTGCCACATTTCAGGCTTTAAACATAAATATATAAAATTTTAATTTTGTGTGAAGAATCAACAAGTGGGACACAATTATGAAGTGGAATGAAATTAATTGGATGTGTCAAACTTCTTTAACAAATAAAAAACTGAAAAGTGGGGCGTGCAATATTACTTTGCCCCTTTACTTTCAGTGCAGCAAACTCACTCCAGAAGTTCAGTGAGGATCTATGAATGATCCAATGTTGTCCCAAATGACTGATGATGATAAATAGAATCCACCTGTGTGTAATCAAGTCTTCGTATAAATGCATCTGCTCTGTGATAGTCTCAGGGTTCTGTTCAAAGTGCAGAGAGCATCATGAAGACCAAGGAACACACCAGGCAGGTTCGAGATACTGTTGTGGAGAAGTTTAAAGCCGGATTTGGATACAAAAAGATTTCCCACGCTTTAAACATCCCAAGGAGCACTGTGCAAGCAATCATATTGAAATGGAAGGAGTATCAGACCACTGCAAATCTACCAAGACCCGGCCATCCCTCTAAACTTTCATCTGGAACAAGGAGAAGACTGATCAGAGAAGTATCCAAGAGGCCCATGATCACTCTGGATGAACTGCAGAGATCTACAGCTGAGGTGGGAGAGTCTGTCCCAAGGACAACAATCAGTCATACACTGCACAAATCTGGCCTTTATGGAATAGTGGCAAGAAGAAAGCCATTTCTCAAAGATATCCATAAAAAGTGTGTTTAAAGTTTGTCACCTGGGAGACACACCAAACGTGTGGAAGAAGGTGCTCTGGTCACATGAAACCAAAATCCAACTGTTTGGCCACAATGCAAAACGTTATGTTTGGCGTAAAAGTAACACAGCTCATCACCCTGAACACACCATCCCCACTGTCAAACATGGTGGTGGCAGCATCATGGTTTGGGCCTGCTTTTCGTCCGCAGGGACAGGGAAGATGGTCAGAATTGATGGGAAGATGGATGGGGCCAAATACAAGACCATTCTAACCTGTTTGAGTCTGCAAGAGACCTGAGACTGGGACAGAGATTTATCTTCCAACAAGACAATGATCCAAAACATAAAACCAAATCTACAATGGATGGTTCACAAATAAACGTATCCAGGTGTTGGAATGGACAAGTCAAAGTCCAGACCTGAATCCAATCGAGAATCTGTGGAAAGAGCTGAAGACTGCTGTTCACAAACGCTCTCCATCCAACCTCAATGAGCTCGAGCTGTTTTGCAAAGAAGAATGGGCAAGAATTTCAGTCTCTCCATGTGTAAAACTGATAGAGACAAACCCCAAGAGACTTGCAGCTGGAACTGCAGCAAAAGGCGGCACTACAAAGTATTAACGCAAGGGGCCGAATAATATTGCACGCCCCACTTTTCAGTTATTTATTTGTTAAAGTTTGACACATCCAATAAATTTCATTCCACTTCACGATTGTGTCCCACTTGTTGTTGATTCTTCACAAAAAAATTAAAATTTTATATCTTTATGTTTGAAGCCAGCACGGTGGCGCAACTGGTAGAGCTGCTGCCTCTCAGCGAGCAGGTCCCTGGTTCAAACCCCGGTCCAGGGGCCTTTCTGGGTGGAGTTTGCATGTTCTCTCCGTGCATGCGTGGGTTTTCTCCGGGTACTCCGGTTTCCTCCCACAGTCCAAAAACATGCATGTTAGGCTGATTGGTAACTCTAAATTGCCCCTAGGTGTGAGTGAGAGAGTGAATGGTTGTTTGTCTCGTTTGTCTCTGTGTGGCCCTGTGATGGACTTGCGACCCGTCCAGGGTGTACCCCGCCCCTCGCACAGTGATTGCTGGACATGGGCACCAGCGACCCCCGTGACCCAAAATGGAATAAACGGGTAAAGAAAATGGATGGATGGATGTTTGAAGCCTGAAATGTGGCAAAAGGTTGAAAAGTTCAAGGGGGCCAAATACTTTCACAAGGCACTGTAATAAATAAAAAAATCTTACTGTAAAAAAAATTAAAAATACAAAGAGAGAAATGTTTGTGTTATTCACATTATACGCCATGTTTCAAAATAACGATGCTAATTTGTGAAAATAACAACAGCAATCAAAATGTCAAAAAGACAGTCCAATTTACTTTAATAAAAAATGGATGGATGAATGGATTGTCCAACAATCAAGAATTGAAACCCAAAAGTGGATGCTTCAAACGGGGCTACGAGATTGCAGCAAGCGGACTGAATTCAGTGCAGTTCAGCTGAGAACTGTGAAGTGAGGGAAGGGAGGAGGGGGGTTTAGGACACCTGACAGAATCGGAGCTGCTCATTCCCACACAATCTGCTGTTCCTCTCCAAAATAGTAATTTTATTGTGTCTACAAATGTAGGTAAATGTTGATGTATAAAATTAAAATATACCAAAATGCAGAAAATGGCATCTCTGTTATTCAAAATTTTCTGTGAGAGGACCCACGGTCCCAACTGCCTCAACCTGCCCGCTGTTCCAGCATCAGTCAGTTTACAAATTAAGCCCTGCCTCTCCTCTTTCCCATGGGTAGTTAATGGCCTGGTTGACCAGCAAAATGGTTTGGTCACATGCATGAAGGTGCAATAGCCTGAATATGACTCTGTTGTAAATGCTAAATGGACTGTACTTATACAGCACCTTTCTATCTGATCAAGACACTCAAAGCTCTTTACAATACAATCTGTTCCCTCATTTATCCATTCACACAGCACTCTACTTTGTCTTTACAAAAACTAATCGATGCTTTAGAACATTCCTACATCAATGGGACACACATCGGAGGCAATGAGGGGTTCAGTGTCTTTCCCAGGGACACTTCAGCATGTGACTGCTGGTGGAATCGAACCCCCAACTTTCCCATTGGATGACAACTGCTCTAACAACTCAGCCACAGCTGCCCAATTTCCCGTTAACTGCCTATGTCCTTTATCTCTTTGACGTGTATGTGGACGAGTCAGTGTGGATCAAGTTCATGAATAAAGAAGTCTTCAAAATCAAAAGTCTAGTTACCTTTATTTCAATTTATTTGAATCATCTTAGCCTGGATGGCTGAGCATCGTCACCAGCACGTTTGCAATAGCCGATGTCTCATATTGTTACTGCAAATCAGCTAACATGATAATTTTCACTCAATAACACATGAACATTAAAGTCCCTGTTTCCATGAAACAGAAACTACATGTTATCCCATGAGGAGTGGGAGGAGGCCACACTTCGACTGTTTAAGAAGAAGAATGTGCTGTATTAAACACTGAGTTCTCGTCATCAAGAACGACGCCAGCTGGAGAAGCCTTTTAAGGCTGAGAAGGGGGGGGGGGGGGGGGGGGGGGGGTTGCACAGCCCCAAATGCTGCTTCTCTACTGAGGAATGTTTCTGAAAGAGCAAACAGGTTGAGGAAAACAAGAGACACGATCTGGACTTAGAGTCAGAGAACATTAGCTTCTTTAACTTTGACAAATATTCAGAGTTGATGTGTTTGTAATAATTTGTTTGTATTTATCTACTTGTCCTCATGTGCACCATAGTCACCAACACATTACAAAAATATTCACAGCTACTTGTTAACACACAGTACAGATTAAAGCATTAGTTAAGCACCTAAATTAGCCCAAATATCCTTTAGGTTTTACAGGAAAACATAAAGAAGTACTTTGATGTGCTGTAATAACAGGATTATAGAAAGCGAGGGGGCCGAGGACGGCGCTTTGTTCAGTCTAACTCTCAACACAAGATACAACTAAACATATAAGGAGAAAAACAAACAGAAGATAGCCATTTGCACCAATAGTAAATATTTATTCTCCTATTTTAATGTAACTACCGACATTTGGTACCACCTAATAAAAATGGTCTGAATTAATTACAAGAAAGATAATTTTGTTGCTTTTTTACAAGCATTTAAACAGGCATAAAATATTTCCCAGAAGCATTGAAATGAATTGAATAATACATTGTAACATACAGTGGTTTAAGAGAGCAGCGGGGCATGATTATGGTACAGTGCTTGAGTAAAGGGTTCTGGTTTTGATATGTTTTATTCAAGTTAATATCCATTTTTTCATTTCATTATATAATATGATAGTATATTTTCTGAATTTAAACATAACATAATTAGATAATGCATTTGAATAAACTATCAAATCATTTACAAAGTAGCCAAATTGTTCAGTGGACAATTCGTACCTCCACCTCATCCTTAGCAGGTGCCGTATACCAGTGCATATCCAAAGTGGTGAAAGTACAAAAAAACCCAGAACTAAATTTGATTAATTTTATTCAGCTGCAGAGGTAAAACCCATGCTTGCATGTTGGTGCACAAGCAGTTTTCAGAATAAAACATTAATCTGCTACATATTTTTAAGTTTACATTTTTTATAATTTAATAAAAATATGCATTATTATTTAAAATGCAGCACTTTTACTCCTTGACAAAGAAAGGAAGTCCACTGCATTAGTTTACATTGATGGCAGTCATTGTGGAGTGAAGCAATTACTTCCCCATTCTATGACTCGATTCTATGCATGTCTTTATTTAAACACTTATTCATTTCAAGTGTTTATTTATTCTGAATTAAATTTTGTTACAAACCATCTAAAAGTTAATGTTGAAAATTATTTTTATATTTTACAGCCCTTCAGAAACAATGGTCAACCAGCAGCACATTTAAATATAAGGTTATAGTATATTTATAATTTTTAATGTGTATAATTATGTCAAAGTGTGAAACAGAAAGTGAAAGTCCTTGATGATGGCATCATTACACAACTA
>NC_056514.1:19288054-19319733 GCF_014905685.2 Nematolebias whitei | reverse complement strand
CACACACACACACACACACATTTAATTAAAACATTCCTGCCCAAACAACTAATAAAAAATTGAAATACTCATGTCACTAGGGAGGACATTCACAATATTGACATATCAAAAGTATTTGTAATGTGGAATTTCCTAAAGCCCTAGTAGAAATGTTTTGTTTTTTTTCTCTCTCATTTAATTGAATTAGTACACAATCAAAGTTTGATATTGACATGTTCAGGATAAAGACATAAAAAATAAAAAAAATCCAGCACAAACAGTTTTATGGTTTCTCAGGTACAAAGTGATAGAATTCATGTTTCATGAGCTGCTACTTCATCCTTTCTCGTGTCCACACGGATCTAACAGATTTAGAGTTTTTTTTTTTTTTTGATTAACGTTTTTTTCACTAAACCCTTGTTTTCATGTGGACAAGAAGTGCAAACACTTCAGAGAATCTGAGTGTTTAACACTAGAGTAATGCCCTACATGTCCTCTCATATAAGCATAAGTTGTTCTAATGATAAAGTTCAACAAATGACGCTAAAAGCAGTTCAAAACATGCAAACTAGTCTAAGAAAAATTCTGCATTTATTAAAGCTTCTTTTGCTCTGCTCTAGTTTACCACGGCCAACTTTACCTGTCCTGAGAGCTCCAGGAGGGGTTCAGGATCTGGGTCATGCTTGCCTGGGGTGGGTACTCCAGAGGTGAATTGACTCCAACAGCAGCATCACTAACACAGCAACCCTACTTACACCATGACCCTGATCTGTTCAGTCCAACTTGATCCTTCACAAATTACACATCCAGGGTTCCAGAAGGAGAGTTCATGGTGTCCAGGCCAGCTGTACCTTGCTGTTGCACAGAGAAAGATCAACACATGGCCAGACTGCGTTAAACTGCTCCGTCATGCTTACTCCTGGGTATCCTGATGCATGCTCAATAATCCAGGTAGAAAAATCTAAAAAAAGTTAAATCTGGTCCTCTGGACATAAAAAAAAAATCAGAAACGTTTTGTCTTTCATCCGAAAGACTTCCTCAGTCTGAGGTGCTGTTTTCAGCTCAGTCTTATAAATAGCACCTTCTCAGAGTGGATCAACCAGTTTGCTGCTGACAACCAAAACCAGCTGCTCACATGATCAAGAAGGACCATCAGCCTAACAATGGATCATTAGCACACTGATGGCTGTTTACTATTACTCCTGGGTAATCAAAAACTGAAAGTTGGTGCTGATCCTCTCAGTCAGGACTTGCACAATGAAGATCCTGATGTAAAAAGAGATCTGCTTCCTGTTCCATTCCAGCTGGACCTGCTCACTGAAAGTGAGACAAGCGGGAGGACCTTCCTGAACTTGCTGTCTTGAGCGCAGAACAGAGGTTTCTATTGGGCTGTGGATGTGTAGGAGGGTGCATGAATATGTCAGCTGTTGGCCGCCGTCCCAAAGTTCCAACTCAAAAGTTCAACTTGCCGGGGGAAGATGACAGAAGGTCTGGTCCTTGTCAAACTGCACCCCCTCCATTCAGAGTCCCAACGATCACCATCAATGAGGTCCTTCTCTCTCAGTCTCCATCTTTTTTTTTTAAGCAGGACTGCATGTAAACACCAGTTTTCCTCAAGCAAGTCACAGGAAACAGAAGCTTAGAGGGACGGTGAAAAGAACGATCATGGTACACATTAGGAGGGTGGAGAGTTGGAGGAGGACACTCAGACATGTCTGAACATGACACATCCACACACTCAGGAGCTGGAGGAGCAGTGCCACAAAGCTCACACTGTGGGCTTCGTTTCAAACATTCATGTCAACACTGACTGTAAGAAGTGGCCTTTAAAGTCCAAACACAAATAATTATGATCATCATCATGGCTGAACAATAAATCATTTAGCGTTTAAATATGCAGCCTGATCTGACTAAATGAATGACTCTCTCACGCGAGAAATGACTCATGAAGTGTTTTCATCTTTCTGCAGATCAACAAGGTGTCCTCCCAAACCCCCTGGGACACACTTTGCTCGAACAGTAACGATTCATCCTGGCTTCATGAACTCTCTTGAGGGGAATGCAGTTAAGCAAACGTCCATAAGTCATGCAAATTAACTCTCAGTGCCAATTATTTTGTGGTACATAAATTATCTTTCACCGACTCACAAGTCATGCTGACAGTCCTCAGTATGAAAGTTTGAAGTACTGGAGCTGCTCTAAAAGTGATCTCTTAGTGAATAGCTAGCAAACAACATTTATGACAGAGTTCCCAGAATGTCTTGCAACTTTTGCTGGGTTCTCAATTTCCTAACAAGTGGTAAAGGTCCATACCATACCATACCATACCATACCATACTATTTCATTTATAGAGCACTTAAAACAGCGACAAGGCCAACCAAAGTGCTGTACAGACAGAAAAACAGGCAACACACAAGGTTCAGTCACTTCAGTTTTAAACATGTTGAAAGGAAATGTACAACAACTTTTCTGAGTTGTTGCAGGTGTCTCCAACTCATCTTGAACCCATCTGAATCGTGTCGTGAGCATCTCTAACCCAAGGAATGCTAAGAGCCGTATTTTGACACCTACAGTGGAGTGCTCCTCTGACAGGAAATATCTGAGGCAAATGTCCAAGTCTAAAAACCAAGCAAACGGTAATGAACAATTGAAAAACTGCTTCAGGTTTGATTGTCTTAATTTCAAAAGTGTACCCCAGAAGATTATATACAAAACAAGCCAAGGTGGATACGATGCCAAAAAATGTGAACTACCAAACAATTTAACAAGTTATGTACACAAAAATGGGCTGTAATTTTTTTTAAACTAGGCACACAAAATGTGGCCTCCCAGCTTGCTTGACACCAACATTCACCATTGGAAAATGTGCACTTTTTATTTCAATTTAGAATCACTAACTAGTTTCAGAAGAGACACAGCTCAGAATTTTTGGCCAAAGGAACCAACATTAAACTGTTCTCAAAGCTCATCTACCCATAGTGTTAATTTGTGACATTTAAATCACGCCTTTAATGTTATTTTAATCCCCCACTCCACCCTACTTCCTAATGGTGTCACAGTTGTGGGGTGTGTTTCTGCATTGCAGTTTTATTTTTTAATCTTATACCATTATGTTTTCCAAAAACTGCCATTTTGTTGCTAAATCACAACAAAAATGCTAAGGACAAAAAACAATGACACTGCTTTCAAACTAATGTTAGCTAGTCTTGCACACTGCAGCTGAGAAGCTAAATAGAAGAACTAAGACAGGAGCAAACAGCCTCAGATTTTTTGGTAAACTGTATTAAGTCTATTCCATTAACACAATATAGGCAACCAGTTTTCTTACTTACGCAGCATTAAAATCTTTTCACACTTTTCTGAGTTAAAAGAAGCTAAAATTAAATCACAATAATTCATCAAAATAACATAACCCAGGTTCTGATTTAAATTATTTCAATTTAACATAGCACAGTAGCGATTCAAGGCTCCTCCTTGAATTGCCACCTTATCGTGGTGAAGGAGTTTGTGCGCATGAATGATCATAGGAGCTATGCTGTCAGGGGCAATTATAATAGCCCCTGGTATGGTCTCCAAAGGCAGATTGGTCCTAGGTGACAGGTCAGACAAAGAGCGATTCAGAAGATTTTTATGGACAGGACAAAACAAGGAACTCAGTGTCCCTTGCCCGGACGTGGGTTACCGGGGCCCCACCCTGGAGCCAGACCTGGGGCAGGGGCTCATTGGCGAGTGCCTAGTGTCCGGGTCTCTACCCATGGGGCCCGGTCAGGCTCAGCCCGAAGGAGCAGCATGGGTTAACCTTCCTGTGGACCCACCACATGCAGGAAGGGCCATAAAAGTCGGGTGCATGATGCCATGCGCAGTGGTTGAAGGTGGAGACCTTGGCACTCTGACCCTGGCTTACCAAAGCTGGCTCTTGGGACATGGAATGTAACCTCTCTAGCGGGGAAAGAGACTGAGCTTGTGTGCGAGGTTGAGAGGTACCGACTAGATATAGATGGGCTCACCTCGACACACAGCATGGGCTCTGGAACTGATCTTCTTGAGAGGGTCTGGACCTTATTCCACTCTGGAGTTGCCCATAGTGAGAGGCGTCGAGCTGGTGTGGGTCTACTTGTAGCCCCCTAACTTGGTTCCTGTGTGTTGGAGTTTTCCCTGGTAGATGAGAGGGTGGCTTCCCTTCGCCTTCGGGTGGGGGACGGGCTCTGACTGTTGTTTGTGCCTTCACACCGAACAGCAGTTCAGAGTATCCAGCCTTCTTGGAGTCCTTGACAGGGGTGCTGGAAGGTGTGCCAGCTGGGGACTCCTTTATTCTGCTGGGGGACTTCATTGCACACGTGGGTAATGACAGTAACCTGGAGGGGTGTGATTGGGAAGAACGGCCTCTCTAATCTGTACCCGAGTTGTGTTCTGTTGTTGGACTGTGCTAGTCATAGTTTGTCCATTATGAACACTATGGTCGAACATAAGTGTGACCATAAGTGCACTTGGCACCAGGACACCCTAGGTTGTAGATCGATGATTGACTTTGTAGTTGTGTCATCTGATTTGCGGCCGTTTGTGACACTCGGATGAAGAGAGGAGCTGAGCTGTAAACTGATCACCACCTGGTAGTGAGTTGGATCAGATGGCGGGGGAAGATGTTGGACAGACTTGGTAGACCCAAACATGTAGTGAGGATTTGCTGGGAATGCCTGACAGAAGAACCAGTCAGAGAGATCTTCAACTCACACCTCTGGGAGAGCTTTAACCGCATCCCAGCTGAGGTGGGAGACACTGAGTCAGAGTGGGCCATGTTCCGCACCTCGCTTGTTGAGGTAGCTGCTTTGAGCTGTGGCTGCAAGGTTGTTGGTGCTTCTCGTGGTGGCCATCCACGAACTTGGTGGTGGATACCCTGGGTTAGGGAGGCTGTCACGCTGAAGGAGTCCTATCAGGCCTTGTTGGTCAGTGGGACTCTGGAGGCAGCTGAAGAGTACCAGAGGCCAAGTAGTCCGCAGCCTTGGCTGTTGCTGAGGCAAAAGCTCAGATGTGGGAGGAGTTTGATGAGACCTTGGATAGAGACTCTCGGTCGGCTCCGAGGCGATTCTGACAAACTATCAGGTGGCTGAGGAGGGGAAAGCAGCACTTACTAACAGTGTGTTCAGTGAAGGTAGGGTGTTGTTGACCTCAATCGGTGATGTCGTCGGGAGGTGGAAATAATACTTCTTGGACCTTCTCAATCCCACCAGCACATCTTCCATGGAGGAAGCTGAGTCGGGGGACTTTGGGGTTGGTCTATCCATAACTGTGGCTGAGGTCGCTGCGATAGTTAAAAAGCTCTGAGATGGCAGGGCTCCAGGAGTGGATAATATTTGCCCTGATTTCCTTAAGTCTCGGGATGTTGTGGGGCTGTCTTGGTTGACATGCTTTTGCAACTTCGTGTGGACATCAGGGGCGGTGCCATTGGAATGGCAGACTGGGGTGGTGGTTGCCCTCTTCAAAAAGGGGGACCGGAGAGTGTGCTCCAATTATAGGGGCATCACTCTTCTTAGCCTCACTGGTAAGGTCTATTCAGGGGTACTGAAGAAGTGAGTCTGATTGTTGGTCAAACCTCAGATTCAGGAGGAACAATGTGGGTTCCGTCCTGGCCATGGAACACTGGATCAGCGCTTTACCCTCACTAGGGTCCTCTAGGGGTCATGGGAGTTTGCCCATCCAGTCTACATGTGTTTTGTGGACTTAGAGAAGGCATTCAACCATGTTCCTTGGAGTACACTGTGGGGGGTGCTCCATAAGTATGGGATTGGGGGCCCGTTGTTACGGGCTTTTCAGTCCCTATACAAGCGGTGCAAGAGTTTGGTTCACATTGCTGGTAGTAAGTCGAACCCCTTCAGAGTGGGAGTTAGTTGGACTCCGCCAGGGCTGCCTGTTGTCATTGATTTTGTTCATAACTTTTATGGACAGAATTTCTCGGTTCAGCCAGTGGGCGGAGGGTTTCCGGTTTGGTGGCCTCAGGATTCCATCTCTGATTTTTGCAGATAATGTGGTCCTGATTGTGTCATTGTGCCGTGATCTTCAGCTCTCACTGGAGTGGTATGCACACAAGTGTGAAGCGGCTGGGATGAAAATCAGCACCTCCATATCTGAGGCCATGGTTCTCAATCGGAAAAGGGTGGATTGCTCTCTTCAGGTCGAGGGTGAGGTTCTGCCTCAAGTGGAGGAGTTCAAGTATCTTGGGGTTTTGTTCACAAGTGAGGGAAGAATGGATCATGAGATTGATATAAAGATATAAAGTTTATTCTGATTCTGATTCTGACAGATGGATCGGTGCAGCATCTGCAGTATTGCGGACTCTGTACCAGTCCGTTGTGATGAAGAGAGAGCTGAGCTGTAAGGCAAAGCTCTCTGTTTACCGGTCGGTCTACATTCCTACCTTCACCTATGGTCACGAGCTCTGGATATTGACTGAAAGAATGAGATTGCGTATACAGGCAGTTGAAATGAGTTTCCTCGGCAGGGTAGCTGGACTCTCCCTTAGAGATAGGGTGAGAAGTTCAGTCATCCGGGAGAGACTCAGAGTAGAACCACTACTCCTCCGTGTTGAGAGGAGCCAGTTGAGGTGGTTAGGGCGTCTGGTAAAGATGCCCCCTGGGCGCTTCCCTAGGGAGGTGCTTCAGGCATGTCCGACTGGGAGGAGACCTCGGGGAAGACCCAGGACACGCTGGAGAGACTGTCTCTTGGTTGGCCTGGGAACACATTGGAATCCTCCCAGAAAAGCTAGAACAGGTGGCTGTGGAAAGCGATATCTGGGCCTCCCTGCTCAAGCTGCTGCCCCTGCGACCCGACTTCGGAATAAGAGGAAGAAAATGGATGGATGGATGGATGGATGGATAATTCATCAAAATAACATAACCCAGGTTCTGACCAGATCATTGTTTTTTTTCCTCCTCTCTTGTACCTGATGATCTGTTTGGGTATAGAAGAACGCCGCCTGGCCAGTATTTGGGGGATGCAGGACCTCCTACGGCAGGTTGACTCCCTCCTTGGGCCCCTCTGGCCTTTTGGCGGAACTGTGTTGACATGATCAAAGTGCACTCTGTTCTCATTGCGTCCAAGTTCAAGATAAGAGGTCGACAGGAGAGGAAAAAGGTATAAAAAAAAGACAGAGTTAAATAAAAGTAAGGAAACAAGAGATATAAAAGTAAGTATGCATGCAGAATTGAAGGGAAATTAGTAGCTGGAGAAAATAGGCATCAAGAAATGCAGAGATGGATTTATGATTACATCTTAGTTAGTTAGTTGGAATGTGTGTCTAACCTCTTGACAGACTGCATGAAAGGCAATCTCTCTGATGGAGGTTTGAGGTGGCTGTTGGACGTTTCCAAGGCATCAGCGTGGGTCTGTGGATTTTCCCCTGGCATGCTGACACTGCGCTCACGCTTCACTGGCTACAACACACATACACAAAGAAAATGTCAGTCAGAGTTCTACTTTAAAAAAAAACCCTCATCATAACAATATGTTTTACCATTCAGGCTTGAACTTTAGCGTTGCATCCTACCTGGCTGAGTGGTGGCATGTCGTCTGGTGTCAGCTGGATGGTTGGGATGTCCAGTTTGAGCCAAGGAGGTTTTTTTCTCTGCAGGCTGCTGTTTCTGCTTCCTGTCTCATCCATGCTTGCTGCCTTCTTCTAAATCTGTCAGCTGGACAGCAAATAATTTTAAAGAAAAATCACGTGTTAACAGATATGTGACAACAAGCATTTTTTATTGGCAAAAGCAATGAGATTTGTTGAGCAATGACTGACACTGGACAGAGAGGGTATAGGATCCAACTAGTTGTTTTACGACATGCTGTTGCAGAAACAGACTGGAGACAAAAAAAAAAAAAAGTTTCTTTTAAGTAATTATTTCTATCTCCAAAGAAATATGCATACTAAAACAGTTGATGTTGTCAGGTTTATCTATATGGAATAAAAAGAAAAAAACAAAAACAACCAAAACAAAATTATTCATTGGAGTAAGGTTTGTAAGCTCAATCATCCATGTAGATGACAACAAAAATGGTTAAATCATGTCATCTGGACCAGTTTGGTTCAGATGTAATGATTTAACCATTTTTGTTGTCATTCACTGGAATGTTTTAGTGGCTTAAGGAGCCTTTTTGCTTTTAGAAACCCAGACCCCAAAAATGAAATGAACATGGCTTCCAGCAAAAGGTTCCAGAAACCAGTCAAGTACATCAAACTGCACATATAAAAAGAAATTTAGCCATTTTACAAAAATATTCTAGGTAGTACTTTTGTGCTAATTCTCACTTACACATTTGACTGTTTTTAATCTGTAATTTGTTAGTTTTAGACAAATATATCTTCTTAGTGTAATTATCCAACCAAAATGTGTGTCTGTAGTAAAACAAACACAGTTAGGGCATAATTTTAACTTTATTGAAGCCGTGCTACTTTATGTTTGATCTTTATTGAAGACTCCAAATTGCTCCAGGTGTGACTTGAACTCACAACCTCAGCTTCATTAAGCTGAATTCTGCCTTATAAGTACCACACACTGATTACTTGCACTACTGGAACTTGTCTTCCCTTTCACCTCAATAAATACAGATATATATAAAAAAATCGGACTTATTTTCTGCTCAAAATGCTCAACCATAAATCTTCCAATTTTCTGGTACCTAGCCTAACACCCAGTTATTTTAACTCTAATTCACACCTTCGTGCATGTGACCAAAATGTTTCTCTTGTGAGCCAGGCAACGAGTCTAACAACTTTTCATTGTGAGAGGCATGTAGTTTATTCCACACTCTCTATATAGAACTGATAAAACCTATTGAATGAGAAGTCAAGCATTCTTAACTAACTTGAATAATCCATCCAGAGGACCTGACTCAATCTTGTTAGAGCCATTAACTACAGAATAAAAATCCAGTTATTTTGTTATTTTTAACATTAACTTACCATTTCATGGAGAGTCTACATGAAATTGCAAACATGTGCCTAGAAATAGTAGGTAAGGTATAGTTCTTATCAGTGGTTAATTTGAACCGGATCCTGCTGGAACAAGGTCCGGGAACGCTTTCATTTTGACAGGCTGCATTCCGGCAACTGCTCGGATCCGGCAACTCAAATATCTGCCCCTAAAATTATTGCGCATTTTAATTTTGATTATTTATTAAAAATACGAGAGAAATGTTTGATGTGCATTATTCACATTACATAACGTTTCAAAACAATGGCACTAATTTGTCAAAATAACAGCGATCAAAATGTTGAAAAGATAATCCAATTTATTATCTAAAATAAATGGATGGATTGTCCTTAGCTGGACCACCGTGAATTGAAGCACCTGAAGACGGTTGACAGAATCGGAGCTGCTCGGCTTGTTGTTCTCTAAAATAGTAATTTCAATTTAACCTTTATTTATACAAGTTAGTCTCATTGAGCCTCGAGGACTCATTTACAAGACAGACCTGTTTTTAATCAATTTAGTAAAATGTTTATAGATGTTCAACAACCGGTTACTACTCCAAAATGCTTGAAACATAATCTCTTTTATTCCAGATTTTCTGTGGGAAGGATGCACAGACCCCCTCCACCAACCCCTGCTGGACCATTTACTATTTAAATTCTGGCATCTGTTGGTTTACAAACTAAGCTGTGGTTCTTATAACCCACACTAGCTCTAATGCCACCATTTTCTATGGCGTGCTACTTATCTACTAACATTACATTCAACAGCACAATTATTGCTGAGTACTTGTTGATGACAGTGAATGGACATTTTTGAGATTGAAGACTTAAAAATGCCCCAGGTGAGGCTCGAACTCACAACCCCAGCATCACTAAGCTGAATACTGCCTTATAAGTACTGTGCGCTGACTGGTTGCGCCACTGGAGCTTGCTTTTGATAAAATTGTAATAAAAAAACGAATCAAACCAATCTTCTCTAAATAGACCCAGCCCTAATGTATTTATAATCACAGAATGCTCAGAGTTCATTCCCAAACTATGACTTACTTCTCCTACTGGTTGATCCAAGCTCAGGCTAAGCAGGAAGGCTATGGCTGGTTGAAAACCTGACCAGTGGTTTGATGGACCACAATTAGCTGCACACCTTTCAGCTGAGGATGGACGCAGCCAATTTCAACGTAGGACTGAAATTATTGTGATAAAACAATAAATAGTGGTGCAGTTGATATCTCTGTCGTCTCTCAGTTTAAAGGTTGCAGGATTGAAACCCAGCTGCAGATGTTTCTGAGTAGTGTTTGTATGTTCTCTCTGTGCATGTGTGGGTTTTCTCCAGCAGCCAAAGACATGCATGTTGGGCTAAGTATTAAATTTAGAGTAGGAACTCTGCTCTTGTCTATAGGTGAGGGTGTAAATATGTGTTTGTCTATGTGTCCCTGTGATGGACTTGCAACCTGTCCAGGGAGTACCCCACCTCCCCCGCACAGTGACTGCTGGACATGGGCACCAGCGACCCGGAAAGTAAGAAGGGGATAAAATAATGTAGTATAGATGATATCAAACAATGGTAATTATACAGACGTTGCTTTATTGGACACATATTTGAAATTGGTCCAGCTTTAGTTGTACAGAAGGAGGATGATTTTAGTTTTGATCCTTCCATCAGAAGAGATCTAACCAGACGAAATCTTGACAGTCTTGAGGGGCAAGAAGTTATAAAAGCCAAAAACTTGTCAGATGTTTTAGTTATCTGTATTTAGAGGTTGACATCTCCTTGGACAATTATCTAACATCTGCAAACTATTGCAAACCTGCAGACAGATTTAGTAGGTAATACGTAGTTCTCATGATCCACACCAGTGCACTTTCTGCCATTTTATGATACAGTATGTCTCTTGGCTACTGTCTACATTATGAATAACAGCACAATTATTATTGATTATTTGTTGATGAACGAGAATTGATCTTATGAGCTTGAGATAAAAAAAAAATAATTCACTAGAAATCACTACTTGTAGTGACTTACACAGATATTTTGAAAAAACTTATAAACAAGAAAAGAGCTTATACTGCCAAAGAGCCTAAAGCCTACGGGTACAAGTCAAGTCATTGGATGCAACACAGTCATTGTCTGTGGAAAATATTTGCCAAAAAGCACTGCATTTGTCTCTGGGTTCAACAAACTTTGGCACTTCTGAATCAAGCACTAAACATTAAGCCACAAAAAATAGTGTGCACCAAAAAAGTGTGAAGCTGTATTGACACTGTCGGGGAACTATGTATTGACTCTTTCAGACATATTTTTGTCCTACTACCTCAACTTTTAAAGCAAAGCACATTGAAAATTTAAGAGAATGATTTTGATAAAAACTGAACAAAAAGAAGTGTCATTGTTATGCTGAGTAAATTAAACCATTGAATGTGCCAACACTTAACTGTACCACTAATTTAGCAAAGTGTCATGTCTTTTGAATCTTTATTGGACTCATAATTGCTCCAGGTAAACTCAAACTCACAATCTTGGCCTCACTAATCTGAATTCTGCCTTATAAGTACCACACACTGACCACTTGCACTACTGGAACTTGTCTTCCCTTCCATCTCAACAAATATATATTTAATAATAATAATAATAATACTTTATTTATAAAGCCCTTTAAAACAACAACAGCTGCCACAAAGTGCTGTACATATAAAATCAAGAACATTTAAACACATTTAAAAAATCTGACTTATTTTCTGCTCAAAATGCTCAACCAACTTTCTGATAACTAGCCTAACACCCAGTAAACTTAACTCTAATTCACACTTTCACTCATGTGACCAAATGTTTCTTTTGTGAGCCAGGCAAAGAGTCTAACAACTTTTTGTTGTGAGAGACATGCAGTTTATTCCACAGTCTCTTCTCTATTTAGAACTGATAAAACCTATTGAATGAGAAGTCAAGCATTTTAATAATCCATCCAGAGGACCTGGACATTTTTGAGCTTGAATACTTAAAAATGCCCCAGGTGAGGCTCGAACTCACAACCCCAGCATCACTAAGATGAATACTGTCTTATAAGTAATGTGTGCTGACCTATTGCGCCCCTGGAACTTGTTGTTTGTTCCTCAACCAAGAAGAAAACCAAAAAAAAATTCAGGAAATTTTGAGAGAGTAGCAAAACCAATATTTTTTCTGCTTACTGGTGCCACAACAGCAAGATTAATGATTTTATGATTTAATGAACAGTATACAGAGCTGAAGATTTGGAATATTTAGTCATAAAATATAAAACCAACTGACTCATAACACAACGCCCACACTGCAACTACATACAGACAACATACAGAGATGTCTCAGTATTTTAGAATTTCATTGAAAAGTTAACTTATTTCAGTAACTGATTTGACTCAAATAAGAAAACTCATCTATTATATAGATTTATTACACAGAACGACATATTTCAAACAGTTATTTCTTTTCATTTTGATAATAATGGTTTACAGCTAATGAAAATCCCCCCAAATTATGTCTTGGGAAATCAGAACATTACATAAAGCTATAAAAATAAATTTTCAACTCAGCACTATTCTAGTTGACACGAATGAAAGTGTAATTAAAAAAACTTCACTTTCATATGAACTCATTTCCCACGAAACGGACAGGTCGTTTAATGAGTTTGGTTCAACTGACCTCGAAGTGAAACATCTGCTGAGATGAACTTTTATAAAAAAAAAAAAAGGAGTATTACTCCCAGGATGGGTTACCATGGAGATAACACATTTTTAAAGAACCCTTTGTTTAAAATGACATTTTCTTTTCAGGAGAGGAACAGCGACACCTTTTGATGAACATTACATGTTATTTCAAAAGCTTCAGTACTAAATGTTTGTTTATGAAAATGTCTGTTTAAGTAATCTCTCTTTAAGATAATCACTTAGCTTATGTTTTATTCTCTTTTTAAAGAAGAGTGACCTTTTAAAGGCAGACAGAGAAAATGGACATTAGATTTTATCAAACATGACAAAGAGTTAGGACCACCCCTCTTCCGAGAGGTGGACCAAAGTCAATCTGTAACACACAGACTGTTAAGTTTCACTTATACTTCCATTCTACTACTTTTACATCACATTCTTCTTCATCACTTCTTCTTCAAGCACTGAACTTCGAGCAAACTTCAGAAAAGATGCATCCTCCTAGTGAGATATCCTAGGAAGGAAGAGAAGAAAAGAAGCAGCCTTTTCTGCAAACGTCTCAGGACGAGAGAACCTGACCGAACCAGAGCCATTGCACCGCAGAGTGATAAATCCCAGCTGACTTCAGAGCCAGTGGCCGGACCTTCTTCCATCCAATTGATGATAGGTGACTTGAGGAAAAGTCAGCCTTTCAGTCACCGGAGCATCTCAGGCCTTGCTGGTATCATTTTAAGCAGTTGTGGACCATTCTGACCATCTCATTCTGGTGAGACAGAGACCTTCAACGCACTTTCTGGTGATCATACATCACAATAATATTGCTTTACAAACTACAGTTCATTTAGACACAATTGTAACTACTCCACAAACAGAACAGTCCAAAAAAATTCTGCCTTTTTAAAGTTTCACTGATTTGAATAATCAAGTAGACCTTTGATACAAAGCTATTTGTTATTCATGTGTGTATTCATTTTATGCATAATCTTCATCAGATATATCACAGATTATTATTTTTGTAATAAAATACATAAAATCAACTAAATTTGTGATCATTTTGGCATATCTGTGTGTATTAACTGATTTGATGCCTTTTAAACACGAGAAATGAATTCACGTTTCAGTTTACATTTAATTTGGGGGTTAGAGACTGATTTTTCCTCTGAAAAGATGTGGTGCCCATACAAAACGAGGTTATTTGCATAATAAATGCATATCTTATGAGCTTAATTCATAACTGATAATTTACAATATACAAAGCATATCCAACCCCATATCCTTCTACAGCTGAGTCAAAAGGCAAAGCTCTCAATTTACCGATTGATCTACGTTCCAACCCTCATCTATGGTCATGAGCTTTGGGTTGTGACCGAAAGAACGAGATCTCGGATACAAGCGGCCGAAATGAATTTTCTCCGCAGGGTGTCTGGGCTCTCCCTTAGAGATAGGGTGAGAAGCTCGACCATCCGGGTGGGACTCAGAGTAAAGCCGCTGCTTCTCCATATTGAGAGGAGCCAGTTGAGGTGGCTTGGGCATCTGTTTAGGATGCCTCCTGGACGCCTCCCTGGTGAGGTGTTCTGGGTACGTCCCACTGGGAGAAGGCCCAGAGGAAAACTCAGGACACGCTGGAGGGACTATGTTTCTCGGCTGGCCTGGGAATGCCTCGGGATTCCCCCGGATGAGCTGGACCAAGTGGCTGGGGAGAGGGAAGTCTGGGCCTCCCTACTTAGGCTGCTTCCCCCGAGACCCGACCCCAGATAAGCGGAAGAAAATGGATGGATGGATGGATGAGCAACAGTCCAGTGGTCTGACACACAAGGAGTGGGACAATTGCAGACCAGGTCCTGGATGCATCTGAGTATGTTGGCTCTTGAAGCACTGACTCCAGATGCAGTCCACACCTTCACAATCTGGTCTAAGGTAACATTTAAATTTTCAGATTAACTGATTTTTGGATTTTCATTAGCAGTAAACCATAATTATCAAAATTTATATAAATACTTGAAATATGTCACTCTATTAAATCTGTATAATGTATGAATTTCACTTCTTGAATTAAATTACTGAAATAAATTATCTTTCCAGTTTTATTCTAGCTTACTGAGACATACCTGCAAAGGTCAATAATACCTGCAACTTTTAGAATAATAACAAAGATAAAACAAATGAAGAGAAGATCAATATAAAAAAGACCAGGTATTCTATAGAGATATAGTCTAAGCTTTATTTGTTTCCTTTTATTAAACAAAAGGTTTCTGCTCCAGGTGAGGTTCAAACCGCAGCGTTGCTTAGCAGATTACTGTTTTATATGCAACACACGCTGACTGACTGCACCACTGGAGCTTCAGTAGTGGGAAAAATACACATAGTTACAGTGTTTTCCTGTAGGTTTGTGGTCATAGTTTGAACTTCTGCATACTTGGGCATTTACTGAGAAGGAATAAGCACCTACTAGAGAAGAACTCCTGCGTGTCTCAGCTGCAAATCATTTAGGGCTTCCTGATTGGAAGTGAAATTACAGGCTCTCTTCTCCTCCTGCCAAGAATCTATTAGCCACAAAAAAACGTCTTCCGTTACACACGCTGCTGGAGTTAATGCTCTGAATCTGGCCAACTCTCAACAACTTAAACAATACAATCAGCACAAGCAGCTGTGAGACACTACAGACAAAATGAAACCTACTTTCAAACGCCAAGAGTTGACCAGTTTATGTAGGTTTTAGGTTTATAGAAAACATTTATGTTTAGATAGATTTGTTGTCCTTTTGTACTGTATTGTAAGGGTTTTAAACATTTTTTGGTCAACTCTTCATCAAATAGTTGTTGGGATTTTGTACATTTGCCAGTGAGTTGTACAACAGTCCTGATAGATTTAATGTAAATTTGCGACTCTAAGTAAAACACAAGTATTTGAACACAAAAGTGCGACTACTCAGCGGTACTGTATATTTTAGCACTGCAAGGTCATCGTTTAAGCATGAGCTTCTAATTTTGGCTCGGTAAACAAAACCAACAAACAATAACAACAAAAAAACTGACCGTAGTTTGGAAATTTTAAATCTGCATAATTAATATGGTGCCACGTTGTATTACTATGGCATTTAAGGACTTTTTAAAATCTTAAATTTGACTTAATTTTAATCCTGAAAGTGGTTTTATTGTTATATTTTAACAGACATGCTGATCTCAGTGGTGTGTAATCTGGTGGTTTCAGTGCAGATAGAGCATGGGTGATGTTAAAGCTCCTACAGAGTTTGGGACTGTCATCTTCATGATGCCATTTGTTCTAAAAAAAACCGGACAGCTCTGCTTCAGCTTGTTACGTCTACCGTGTGGTCTGCTGTCAGACTTTTCACTGTACAGACTGTCTACTAACTTCTTCATGGATTTTGGCTTCCTGTAAATCTCTGAAGGTCTTTCCATTTTTATGAACGGTTGCAGTGGTGATTAGCTATTGATTTGTTATTTCATTGGCAGATTTAGCTCATATAGTTTACAAAATTTCTGCCATTATGGGCTCATCTTTTGAATATCTTTGGTGTAGTTATAAGACAGGGTGGCCCAGCAGTGTAGTACTGTAGTTGAAGATGTTGCCTCAGAGTATGAGGATCTGTGTGTTTGTGTAATTCTTTTGTCTTCTGTCCTGCTCTCCTCAGTGTTTCTCCCTCTTGTAATCAGCTCCTGCCTCCATCACCTGTTGTCCTTCCCCAGGTGTTCGTCATTGTCTGTTCATTAGCATCTGTATATACACTATGTGTTCTGTGCTCCTCAGTGTCTGGGCATTGTCCTGTATGGCGTCCTGTTTCTACATCCCTCCGTGTCTCTCACGTGATCACGCAAGTTGTTGCTGCCACGTCATACTATTTGTTTATTCTAATAAATAACCTTTACTTTAATCCTTAGTTCTCAGAGTCCTGTCTGCACATGGGTTCAACCAAATTTGACACAGTAAGATGGTTTCAGATTCCAAACGTGGTTGCAGCATTTGTGTATGAGTTTACATGCTCTCCTCATGCATGAATGTTTTTTTTTTTTGGTTACTCAGATTTCCTCCCATAGACCAAAAACATGCATGTTAGGTTAACTGTTAACAGTTGTTGCACAGTGTGAATGGTTGTACATCTCATTTGTTTCTACGTGACTCCCTCTCTTCCCCAATGACTACTATGTACAACCCAACATGGGAAAGAAGATGGGCGGAAATGCACAAGATCAAAAGAATACATATGTGCATTTGTCATGACACAAGTGAGATGTGACGTTAACATATCATAGTTGTTGCTTTATATATGAACTTAAAACGCTCTACACTTGCTGCAGTCTAAAGAGCAGATGCTGCCATGGAGAAAAGAATCCAGCTACAAGGAATGGCTCATGAAGAAGTCATCAAGGAAGTAACCGATTTGTTTGGCGTGTTAGGAGGGAAAGATCAGTTGATTCTTGCACATGAAGGGAAGTGATGCTTTAAAAGTAGGGGTGTTCCAATACTAGTTTTATTCTTTTGAAACATAGTACAAATACTTCAGTTTGGGTGCTTACTGATACTGAGTCCTGAGTAGTTAATGAGTTAGTACTTAAACTTAACACATTGACTTTAGAAACACATTTCAAGAATACAACAGTCTGTCTTAAAGCATCTCTTGTCCTCCGTTACTTGCAAAGTGGGAGAAGAAATTACATCACAAAAATGGTATCGCTCCAAAGTATTGGGGTGTTTTTATGAGTACAAATATGAGTACTTTAGGCTGGTACTTGTAAGGATGGTACCATTTGCTGTTTCTGTTTGTGTCTGTGTTTCCCTAGTGTTTCCTCGTCAGTTTAATTGTTGCCACCTTTGTCTCGTCACACCTGTTGTAATCACGTCTTGTCTTGTCCTTGTATATAAGCCTCCTGTTCTGTGTTGTTCCTTTGTCGGGTCGTATTCGTTGGTTCTTCATGTTTCCTGCGTCTCCTGAGTTTTCCCTGAGCTTCCTGAGTCCTTGTGAGTTTCTCCTTGAGTCTTCTGGTTCATGTAAGTTTTGCTGCCACGTCAGCTTATTGTTTTGTTACCGTTTTATTTCGCCATTAAAGTATTTAGTTTTTTAATCTGCCGAGTTGAGTCCTGTCTGCACAACTGGGTTCGTTCCTGTCCACCTGATCCTGACAGTACTGGACTTGATACCGATAGTGGTACTTTTGGTATTTAAAAGCTACAAAAACATAACCATATCACGGAAACTTTGTCAAAGTTTAAAATGAAATGAGATTTACATGCAATTTACACAAAATGTGTTATTACAAAAAATGCTAAACTGTAATACAAACATCTGTATTTTGACATAGCCACTTTTTGCTTTATTTATCTTGCAGGGAGAATTTAGACCTTTTCATGCTGAGAAGACTGTGCATAAAGAACACACAACAGCACAATGATAGCAAAGTAAAATTTAAAACTACGTGTGGTTTACATCAAGAAGACCACTTGTCTTTTCCCATGTAGTGATGTCTGCTCTGCAGTGTCCACATTATCATGAACTTTAACAAATAAATCATGACTATAAACAGCAAACCTACACTCACACACAAAGACATACAGTATAGAAACAAACTCACCTGGCAACAGTTGCTTCCAATCTCTGTGTCATGTTTTTGAGCTTCTCCGTGAGACTGAACATTGCATGTGTTCCAAAATCCTTAGTCATTTTTCATTTTGTTGTTGACAGCCCCATTTGTTACTCCACCATGATGATCTCTTTTCATTTTCTCTCTTAGTTGGGTTTTCATGACAGGCAGATTAGAAGCTGTAATCCGTGCTCTGTCTGTCACATGGCATTGTGCTGCTGTTAGGCCTGAGAGGCTCATATTGAGTCCTGATTGGATGGAAGCATAGCTGCAACTGTGCCATGAGCAAGAAAGGACAACACTATTAAAGTATTCAACCCCAAAGCAGAGAAAATACAAGGTCCTAAATATTTTTTATTGGGAAGCCGCATGAGATTACATTACTCCACAAAACTCAGGAAAAGTATGACTATTAGGTGTAAATAAATTAACCCACTTCTTTACTTGCAGGATCACTAGATTTTAAGGGTTGAGCTTTTTGTCAGCCACAAAGGCAAAGTAACTGTTTCAAGTTATAAAATGAGCTGAAATGAGTGTGGGAATCTGTATTTTGTTCTCTTTTCCTTGCGTTTCCTGCATTCCCCAGTGTTTTTCTCTTCCTTGTTGTCAGCTCCTGTCTCACCTGTCCTCAGTCCTAATCACCGCAGGTGTTTGTCATTTTGTCTTGTCAACCTCCTTACATACATACATACATACATACATACACATACACATACACATGTATATGTATATATATATATATATATATATATGTATATATATATGTATATATATATATGTATATATATGTATATATATATGTATATATATATATATATATATATATATATATATATATATATATATATATATATATATATACACACACAGCGTCTGTGTTTTCCCTTTGTCCGTGGATTGTGCTCCCAAGCCTGTCATGTTTTGTTTCTCCTGTCATTTTTTTTTTTTTTTGAATTTGCTCCAAGTAAGTTTTGCTGCCCCGTCACCTTTTGTTTTGTATTAATAAATAGAAATACAGTAGTACCTCGTTTATCGCAGGGGATCCGTACCCTGAAAACCCACGATAAGTGAAAAAATGTGAAGTAAGAATAGTAGTACAAGTAGTAAGTAGTAGTTTATTTTATTATTTATATATAAATATATTAATGTGTTTTAAATCCTTCCCACACTCTTGCAAGGTTCTAAACAATGTTTCTAAACTCTAAAAGCTCTAAAAGAGCACAGAATGTCATGATTTCAGCTAACTGCCTCCTCTGCTCTCAGCCACTTGCAAGCACTCTTGGCCACGCCCACTTCTCCACTCTACACGGTGAACAACTGATCAGCTGCAGCAGGAAATTTATCCTGCAGTATGGGCTGCACAAATGTGCAGCAGGTGCTAAATAATTTAAATTAATTTATTTTAAATAAAAATTCCACACCGAGCGTGCGGCTCATCCATCTTATTTTGAAAAACCGCAATAGAGCGAGTCCGCGATAAACAAACTGTGAAGTAGCCTTTTCCGTTTGACTTTCACAGACTTGCTCTATTGCGTTTTTTCAACAATTTTCAACTTTAATATTACTCACGTGATTGGAATGGCACAGGATTAAAAATTTAACAAAAAAATCTTTGGACAGGCGCCGCCATTTTTGTAGTTTTCTTTCAATATGCCCTATACTGTAATGCCAGTGGAAAGAACTACACTACCCAGAAGCCAACAGTGCTTCCAGCTGCTGCTTTCTGCTGAAAGGAAGGAAAAGTTTTGCTACGCAAAGTCAGAAGTGACAATCGATCTATTAAGCTCACAGAATTGGCAAGAACGTCATAAATAATCCTGAAGCTCAATTATCCAAGCACACATCAACCTGGACAGGGCAGTGGGCTTCGTCGCTGCAGGGTAGGTCTGCCGGACCGTAACTGAGCCCGACCGTAACTGAGCTGCTGTTCTACAGAGCTTATGAGTAAAACTTTGCAGTATTGTACAATACATATACATATGTTGTTAAAATTATGTAGGTTTAAGAGTTTATAACATTGCAAGAGTGTAGGAAGTGAATATAAAGCCTTAAAGTATACAGTATAAATACTAAAATAAATATTGTGTTCTTACTTTGCGTTTTTTTTACCTATTGCAGTGGTGTGTGGAACGTAACCCCCGTAATAATCGAGGGACTACTATTTACTTTTACCTTGGAGTCTCTCATTGTCTGCCTGCATGTGGGTTCAACGTTTACCCTCATATCAATGAGAGTTTTGGTCAATTATATGACTCCATAAATGTGCACATTCTAAGGTAGAAAACAATCAACGATTCAGAGCTGGGGAGTGGGTTTTGTGCTGATCATTCAACCAATAATAAACTTAGGATCAAACAAAACAAATGCAAAAGAAATGGTTTAAAAAAAAGGCTTATTTGTGGTTTTGGTTTCTAGAGAGCACCAAGTAAACACTCAGATTTCCATCCATCCATTATCTTTACCCGCTTATTCCATTTTGGGACACGAGGGTCGCTGGTGCCCATGTCCAGCAATCACTGTGCGAGGGGCGGGGTACACCCTGGACAGGTCGCAAGTCCATCACAGGGACACATAGAGACACACGAGACAAACAACCATTCACTCTCTCACTCACACCTAGGGACAATTCAGAGTTACCAATCAGCCTAACATGCATGTTTTTGGTCTGTGGGAGGAAACCGGAGCACCCGGAGAAAACCCACGCATGCACGGAGAGAACATGCAAACTCCACCCAGAAAGGCCCCTGGACCAGGGTTTGAACCAAGGACCTGCCCGCTGAGAGGCAGCAGCTCTACCAGTTGCGCCACCGTGCTGCCCACACTCAGATTTAGATATTCTTTATTTGTCATTCGCACCACATGTGGTAAATGAGGTGGAGCAAAATTATGTACACAGGGTCCCAGTTACATCCAACAATAAAATGTAAAAGAAAAACAGTAATAAGATCTAAGATATGAACTAAGAAAAACGTTGGTTACGTATTGTAACTCCAGATTCTATGAGTATAGGCGTAGCCCTTTAAGGCTGTCGCTGATGGGTTTATCCTGTTATGCGAAGCATCACACTGAAAAAATTTTGTCCACGCCCACCTGCTGTGTTGGCCTAATCTGTATAAGTTACGTTAAGAGCGGGTAATCGGCTCCCAAATAGCTTTATTTTTTCTTCAGCCATTCAGGAGCCAGTGAGGCCCGACGCCTATACTCATAGAATCTGGGGTTACAGTACGTAACCAACGTTCTATTTCGTATAGGCTTCGCCCTTTAAGGCTGTCGCTGATGGGTTAAGGGTGAAGCGGATGTGGTCCTCGCCTCACTGGGTCCATTCGAACACGGTATGAGACAGAAGCTTGCGCACAAAAACGTCTTGTCACTCAGCTCCCCATGTGCATAATTACGCATTGCGTAGTTATGTGTGCCATGCACAGACGCATGTTTTGTAACTATGCGTTCTGAAAAACATGAACGCCCCAGCAAATTTCAACGGGGAGGGAAGATGTTGAAAAAGGGGGGGGGGGGGCATGAACCAACTGATTCATGGCTGAACAGTATAAACAGATTAATAATAACAAGTGAACTGAATATTAATCAAATGAACTGATTGGTAACAATAGTCATGAACTGATTAGTGACAATAGAACCAAAATAACAGACACAACTTGTGACTGATAACAACATCTCATACTGTGAAGCATGCAGACAGATGTGAGCTTAAACAGAGTTCCATGAAAACAATAATATTCATTCTGTTAGAGCACTAAGGACAGAATATGTCATGGAACGAACTGTCACATCACGCAGATAAAAGCGATTAAATGAGCAGGGTGTTGACCACGTGGCTGCAGTGCAAATATCCTGCATTGACATACCATTATGCAAGGCAGTCGAAGATGCGATACCCCTGGTCGAGTGTGCTCTGAGGTTGACAGGAGGCTCTAAATCTGATGCTCTGTAGGCTTCAGAAATGGCCTCACATAGCCAGTGTGACAAATGCTGGGTGGATAACGGGCGACCTGCAGATGCATCTCTATAATGCACAAACAAATGTTGAGTTTGGCGCATTATAGCTGTGCGCGCTATGTAACACGTCAACGCCCGCACCGGACAGAGAAGATGGAAAGATGCTTCTTCTTCGGATCTGTGGGGGGAAGGGAAAAATCCCTCCAATGATATCGTTCTTGATTTAAAGGAGCTCGTGATGTTTTTAGGCATAAAAGCTGGGTTTGGTCTTAAATCAGCTGAGCTACCGTCAGCCTGAATTCTGAGACATGACAGAGCGACAGAGAGGGCAGATAAATCACTCACCCTCTTAGCGGATGTTAAAGCCAGCAGCAGGGCCGTTTTAAGAGACAAGAATTTAAGTGGAACCTGATCCAGAGGCTCAAATGGAGCTTTGATCAGGGCTCGCAGGACCAGCGTTAAATCCCACTGTGGAGCAAGTGGGCGTGAAACAGGCATGCGTCTCTGTACACCTTTTAGCAAACGCTTCATCAGCAGATGATTAAAAGCTGTTTATCCTGATGCATGCTCAATAAAAAATAATAAATCAATAAATCAATAAAAAAGCTGTTCTGTCTCCAAACCCTTCGTGGCAGGAAGAGATGGCTGTAGCATACGTTTTAATCGTGCTGAATGCCAACTTCCTGTCCATCAGCTGTTGTAGAAAAGACAGCATGCCGCCTAATGGACATGAGGTGGCCTCTACACCTTTCTCTGTACACCAGCGCTGAAAAACTGTCCACTTTGATATGTACAGCGCTGTGGTAGATGCAGCACGTGAATCCTGGATTGTGCGCACTTCCTCCTGTGGGAGACCCATCCTCTCTAAGCGGAACCGCTCAGTGGCCAGATCCACAGGTGCTGGCCTATTTCTGGGTAACTCCTGATCGCTCCTCCTGCCTGGAGGAGAGCATCCTCCCTCCACGGCAGTTTCCACGGGCGCCCCGACAGTAGGCGTTGCAGGACTGGGAACCATGGTGCGTTCACGCGCTCAGGGGCCACCAGGAGAGCTGTCAATCCCTCCTCCTGAACTCTGTTCAGGAACCGTAAAATCAGAGGAGGTGGAGAAAACGCGTACAGAAGCGTTTTGGGCCATGGGCTGTGAGCAAACGGATCTACCCCCAGCGGTGGTTTGTCTCGCGGGCTCAGAGAAAACCATAGTTGACACTGAGCGTTCTCTCGTGTCGCAAACAGGTCCACAGCTGCTTTGCCAAATTTCTGCCACGTCTGAGTCATCAGGTCCGGGTGGAGAGTCTAGTCCCCGTGACGTGGACCGCCCCTGGACATCACATCTGCCCCTCTGTTCAGAACACTGGGTATGTAAACTGCTCTGATGGAGAGCAGATTTTGGTGAGCCCAACACAGTAGCTTTCGCGCAATGTGTAACATCTGGGCTGAACGCACATCCCCCTGCCGGTTTATGTACGCAACAGTAACCTTGTTGTCCGTGTGAATCAAAACATGTTGATTCTGTAGCACGGGAGCAAAGTGTTGAATCACGTTCAGCACCGTGCGACACTCCACAACATTTATGTGGGCTGATGTGTGATGGGGCCACAGCGCCCCTACTGCTTGAGATAGGCATGCCCCCCCCAGCCTGACAGCGATGCGTCCGTGAAGACTGGCAGGTTCTTCTTGAGCATGTGAGCAGATGGTTTTGGCTGTCAGCAGCAAAACTGGATGATCCACTCTGAGAAGGTGCTATTTATAAGACTGAGCTGAATACAGCACCTCAGACTGAGGAAGTCTTTCGGATGGAAGACGAAACATTTCTACATTTTTTTTGTTTTGCTTTGTTTTGTTTTTTGAATGTTCAGAGGACCAGATTTAACTTTTTTAGATTTTTCTACCTGGATTATTGAGCGTGCATCAGGATAAGACTGATCATCATTCTGCCGCAGCAATGTTGGCCTCCATACCTGAAGGATTATGGGCCATCTCCCCCACGGACGTGGGGAAGACAGTGCAGCCCAATCACCTTTCAGGTAAACCCAGATACACCCATTTGGGCCCCAGAATACCCACATAAATAACAAACAGAAGAAGGAATGGCAGACTGCAGGAGTTTTAGAATCCTCACAGTCTGAGTGGAACACACCTATCTTACCTATAGAGAAAAAATAAACTGGTAAATATTGAATGGCACACGATCTATGAGCCATTAATGCAATATTAAAAACACCCACAGTACCTGTTCCAAATCCTTAAGTCTCTATCTCATCTCTGGACCATACACACCACTGGTATAAAACTGCAAAGATTTATTCTCATTTACATATAAAGGACAGCAGTGGCACTACACTCGACTCCCACAAGGATTTGATCTGTCTCCAGGTATCTTTAATCAGGTGTTAAAAGATGTACTGCAGTCTTGCCCTCTCCCCAATATGTGGATGACCTGCTGTTGGCAGCACCCACGCCTGACACCTGCATAGAAGCAACTAGGTTGGTGTTGGAACATCTACACAAAAATGGCTTTACGCTTAGTAAAAATAAATTACAGATTGGCAGAAAACAGGTCTCCTTCCTGGGACAAATGATCTCTGTAGGAACCACTAGCATGTCCAAACTCATAAACAGAGTATCTTGACACACCCCAAATAGACATGTGCAAAATACATGCTTTCCTTTTTAGGCCTAAGAGGGTATAGCAGAGGGTATATTCCTGAACATACAGATTTGACACAATCCCCGAGGGATTTGGTCAAAGAGCAAGGCATGAGAAACTTGAACAACATTCTAATATGGATACAAGAAGCTGAAGAAGCCTTCATAAAACTCAAACAGCACATGTCATCTGCAGCAGAACTGACATTACCCGATTACAACCTACACTTCTTTTTAGATGTTTCTGTAACAAAACTAGCCATAAATGGCGTTTTGTTCCAGAAAAAAGGGGGTGAGAGAAAGGTACTACAGTACTTATCGACAATGATGGATAATATGGAAAAACGGCACCCCCCCCCATGCACACAACACACAGCAGGGATTGCAAAATTAATTTAAAAAACAGCACACATTGTTATGGGACACGCCCTAGTGGTATTAACCAGACACAGTGTAGTGGCATATGTAAATTCTCAATGCTTTACTATGACCGCTTTAAGACAACACAGGTTATCTAAAGTACTAGAAGCCCCAACATCACCTTCACACATGAAGGAATAAACATGGCGGACTGCATCTCCGAAAGAGAACCGCACCAGTGTGAAAAGCTTGTGACCACACTGGAAAAAGTAAGACAGGACCTAAAAGCTGACTAACTAATTTTTCTCTAAAATTTAAGCTTTGTCCAGTTGATTTAAATGCCTGTATATAAAATGTTGTTTGTTTGTCGATGACATGTGAAGGATCTGACATGGTTGAAGGTTTAAAGCCCCATGTAAAAATTGTGATGTCATTTTTGCTGACATTAAAATCTTTACAAGAAGCGTGCTCAGTCCGAAAGATGTTCTGGGTGTAATTGTCCATCGCTGTTTACTAGAAACACGTTAAAACATGGACGTCTGGAAAGCGTCAAAAGGTGCGGTCATGTGATAGTTCGAAGAAAACTCTACTAGGTTTTTGGGTGCCTGTGGGGAGTTTTTTGCTAACTTCCTCGAAAGAAGTTGATGACCTCGGGTTTCTGTTTATTATAGCCTCCTTAGGTCTGTAGTTGAAAAGCAACATTTTTATTTTTTCTCTTGTGCTCGAGGCTGTGCTTCTGATACGGCAGAATCCTTAAAATAAACACCTATATTTGTATGATTCCTAGAAAGAATCTAGAAGAAAAATACCTGCAGGTGACCATATGGAGCTGTTATGGTTAAAGACAGGGATTGATAGCTTTTTAGAATAGGCAGTGATGTAGGGCTGCAACAACTAATCGACAAAATCGACAAAAATCGATAAAAATCGATGATTAAAAGCGTTGGCAACGAATTTCATTATCGATTTGTTGTGTCGCGCAATTATGCGTCTTTCACGGCACTGCGGAGCTGTTTCGTTTTGTTCACGGGCAGTTCATTGTCAATGCTGACTGACTAAATAAAGTTTGAAAAAAAAAACTCTGCAGCGCAAGTTGAACAGAGTGAGGAGGAAGAGGCTGTTTTCAAAGAAAAGTAAGTAAATTTTACAAATGACCAACGCAGCGAAAACTGTTCGACCCAAGTCCTCCAAAGTGTGGGAGCTCTTCACAAAGATAAAAAATGAGAAACATGCCGCTTTGAAAATTGCCGACACGACACGGGAGAACCACACTGATAAACGTAAACGTGTCGGAGTCACGAGGAGGAGGAAGGAGCTGCAGCTGATACAACATGTCTCACTCCCAACTCGTGTTGCAGGTGAGTCTCTACAATTTAACACATTATTCTGTTTCCAAGAGAGAAAACGTAACGTCAGTCTCTCTGGTAGATGAAGCTGTTTGTTTGTTTGTTTGTTTGCTGATTAATGACGGTGATAGAGAACGTGTGTGTTACTTTTTATTTAATTTAATTGGTACAAGCAGTGTTTAAATGTGACATATAAATAAATCTAACACAAAGATAATAATTTAATGATTAAGCTTCAACTTTTAATTTGCTGGCAAAGTCTGAAGACACTGCAGGTATGGCAGGATGAATTGCATTTAAACAGGAATTAAAGTAATTTATTACATCTACTCAAATGTGTGTAATTAAGTATTTTATGTGTGTGTGTGTGTGTGTGTTTAATTGCTCTTTTAGCTACTTTTGCCTGAACCTAACACTGTAAGTGAAACAAGGCATTTCTTGAGTTGCTGTAAATTATGCTATAATACATATTTACTCTCTCATTCCAGAAAACAACAACAACAAACAATGACAGCCTTCATGATGGACAGACATCATGGACACCACAGCAGAAGCTGTCTTCACTGAAATCATCCTTAAATTATCATCACTGACATGAGGCCTCTGTCGATGGTTGAAGACGAAGGCTTCACTACAATGATCCACACTTTTAATCCAGGTTACAATAATCCACACTTTTAATCCAGGTTACAATAATCCACACTTATAATCCAGGTTGCACTCTTCCCTCAATGACACATTTTACAAAGTAGCTACATATTGTGCAAGTATAAAGACACATTTGTATATATTTTTGTGTACATTTATTTTTTTAAGCTATTTGACTAAATTTTATTTTTTATTATTCAGTATTTTACTAACAGAATAGTCAAATAGCAACCTGTTTTTTGTGCGAATTACTATGTCAGTCAAATGTTCAATTTTGGAATAAAGGGGTGGAAATTAAATTTATTTTTAATTTTTTGCCGATTCATCGATTAATCGAAAAAATAATCGGCCGATGAATCGATTATTGAAATAATCGTTAGTTGCAGCCCTACAGTGATGGAAATGTGTTTTAATAAGTTGACGGACAAACAAGAACCTTAGTTAGGAAGGTATAGGGAAATATAACATTATTAGATTCAACTTGTCTGCTGGCCTCCTTAGATAGAGAACTTTACTAATTGCCTTTTATGTATGTGAATGTTTCTGTAAAGTGCCCTGAGATAACTTTGTTATTATTTGGCACTATATAAATAAACTGAATTGAATAAATGCCATGTATATTTGCTGCATGAATGATGTTGGAGTGTGAGTGAGTGTCTGCTGTATGAATGATAGTGCATGTTTGTTAATGTATAACTAATATGGGTTACTTTACAGATGTATAAGATTGAAAACTGATAACTTTAGCAGCCATCTAGTGCAAGGTCACTTAATGACAAGAAATGTACACCGACTTATAAAAGCAAAGGCGGAGGAAAAAATCATCACATCAGGCATATAATTGGTAAGTGACCATTTTATATTAACATAAATTTATTTAAATAACTTTTCAAGACCAACAGGTACAGTTCAAACTGGCAGCCCAGATGGAAAACAGAAATCTCTGCACTCAAGTTGATAAAAACAGGGGAATCCCTGCAGTGTTCTGGTCCTGATCTTACTTCTTCCAGTAGTATGTGCAGATTTTTGCATATCCAACTATGGGGGCATCGAGCTGAATTACACCTTGGGCAAGGCAACTATCTTCCAGTTCGACCTGTGCAGTGTCACAGCGTGTGGAGAACACCAGGCCAGCTGGAGAGGGTATGATCTTTATTTGTGTGTGACGACATTTAACCAAAAAAGATGTATGGATAAATTGCATGTGCTGGAGGCCTGGTGCCCGGCCTGGAGCTCAGTGATTGCCTATACTGGCCCATTTTGGACCCCAGACTACTCAGCCACGTACGCACATAAACTACGGGACGGACTATCCTGTGTCTCCCTCCAAAGCGGGCAACTGATTGGCAAACTTAACTAGAGATGCTGTAGAGGGTCTGGCTGAGCAATTAGGACCTACCTCTCTGATGGCCATACAAAACTGCATGGCACTGGACATGATATTAGCTGAAAAGGGGGGAGCCTGTGCTATGATTGGAGAAAAATGTTGTACTTTCATCCCTAACAACACTGCCCCAGACGGATTGGTGACCAGAGCACTGGAGGGACTGAGAATAGAGTGAGACCATGCACGAACACTCAGGTAGTGAGAACCCCTTAGAAGAATGGTTTTCAAACATGCTTGGTAAATGGAAAACATTAGTAATCTCTCTGTTAGTGTCTGTGGCTACATTTTTAGGGATCATGGTGGTCTGTGGCTGTTGCTGTGTGCCCTGCTGTTGTTCAGTGGCAGTCAGATTCATCACCTCTACAATCGAGAAAGGTGGCAGTGAGCGCCCTCCTGCTTACCAAATGTACAGCCAGGGACGAGACATGGAACTATCTTTAGTGGCCATCGCACCACTACTGGAAGAGGCTGACTGTTCCTGCCAGCTTTAAAGTTGCCTGTTTTGCTAAAATGCTGCATTGTGTGTTTACCAAGAAAGATGAGGGAAAGTTTATTTTCATATACAGGTGGACTCTGGGTCAGAAATGACCACCTTCACAGAGGCATGAGGTGATGTCCTGCTTTCCTCCTTAAAATGAACAACTACCTCAGGGGGGTTTCCAGGACATGCAGAGGTACACCTATTCAGGGATGGATAGTTAGGAGTAATGGTCTCTTTCAGAGACCAAAAGGGGAAAAATGTAAAGATGCTCTCATCTGCTGTGCTGTATTCTCGATGTATCACAACTGTATCTTGTCCTTTATCTGTATCTGCTTGGCTTTTGGATCTGCTTGCCTTTTGGTATCAACAAGTACAGATTGAACTAAGTCAGAGAATGTATTTGAGTTTTTTGTGTACGGGACATGAACTAACAGGGAGCTGCTGGTGTGTGTCCCACCTGATGACAAGATCACCAGTAAACTGGAACAGCAGAAGAAAATAATAAAACAACTCCATAAAAGGACTTCCAGGAAATGAAGACATCAGTTTGAACTATTTAGACAAAGAACTGTAAGAATGTGTGACACGTCTCTGGGTGGAGCTTTTGTGTTTAAATACAGAAGGAACTAAAGCTCCGGTCAAACGTGTCTTGAGTTTTTGCTGTATCTTTGTTGGTTTGGGGTAAGAGCGTCTCCTTTCAGCTGAAAGAGTTAATAAATGTTGATAATACTTTTTAACTTGAATCTCTCTAACTGATTAAATAAAGGTTGATTGATTATGTATGTATGTATTATGTATGTATTATTAGGAAGAGGGCCACCTGCATCATGAAGGACCCCACCCACCCAGCACACACACTTTTTGCCCCACTCCCCTCAGGAAGGAGGTTAAGGAGCATTAAGTGTAGAACCACTAGACTGAGGAACAGCTTCTACCCTGAGGCTGTTAGACTCATGAATCTCTAACTAGAATAATCACTGTGAAAAACCATATCATGTTGCTGCTGATCTGTTTCAATGTTGATGTGTTCATGCGTGCACATCTGCTCACAGACTCATGTTCATGTTTGTGCTGATGTTCAATGTTTTATGTTATGAGTGCTTAGTGTATATTTAGTTTATGTTTTTCTTAGTTCATATCTTAGATGTTATTACTGTTTTTCTTATACATTTTATTGTTGGATGTAACTGGGACCCCGTGTACATAATTTCGCTCCACCACATGTACCACATGAGGTGCAAATGACAATAAAGAAACTCTGACTCTGACTCTGATTATCGTGTCTTTTCTCCATGTATCTCCGAACCAACGAGAGGAACAGGTGAATAGGCTGAAAAGTCTGAGTTGTTGTGTTGATTTTCCTCGACAAGGACCAGATTTAACTTTTTTTTTAGAATTGTCTTTATTTTGTTCAAATTCAAGATGAGATGATTGTTTCCACACCATGCCACAAAGCAGTCCACCAGTTCCCTGTACTCAGCTTCTTGTCCATCTCTGATACACCCGACCACTGCAGAGTCATCTGTATATTTCTGCAGATGACAGGAGTCTGTTTAGTACTGGAAATCTGAGGTGTACAGAGTGAAAAGGAATGGAGAGAGTACAGTCCCCTGTGGTGCTCCTGAGCTACCGACCACCTGGTTAGACACACAACCCTTCAGTCTCACAAACTGTGGTCTGTTTGTCAGGTAGTCTTTGATCCAGGTGATTGTTGAGGCCTCCACCTGAGTCTTCTGGAGTTTTCGACAAAGCAAATCAGGCTGGATTATGTTAAATGCACTGGAGAAATCAAAGAACATGACTCTCACAGTGCTGTCTGCTTTCCTATGCCTAGATCCCTTAAAAAACAAGTTATGTCTCTAGAAACCTCCAGAAATGTCTCTATTTATCTCTGAAGAAACAAACACGAGTAGGCCACAAAGATTAAAGTGAATCATGTTTGCTGCACGTTCCCTCCACGCCCCCACCACAAAGGTACTATGTATGATCTGGGTTCTCTTCTCTGCCTGTGTTAGTCATAACTCAGCCGGTCATTTCCTGTTTGCAGAGTTCGGCTTTTGGATGTGTGTGTGTACTTGTGTAATCTGCAGCTGTCTATACAAACAAACACTAATAATTTTATAAAGGACAGAGACATGGCAGAGGAAATTCATCTCCTTTACTGACTTCTTCCCTACATCAACCCACTCCTGAGGCTTCTCTGGCTTTAACTTGTCACTTCTTTCTCTTTAAACAGAATCCTTTGCTGTTGTTGCTGACTGTTAGATCTAAATGGATTCTTCTTTCTGATTATGTACATTAGTACACACAAACTGGAAGTCTTAGGGAGTTGAAGTCATCTGTCTAAATATAGATTTTGTTGTGCTATGTTCATCCTGTTAACACAGATTACACAACGGTGAGCAAATCTGACATTACTCACCGTTACTGCTCGACTCATTAGTGCAGGGGTGATGGCACTGGCCTGATCTACCCATATACAAACCACACACACACACACACACGCCCAACACACACTGTATGTGTAACATCTGCAGACATAAACGTGTCACGCTCATAAAGGAAATATGAAAAAGCACACGCGTTACTTTAAATTTGATTTTTGTGTACTGGCACTGACAGTACACAAAAAAAAATTAT
>NC_056514.1:19270127-19287654 GCF_014905685.2 Nematolebias whitei | reverse complement strand
CTATATATATATATATATATATATATATATAATACATACAGTGTATACACATCTAAGCATACATGCTCATATACATGTATATAAATATGCATATGTACTTGTGTATATATACATACATACACATACATAAGTAGAAAATGTACAAATATTTAATAGTTTCTATTTGATAGGCGCTTCCCTGTGTTTCTTTGTTTTTACGGGTAATAAATTTAATAACTGAGAGATTTGTACAGTAAGAAATACATTTTTGTTCTATTTTGGTTATAGGACTTTATGATGAGTGCTGATTGTTCATTTTATTGAGATCTCTCTCTTTTCATTCATTCATTTAAATTTTTTTAAAATCCAAATCAATCAAGTAATTGTTAGGTGCAGCTTGTAATAAAATACTCTTTAAAATGTATGTGGGGGAATTCATGAGCTTAACAAAGACGTTTCTATTCTTTTTTCCAGGAAAACGTCTTAAATAAGAGAACTGCAATAAAAAAGCTGCTTAACTGTACGCAGATAAATGGAGTAAAAACAACTGGAGTAGGTCAGAGGTCAGATTGACATGCTTAATATCCCTCAAAACACAATCATCTTTTTAGAAGATTTCTCTACAGGAAAGATTTCATCAGCAACGTGAGTCCAGGGCATAAACAGAAAGCCGTTATCCAGAGCTACACTTCCTGTCAAACTGTTTTTTACAGGATCTATGTTTTAGATCTTTTTCAAATAGAAGTCTCTTTTGAAAGTCATTAGGAGATTAAACGTCTGACAAAGGCTGCTGCTGTTGTTTCCTTCTGACATGTGGCTCAGATCCACTGCACTTCACCTTCCAGTCATGCATTTCTGACAAAGCTTTATACAGGAAGTTAAAAAAGAGGTGCTGTGATCTCTGCAGCGCAAACTACTGCATTACACCTTTAGGTTACAACCACAGTGACCTGTTTAAAATGTCACATGGTGAAAAATGGAAAGTACCAACACTTTTTTAATGCATGCATTCAGAGAAACTCTAAGCCTCACTGTGCCTGGCCTTGCCTGGAAATGAAGCTAACTGTTTTAAATCAGATCATGAGACTAAAACAGAGTTTATTGCAGCAAAGCAGAGAATAAACAGCCTGATTCTGTGTCAGAGTCACAGTCAGAGAGGTTTTATTGTCATTTCAGTACATATTTGAAATGAAACAGTGTTCCCCAGGATCACGGTGCAACACAGAACATAACGTGCAAAAACAATACAACATAAAGTGCAGATACACAACAGCACAATAAATACAAACAGACCTTTAATAAATGCAAAAAGATATCTAACCTAATCTAAACGTTCTAATCTAAACAAGTAATTAATTCAGAGATTCATAGACTCTTTATTGTCATTTGCACCTCATGTGGTACATGTGGTGGAGCGAAATTATTTACACAGGGTCCCAGTTACATCCAACAATAAAATGTAAAAGAAAAACAGTAATAAGATCTAAGATATGAACTAAGACTAGAATTAAGAGACAAGACTAGAGACGCATGTTGATAGTACATGTGTAGGTGGTGTATGAGGTAGAAACATTCTGATATGTGGTTAGCAGTGCAAAGTTTTTTCAATTTTTTTTTATAGCAGCAGAGATAAAAACTGTGTAAGGTGCAAACATGCAAAAATTTGAAGCAGATTGTAAAAACGTACGAGTAGAGAAGTCACAAGTACAACACATTTAGGTTGTGTTTGTGTGTCAGAGTCCAGGGTTGAGGAGTCTGACGTCTTGTGGGATGAAGCTGTTCCACAGTCTGGTTGTGTTGGTCTGAATGCTGCAGTACCTTCTCCCAGACGGCAGGAGAGTAAAAAGTCCATGTGATGGGTGAGACGGGTCCTCCACAATGCTGAGGGCTTTTCGGATGCAGCGGTTGTTGAAAATGTCCATGAGAGATGGAAGAGATGGAGAGACCCCGATGATCTTTTCAGCTGTCTTCACTATTTGTTGGAGAGAGTTGCGGTTCGATGCAGTGCAATTCCTGAACCAAACAGTGATGCAGCTGCTCAGAATGTTCTCAGTGGTGCCTCTGTAGAAGGTGGTGAGGATGGGAGGTGGCAGATGAGCTTTCTTCAGTCTCTTCAGAAAGTAGAGACGATGCTGAGCTTTCTTGGCGATGATGCTGGAGTTAAGGGTCCAGGTGAGATCCTCTGCCAGGTGAACACCAAGGAATTTGGTGCTCTTGACAATCTCCACGGAGGACCCATCAATGTTCAGAGGGTGGTGGTGGTGGTGGGGGGAGTTTCCCTTGGTGATTTCCTAAAGTCAATGGCCATCTCTTTGGTTTTGTAAACATTCAGAGAGAGGTTATTGACTTTGCACCAGTCTGTTAGCCGTTGCACCTTCTCTCTGTACAGTGACTCATCAGTATTGCTGATAAGTCCCAACGCAGTTGTGTCATCTGCAAACTTCATGTTGGAATTTGAGCTGTGCATTGCTGTACGGTCATGAGTAAGCAGCGTAAACAGCAGTGGGCTGAAGACACAGCCCTGGGAAGCTACGGTGCTCATTATGATGATGCTGGAGGTGTTCTTTCCGATACGGACGGACTGAGGTCTCCCAGTCAGGAAGTCCAGGATCCAGTTGCAGAGAGAGGTGGTCAGGTCCAGTGTACAGAGGAGACAGGAAGAACAAACAGAATCTCTCACTCAGTCACAACCTGGCAACTCCGTGCAAACTTTAGCAAAACATGGCAACCATTTGCACAGTTTGCTGCGCTGTCTTCACAATTGTGCACACATGCACGGTGAGTTATGCACGTGGTGAATGTCTGTGTCCTTATGCATTACTGTCTATCCAAATGTACACGTACAACTGATTAACTGAAATAAATGGTTCAAGATCACATCTGATCAATCATAGCAAACATAAAAACAGGTATAACTAACATTTGATGTGGATGTAGATATGTCATCCTCAGCACATACTGAGAGCTATACATTGAATATTTTTGTTTCAAACCTTGATAATAGTTATTGGAGGTATCCCTGTTAGTCTGTTAGCAAAATATCTCCTAAACCAGTACACTGGGTGGATTTTAATAAATCTTTCTGAAAGTAATCATTGAATGAACATCTGCAACTCAGACCTTTAAAGACAATTCAATCCAAGATATCTGCCACAGCTAATCAAACTTAGTAAATGCAAAAATGGCTAAAATTATGTCACTTCTACAGAATTTGAACTAAAATTCTGGTACGATAACAAAATAAATCTAGAAATGTCATTTTTTTAGCATCTCTCCTGATTTAAAGAAGCATTTCCTTTTTGCTGCTTGTAAAGATTTTAGTTGAGTTACAAAATCCTAAATCTGTGATGTGGAGCTGCAGACTAAAGCATAAAACTTGTAAAACCCATTTCACAATACTTTCATATAAGTGGTAAATAATCAGATCATTGCTGTGATTGTTGACATTAATTTAATAGTCAATAAAAGTCCTCTCTGGAGGATAAATCACATAATGACTGCAGACATGGGAAGGGAAATAAAATGAAAGTTTGACAGGCAGGACAAGCGACAGAGGAAGCGTCTTGGCTGACACTCATGAAGCTGCTTTGTGTTGACTGCATGGTGACAGGAAGGTCACCGCCATAATAAGAGTCTAGTGGAGTGTGACCTCGCCTGGAAACATGAATAAGCCTCCTCAGGATCCGTCCCTCCTTCCTGCCAGCCAGTAAACACGCTGTACAACAGCTTCCTCTGTTGGCTGGCGTTGTATGAAAACTTAGTGATAAGTGACCACAGATGCCTCACAGGGAAACGACAGCCGGGGACTACAGAGCAGAGTATTCAGAGTGGATAATGAAGGTTGTAATTGTGGCTTCAAGTCAAGAAATTACTTATTTAGGATCTCCACAGAATAATTTAAAGGCCTTTGGTAGACTGGAAAATCATTTGTGGACCTGTTAATGAAACCAGGATGATGAGTTACCACATTTATTTTCCCTTTGGGATTAATAAAGTATTTCTGAATTAAATTGAATTCATGCTCATGATGACAAGATTCAAACTGATATTCCACTTTTTTAAATTAATCTCTTTAATTCATAACATCAAGCTATTTTACTTATACCGATGATTTTTCAGAACACATCCATCCATTATCTTTACCCGCTTCTTACTTTTTGGATCGCAGGGGTCACTGGGGGCCCATATCCAGCAGTCACAGAGGTGGGGGACACCATGGACAGGTCTCCAGTTCATCACAGGGACACAGAGACAAACAAGACAAACAACCATTCACTCTCTCACCTAGGGACAATTTAGAGTTACCAATCAGCCTAACATGCATGTTCTTGGTCTGTGGGAGGAAACCAGAGTAACCGGAGAAAACCCACACATGCACGGAGAGAACATGCAAACTCCACCCAGAAAGGTATTTGATCCGGCGACTTTCTCGCTGAGAGGCAGCAGCTCTACCAACTGAGCCACCGTGCTGCCTTTATCAAAAATGGTAAATGGACTGTACTTATATAGCACCTTTATTTAATCAAGATACTCAAAGTGATTTACACCACACTGTGTCCTCATTTACCCATTCATACAGCACTCTACTAGATACAAAGAATAACAAATACAAATAACAATATATACAAATACTACTACTAATACTACTATACAAAGAATAATCAGTGCTTTTATACATTCATACACTGATGGGACACACATCGGAGGCAATGAGGGGTTCAGTGTCCTGCCCAGGGACACTTCGGCATGTGACTACTGGTGGAATCAAACCCCCCAACTCTCTCATTGGACGACTGCTCTAGCCACTCAGTCACAGCCATCCAAAATCAATCAAATAAAAAAAACAAATGAACGTTATCTTCTAAATATAAAGGTCTTGTTTTTCAAAATCTTCCAAACTAATACCAAAGTTCATGCTCAATAGTCCGGGTATAAAGCCAACAATGTTCAGTCAGGTCATCTGGACGGTTTCTTGATTTGTTGAGACGTTTCGTCTTTCATCTCAAGAACTTCTGACTCTGGACTGACTCTACTTTGCCTTAGGGGGCAGACAAAAAAAAAGAGTATTCAGAAAGCTTGTAAACTACGGTACTTCACCAATTCTGTTTTGTAACTTTGACTCAAGTGATCAACACAAAAATATGACGGATTCATCCTTCTTCACAAGTTTGACAAAACTCAGCTTTTATAACAATCCTTCAAACAAATGACTAAAACCATACATTTATGCATGAATGTCCACACAGTGCTGGACAGGAAGCCAAACATTGATAAACTCAGAGGATGGTGGTTGTACCCTCTCGGGGCAGCTATCCCCTGCCCTGACAGGGTATTTAGTTGTATTATACCTTCAGTATCAGCTAACAGGCTCAGCTTCAGTACTTCTTTCTTCAGACAAGTGGAAAACCTATTTACGCTTCAGTCCAGCTCCTAATGAAATAAACTTTGCACAAATGTAGCCATAGCCATCAGTCATCATCTCCTCATGCACTTATTACAGTGATCCACTGTTGAACTTTCTGTGACCCATGTGTCCACTGAACCTTTCGTTCACCTCCTGACAATCCGTCTGGTTTTATTGAGTTCAGGACTCTCAATCCCAACAGCTGGTCAGTTTATGTCTCTTCTTCTGAGCTGCAAACACTTGAGTCAGACTAAGTGATAGAAAGTGGATTAGTAAAACAGGAAATGCCCATTTATTTTACATTTCTCATAAAGATGTTGGTCATTTGGGGGTTTTCATTACTTTTTGAAATGAATATATGGCAACAAGCATTATGGGAACTTGACTTGTTTTTCAACCAGTCTTCTAACAGTTTACATAAAATCCTTTGGCAGCAAAAGTCATCTTGGCTTTTATTAGCATGTAAAATAATAATAATTATAATAAAGAACATGATGCTGCTGTTGAGAAACCATGACATAAAAAAGGAAGATAGAAGAAAATGACAGAGCCCACGAGAGAGAGGATTAAAGATATCTTCAAACCAGACCTTTGGGATCAGATCGTCATTATTTGGTCATTCAGGGGTGACGCAGGATAAAAATAATGCCAATGATGAATTAAATAATATAATGATACATTTATTTATTTCATGATGTATTCATTTATTTAATTTTGTCACTTTTAACCCTCCATACCCAGCTGCCTCAGTAACTATTACAAGTCCGTCCATCCATCCATCCATCCAGCCATCCAGCCATCCATCCATCCATCATCTTTACCCGCTTCTTCCTGTTTGGGTTGTGGGGGTCACTGGTGCCCATGTCCAGCTATTGCAGTGTGAGAGGCGGGGGACACCCTGGACAGGTCTCAAGTCCATCACAGGGACACATAGAGACAAACAAGACAAACAACCATTCACTCTCTCACTCACACCTAGAGATAATATCAAGAGTTACCAGTCAGCCTAACATATGTTTCTGGTGTGTGGGAGAAAACCAGAGTACCCGGAGAAAACCCACATATGCACGGAGAGAACATGCAAACTCCACCCAGAAAGGCCCCCAGCCAGGATTTGAGCCGTGGCGACCTGCTCGCTGAGAGGCAGAAGCTCTACTAACTGCGCCACCGTGCTGCCCGCCATTAAAAGTAATTGAGCAGATTTAGACTAGTGTAGGAGAACAACACCTCAGAAAAAGAACAGCTCAGCTCAAACAAACATGATTCCTGTGTTTTTGTGTTTGAAACTGTAAAATTAAAGATTAATCTATTCCCTTGGGAACAGACATTGTTTTACAAATATTCAGCTCAGCTCAGAAACTCCTTAATTGTCTTAATGTAATTAAAAAAAACTGTCACTGCGTTAACCTCACTGACAATATGAACTCATTTCCCATGAAACGGACAGATCGTTTTAATGAGAGATTTTGTTCAACTGACCTCGGAGTTTTTGAAACATCTGAACTCACTACTTTGATATCTTCCTTTATCGAAAAGGAGTATTTCTCCCAGAACGGTTCCCATGAAGATAACATCATAAGAACTCTTTGTTTAATGATCTTCCTTTTCCGGAGATGGACAGTGACACCTTTGGTAAAACATTACATGTTTTAAGTTTAATCCTAAATATGTCATACCTGAATGTTTATTCATGAAAATGTGTGTTTTAAGTAATCTTTCTTTAAGATAATCATTTGTCTTATTTTCTCTTTTAAAATGAAAATTTTTAAGGCAGAGAAAAGGGACTCTAGATTTATTTAACAGGCCTTTATGAAAAAACAAAGCCAAAAGTTAGGACCACCCCTCCTGAGGTAGACCTTCATCTCTGTTCTACACAGACCGTAAGTTGCACTTCTTCTAAGAAAATTTTTGGAGAAAAACACACGCTTTGAAGAGACGTTCCGAAGCCAACAGAGAACTGGAGAGAGAAGAAACCCAGCTTCTGCACTTGACCTCAGAAAGGAGAGAAGCATCCTTTCTGCAGACGACTTGGAGCAGAGACGAGACAAAAGATACAGAAGTTACCCAGCAGAACCAGAACCAGGCATTAACCCGAGAGCTGTCTGCCAGGCAACCATCACACCGCAGAGTGGTAAATCCCAGCTGTGGACCTTTGTCCCTCTAACGATGACAGGTGAACTTTGAGGAGACTTCAACCTCTCAGTCATCGGAACATCTGAGGCTGATACCATTTAAGCAGCTGTCGGAACCATTCTGACCATCTGACATCCTGGTAGGAGAGACTTTTCAATGCCTCTCTGGTGACCCTACATCACGACTTATCAGACAAACTTAGCTCACCTTAGACACAATTTTAACTACTTCACAAACAGAAACCAGTCCTAAGTCTGCCTTTTAAGTTTCACTAATTTGAATAATCAATTAGACCTTTGATGCAAAGCTATTTGTTATTCAGTTAACTTTTGTCACGCATAATTTTCATCATATATATCACTGATTATTTTTATAATAAAATACATAAAATCAACTGAATTTGTGATTATTTTGGCATGTCTGTGTGAATTAACTGATTTGATGCCCTTTAAACACGAGAAAAGAACTCACTACATTATTTTGGTGTAAATAGAGACTGATTTTTCCTCTTCGAGAGGTGGTGCCCACACAACGAGGTTATTTGCATAGTACATGCATATCTTATGAGCTTAACTCATAACTGATCATTAACAATATGTATTAAGCCCCATATCGCTACACTAGGAACACAATTTTTACAAATCTGTAAACAACACAAAGCAGCAGCTTATGAGAAATGTATATGAAAACTACATTTCAGGCCAAAAAAGGGGTTTTAAGTAAGTTTGGTAGCAAAGTCTCACCAGTTGTTTCCTAAATGTGACCAAATTGCATGTGGAAAGGAAACAAGGGGGAAAGAAAAGAATATTAAAGTTGGTATTAAAGGGAAATTAATAAAATCCTGGACATTATCCATGCTGCTGATTATTTCATGCTGCTGTATTCATTCATTCATACTCATCTACTCACACAGACTCATGTTCGTGCTGCTGTTGTTTGGCGTATTGTTTTGCACTATTAGTGTTTAGCATATTTCTTAGTTTCTATCTTAGATCCTTAACCAGTGTTTCCCCTACCATTATACAAGCGGGGTGCCCCACCCCGTCAACAGAACTGAGCACCCCATCTACCAAACCGAACTTGCCCCCCCACCCGGCACTGACATAGCACTAAGCTAGCGGCGCGAAATACAAGCTCTCTAGCTAAAAAGCTAAAGGCAGCGCTCACATTGTCTCTGCCCTCAAGCTGAACGTTCCCCGCCCCCACTCAAAAACTGCTGCACTCACACATGTGTCCGTCCCCCCATGAACAAAAATCATGGATGAGATGAGCACCCCGCCATGGCAAGTTAACTGGGGAAACACTGTTAGTACTCAACAAAGTCCATGTTGTTAGTACTGTTTCTTTGTACAATTTATATTTTTGCTATTGTTGGATGCAACTGGAACCCTGTGTACACAATTTCATTCCACCTCATGTACCACATGTGATGCGAATGACAATAAAACCTACTTGAACTTGACAAAGTTCATGCGATTTTTATCCATCGTCATCAGTGATAGTCTTCATCCTGCAAGGATGAGCTCACTTTTAACAAAAACAAGAAAATGCAATTATTTTAAAACAATAAAACCGTGCTCATTACTTTGAAGGTAAAAATGTGTTGTTTATGTCTGGATTCTCAAAGGTTTAGATTGTTGGGAGTTCAGAATCATGTTTCAATGCTTCAATTTGTGCATTTTGTTTTAGCTACGCAAGAATCCGTTTGTTGTGCTGAAGCTTTTTGAGATCTTTTTATGATCATAAGAGTAGGAGGGACTTTAAAAAGTATTGACATAATTTATCATTTTTAATTACTTTTGCTATAAACACTTATCTGTAAAAGGAAATTAAACATTATCTTTATTTTTTGATAAACCGAAAATGTTTTTGTTCAAACTTTCAAATCTACAGCTATTTATTTCTTTACCATTGTGATTAAATGTCTGTGGAAATACAAAAGTAAAATTCTACTGAGGCCCATTTAATCCTGCTAAATTAAAGGCTGAGCGTTTCTTGAAGGGATGCTTATCGCCCGCCTCCTTGAGTTTTAATCTGAGATCATCTTTCAGTGGCAAGTGATGGAAGAAATTCAAATCCCTCTAGTTTTGGATGTAATTGATGCATTCTGCTGTTTCCAGTTTTACCTGCCTTCAACATTCTTCTACCTGCAGACTTCATTAAAGTTGTTTTTATGACATTAAAAAACTGCACCACCTGAGGGTAGCAGAGCTGCACACAGACAATTTCATGCAAAAAAAATAAAAAAAGTACAGTAAAATGCTGGAGGGAACCATGTAAAAACAAACCAGTTCTCCAGCATGGTGCACTTGAATGAGGTTTCAGTATGAACATGAATGTGCATCTCACACGTGGGAGAAATAAACCTGCTTTTTGGTATCGTCCTTTCTCCTCCTCAGCCTGTTTGAACTCGCTGACGGGCTGCGAGTGCCAGGTGAGACAACGAGGAGAAACGCCTGCAAAGTGCTACCCTGGTTAAACAAACACAAACTGTATTTACACCTGCGTACACAGAGACGAGACAAGTTAAACATCATGGAGGATGCTGTCAACTTCCTGTTTAAAACTGAGCACGAGCGTTGTGCAATATTTGCTGTAACAGCTAAAGAGAAAAAGTAACTAGAACTAGAAAAATTGCATTTCCTGCAAAAATGCAGTGTGAATGCTTACTGCTGAAGAATTAGCTGAAAAACAGCTTAAATGAGCTAAAAACAGCTGAAATGAGCTAAAAACATGCTGTAATAGAAGAACAAGTCAGAAGAAGAAAGCAGAAATAACGTTTGCTGAATTTGGTTTAAATAAGCAGAAATAAGCACAAATATTCAGAAACTAGCTAAAAAAAGACTTAAATTAACACAAAATAGCTGAAAAGGCAGAAAGAAGCTTAAACTACCAGAAGTAAGTGGAAGGAGCTGAAATGAGCACAAAAAATATGAAATTAGCTGAAAAAGCTCAATTTAGCACCAAACAGCTGTAGTGAACTAGGCCTGATGTCAAATCCTTGACCTTAAGGACCTTGTGGGACAGAAACTGTCATTTCATTGATTTGAATCCAGAAATACAGGTTGACCCATCCTGAGACTTTCTTTCTTGAATTAATCAAGTGAAAGAAGACTACTTTCGATTATCATTACTATTTTACAAATGTTTGATAATCAAATTGTGTTAGTTCAAACAATATTTAAATGTTGAAGTGAACTACTCATTTTTAATTAACTGTGAAACAGTAATAATGATTTTTTATCCTCATTCAAAGTGAAATCAAGTTGGAATATGTTACAGAGTAATGATTCAATTTCTTGATCGTCTGTTTGAAATGAGCAAGTTGTGTAAGTTGGTCAAAGTTCAAGTTTCGGTCAACTGCAAGTTTACTGAAAAAGAAATGTCATGTTTAACTTTTACAGCAAGATACTAGAGAATTGACTCCACGAAGTCTGAGTTCTTCATAATATCTTCTGTCTGTTCTTAAACAATCTTAATCTTTTTCCTTGACTTTTTAATAACACCTTACATCACAAAACACACCTCTGTTTTGGTCCATCGACCAATCAGAAACTCCCAAATGAACCGGAAATAGAGCTCTTTAAATGTCGGTACTTCCTAGTTCAACCCAGTTGGAGTCGGGTGGAGAGTTTGCAGCTCCAGTCGTTTGGGAGAACAGAAGTCCAGCATAATCCAGAGCTCTTCCGAGTCTTGTGGGAATTATGACATCTTCCACCTCTGAGTGGAACTTCTGAAGGACTCCACTCATGTGAAGTCCACTCGTGAGGTGAACTGTTGTTGACGAAGTCCCGCCACCACTCCGGACGGTTCTCTGCCATCCTACGGAGACGCTGGACCGGTAGCTTAACTGGAGCTCCGCTTCCACTGATTCATCGTCAGAGAGGTAATGAGTCGAGTTCACTACCGAGCGTACCGAGGAAAGCTGGGTCGAATGGAGGGTGCCGTTCTGTTCAACACTTTTCACTCACACACACACCATCTCCCTCCCTCTAAACTTCAATCTTTAAACTCTTCTATCTGCTAGCAAATTAATCCAGATATTTCCAGAAATGTCTGTTGTGAAGTTTTTCAACCATCGCCGTATGGTTAATGTCTGTTGTACTGCTGGAAGTGAGAAAACAATCGCCGTATTGTCTACTCCTTGTAAAACTTGCTAAATTAGCCATGTTGTTATTTTCCAATTTGCCAATTAATGTAAATGTATGATGTTAAAATTTTGATTCTGAAAATAAATGACCACGTTCATTTTGATGGGTCAAAGATAATTAACGTCTCACGTTACATTTTTAATTATTCAATGCACGATATTATCCAGTCCAGAAAAATGAAAGAATCCGTTTAATTTATGAATATATATCAGCATATGTTCATCTACACAGCTAAAAAGTATCTGAAATAGAAGAAAACTGTGAAACTAGCAGGAAAAAAGCTGAAACAAGCATAACAAGCTAAAATGAGCAGAAAGAAGTTAACTACCAGTAGGCTAAAAGTAGCAGAAATTACCACAAAAATCTTTAATCTAAAAACAGCTGAAATTAGCTAAAAATGCTAAAAATAAAAAAGTAGCTGAAAAGATAAAACAAACTTAAATTAGAAGAAGAAAACAGAATTGTTTGCTGAAAGATGAGCACAAAAAGTGGACAGTATCTGAAAAAGCTGAAATTAGCATAAAACAGTTTAAAAGTAGCTTAAAAGGCAGAAAGAAGCTTAAATTACCAGAAGGAAGTGGACAGAGCACATTTTTGCTGAATTAGGCTGAATTTTTTTTTTAACGAATGCAAAAAAATGTGGAATTAGCTGAAAAAGCTTCAATTAGCATCCATCCATCCATCCATTTTCTTTACCCGCTTATTCCATTTTGGGTCACGGGGGTCGCTGGTGCCCATGTCCAGCAGTCACTGTGCGAGGGGCGGGGTACATCCTGGACGGGTCGCAAGTCCATCGCAGGGACACATGGAGACAAACGAGACAAACAACCATTCACTCTCTCACTCACACCTAGGGACAATTTAGAGTTACCAATCAGCCTAACATGCATGTTTTTGGTCTGTGGGAGGAAACCGGAGTACCCGGAGAAAACCCACGCATGCACGGAGAGAACATGCAAACTCCACCCAGAAAGGCCCCAGGACCGGGGTTTGAACCAGGGACCTGCTTGCTGAGAGGCAGCAGCTCTACCAGTTGCGCCACCATGCTGCCTCTTCAATTAGCATATAACAGCTATATAGTAGCTGAAATAGTAGAAAAAGCTTAAACTTGCAGAAATAAGCCGAAAGGAACAGAACAAGCTGAAATTAGGTTCATGGCTCTTTATTGTCATTTGCATCACATGTGGTACATGAAGTGGAATGAAACTGTGTACTCAAGATCCCAGTTACATCCAAAAATATCAAAAATATAAAAATAAATAGTATACAAGGATCTAAAATATACACTAAACACTAATAATGTAAAATAAAATGTTTTTTTTCCTCTTAACAAGGCTTTTTTTTTTTTTTTTTGACTGATGCGACCTATACGCCGGAGCAACTGGTAGTCCAGGAAATACGGTAATCCTTGGATTCACATCAGGTCTGTTTTTTAATCATCTTCTGGGATATCGGCACAAGCAGCATCTCAGATTATCTTTCATCTTAGCAGCAGGATTTAAGCCTGTTTGACCCTGAGCAGTAAATACAGAAGGAATACACCTGTGTCTTTCTCACACACTTTATTATTAGTATTGATGATGAGCGAACCACAGAAAATCAAGGAAATCACTTAAAGGTTTGAAGGAATGCATATCGCTCGCAGCCTTTCATCTCACCATGTTAGACTAAGATTATCCTAAACTGAAAAAGACTTGTGGCCATTTTGGTCAAACCATAAAAATAATGTTAAGCACTTTATAACAAACCTTGCACAAACTGTCAAAACCCTTAATATGTGGTTCGTGAGATATTTGGCTAACAGACAACAGAGGATGACTCCAAGAGTTAAGGCCAACATCTTACGCAGCAGTGCTGCACAGTGTGCAACACTCAGAGTTCATGTTGTGTACGACTCTCAGCTACTACCACTGCAAAATGTAGCTCATTGTGAGTAACCGTGGCTGAGATGTAGCCATTTATGTGTTTGCTCTGGTCGATTAGTTTATGCATCCATCTTGAACTTAGTTAACCCCAAAAGCTAATCAGTTGCAGATGCACATTCAGTGGTTACATTTGGGGAGTTTCATTCACATTTGTCCAGTGGTTCATGAGAAGTTTTGCTAACAGACAAACGAGCTCACATGCACAGACACGGGTAAAACTTTATAAAATAAAGGAAGGTTCATTGTAATGCTGTTGAATGTGTTAAACAGATGGTTCTCACAAAAGATGCTGAGACCCCTCCGGCTCTGGAGACCCCACCCTGAGACCCCCGCGTGCCGCAGCAGAACTCCGTGTGTGATGGAGATGCTCGGAGCTCCTCCGCTCTCTGAGCTCTCCGACAGCCGGAGTGAGGAGCGACAAGCCCCGCTGCTCCGTCCCCGCGCTTACCTTTAAACCGAGTCCGGCTCCTGCCGCACCGTGCAGCCCCGACAGGTCCACCGAGCCACCGGGTCACTTCACAAGTTATCCCTGCAGCTTCATCACACGAAGAAGAGTCCAGGGTCTTCTTCGTGTGTTCTATTCCACGACAGGGCGGCGTTCACGTGAATTAAAAATGTAAACACGAATTGTTCGACTCAAAGATCTGGTTTTGTTCTGTTCTGCGGAGTTCTCTGAGCAGTTTCGGTGCATCTGCGGTGTCTCCCGGGTCCTCCCCCCCCCGCTCCCCCACTGTGCAGCTGGATGACAGGAGTCGGACCAGGCAGACACCGCCACCTGCCGGACAAACGTGGTAACTGCAAGAAAGGACGACTTGAATATATATTGTATTTACCCGCGACCCTAAAAGGAAGAAGCAGGTAAAGATAATGGATCATGGATGGATGTACAGTATTTATTCGTATTTAACCTTTGCTATATACAGGTAGTCTCATGAGGACTCATTTTCAAGAGAAACCCATTTGGGAGCAGATTGTGGGGGTCAAAGGGCCTTGCTCAAGGGCCCAGAGTGAGGTAAATGAGGGTGGAGGCATGTGTGGGTGTTTCACCTTTCCCACCCACATTTTGATGTCGGTCCAGGAATATGGACAGTACGGTGGTGCAGTTGACAGAATTGCTGCATCTCTGGTTCAAATTGTGGTCCGGGGGCCTTTCAGAGTAGAGTTTGCATGTCGTCTCCGTGCATGCGTGGGTTTTCTCTGGGTACTCCAGTTTCCTCCCACAGACCAAAAACATGCATGTTAGACTGATCAGTAAATAAATTGTCTCTAGATGTGAATGTCTCGTTTGTCTTTGACAGATTGGAGACCTGTCCAGGTGTCCACTTGAATAGGAGTAAAGGAGTCCTTGAGGCTCAAATGGGATTTACCTGTAGAAATAAAAGGTTGCATTAAAAAAAAAAAAAATCCATTTCCCTTCTTAGGGTTTTCTTTCCCACTTTTCATTCCCCATGCACATAGTTTTCCCCAGAAAACTTGTTACTTGGGTTCCTTCTCAATCTTTCTCCTTCAAGGTTTTCCCTATACTGGAACAGCTGGACTTATCAAATCTTAGGGCAAAGACCAGAAGTTCTTCCTGCTCAGTTTAGACAAAGCTTCAAAAAAAAAAAAAAAAAAAAAAAAGTGCCACCTTCTGTCCTTTAACAAGACTGACAAAAATCTCCCTCATGTCCACCTGATCAAGTTTATCTTGGTGTATGTGGCAGACTGCTACATGTCCTAAGCCTTCTTGAAGCACTTAATATTTCAGGCTCAGTTCAAGTCGAGCACAGCACAAGTATATCCTGAGCAACAGTTCTTTGTGTGAAGGAGCGTGCACAGAGTCTCTTGCATTCAACAGCCTTGTACCATGGGTAGTGTGGAAGAATTTAAATACAATGTTAAATAAGACTAAACAGAAATTGGGAAAAGTGAAGCACTGGATACTTCCATTCTAAAAAAAAAAATCGCACAATTTACAAAATTTTTAAGCTGAGAAAAAACAGAGTTATTGGGGGGGGGGGGGGGGGCGCAGCAGGATAATAAAAAAATAAAATAAAAAGTTGCAAGCAGCAAAACAACGTTTTCAAACTGGAAACTGGCAGAAAAGTGATTTTAAAAAGTGAAACAGCACAAAACACTAAAAGTTTTGGCAGGAATGTCCTTAATGAATTGACGTTTTGATTTCAATTGACGAAATGGCACCAACTGGGGGAACACAGCTGTTACCAAATAATGTTTGGAAGAGAAATGAAGTTTTGGTGAAAAACACATTAGTTTTTATTTGGATTTTATTTTGAAAGGAATGCAGCTTCAGACCATTGCGTCATCAGAAGATATTTTGCTTGATGACAATTAGTTGCAAAGGTTCGTCCGGCAGCAAGTGGCAGTTACACGAGGAGGATGATTCAGCTTCCTGCAGTCAGGTGCATGGTAGCAGCCTTTGATGAAATGCGAAGCTGTGGACAAAAATAGTTTATTTCCCACTCAGTCAGTTTTGTGGTTTAAATGATCAAAACTTTAAAAATAAAAAATAAAGTGGTTTGTACTCACGGTGATCGTGGTAGACGACGTGGCCACAGACTTGGTCGTCTATGGAGCATGAAACTACAGGATGTGGACAGTATATGGCACCGCCACAGTAACATTTCAGGGCTTCACCTTGGAAACAAACAAATTTGATAGAACATACCAGGTGTGTTTTTATTCATTCAATTTAATAAATTCTAGGTTTGCAGATTTACTCACTCTGGCTGACAAGCACCAAAACCAAAACTGCAAGAATCACTGGCTTCATGTTTTCACTCTGACCACACCAGATTCTGTTCAAAATGAAAGCTCTTTACAATTACACAAACTATTATTTAGAATACGCAGACGTTAAAAATACAGACACAACTCACCTGGTAAAGTGTCCTGCTGAAAGGTGACCTGGTAAAAGTAACCAGAGCAGCACGCTCCTTTGATTGTGGTCAGGTTGCACGAGAGAGCAATTTTCAGTTTTTCAGGAGGATGTTGCAGCTGTGGTAAACTGAGAACACCTGTTGCTTCTGACTGTGGAGTACTGATCAGTAACGAGAGGAGGAGAACCAGGAACTGGAACCCTCATACTTTAAAGCACAGCTAAAATGTTTAAAAAATAAAATAAAGCCAAATGACGTAGAGGTCTTGGGTGCAGCTGAGGGTTACTTGACGTCTGTTTTAGGGGCCACAGTTCTGACAGGCAGCATCTCTTGGTACAAAAGGGACAATTAAGTTTAGCTGGCTAAGTGTGTGTAGCAGTACTGATCCAAGTGCAGTGTAACAAGAAAAAGCCACAACAGAATGAACTGCAGGACATTGCTGAAGTAAAAAAAAAAGGTGAGAGCATAGCTGTCAATATATGAAAGACAGTAAATGATGATTGTCATCCTAATCAGGGAACGTCTGGCATAGAGCAGAAGTTTTTCCAGCCACACTAACGTCCTCCTTGAGTGTGGTGATCACAGCCCTCACAACGTGCGCGTGTTAGTTTCCTCATCCACTTCATGTCAATGGGGATAAAACAAGTGCCTTGTGACATAAGAATCTACGTTCTTTCTCAAAATCAAAGTGATATTTGTATTTTTGAGACAAATGTTAAGATGTAAGTCAGTATTTGACTTAATCAAATGAAACAACCAGCCACTGTTTTTATTAACTCCGTTTAACACATGGGGCGCACTCGGACACCAAAAGAAATACCTGATGTACTATGGATCAAAACAACACAGTACAAAAATACATGTATCTTTACTAAAAAAATATGTGTCTATTAAAAAGATTTAGTAAAACAATAAGAATCAGGATGTTGTAGGAAAAATAACTCAAAAGTTAATGTTGCAGCAAATTACACTTTATTCTGAATGAAATGAAGCTTCATGGTATTTTAAAATCCATCCATCCATCCATCCATCCATCCATCCATCCATTCATCCATC
>NC_056514.1:19256129-19270117 GCF_014905685.2 Nematolebias whitei | reverse complement strand
CATCCATCCATCCATCCATTCATCCATCCATTCATCCATCCATCCATTCATCCATCCATTCATCCATCCATCCATTCATCCATCCATTCATCCATCCATCCATTTTCTTTACCCACTTATTCCATTTTGGGTCACGGGGGTCGCCGGTGCCCATATCCAGCATTCACTGTGCGAGAGGCGGTGGACACCTGGACAGGTCTCCAGTCCATCACAGGGACAGAGACAAATGAGATAAACAACCATTCACTCTCTCACTCACACCTAGAAACAATTTAGAGTTACCAATCAGCCTAATGTGCATGTTTTTGGTCTGTGGGAGGAAACTGGAGCACCCGGACAAAACCCACGCATGCACGGAGAGAACATGCAAACTCCACCCAGAAAGGACCCTGGACCAGGATTTGAACCGGGGACCTGCTCGCAGAGAGGCAGGAGCTCTACCAGTTGCACCACCGTGCCGCACACTACTAACATACTAACAAAATTTTTAAAATACTACTAGAATACTAAAAAAAAACATTTAAAAAAACTACTAAACTATAAAAAAAATGTAAAAATAAATTATATATGTCTCTATAGGTTTTAAACACCTTCTTTTACCTCCACAGTAGCACGTCAAGGCTTCACCATGGAACTGACCAAAAATGTCCTAAACGTGAAAGAAAAATAAAAGAAATAAAATGCTTCTTTAGTTCTGCTATTTCTTTTACTAGTTTCTACACCAGGTATTCAGGTTTACTCACTCTGGTTCCGCTCGTACATGAGTGACAGGAGTTTCTGTGTCAAGTTTGGTAATAATGTATCTGCTTCAGTGCCTCTTTCCTGCGGGATCCCACAGGGCTTGATTCTTGGACTCCTTCTGTTTTCACTTACTCTCCTCCCTCTGGGATCCATCCTGAGGAAACATGGTCTTTCATTTCATTGTTATGCTGATGATTGTCTGATTTGTATGAGGTGCCGAGTTCTTGCTTCATTCACCCTCTGTTAAAATGTCTGGACAACATTAAGGCATGGATGACTTCAAATGTTTTAAGTTTTAATGATCAGAAGACTGAAGTCTTTGGGTTTAGCCCTAACTCAATCATCGTATCTGATCCTGTAAACCTGGACTCCCTTTAGCCATATCTTAAGCAGTCTGTTACAAATCTCTGGATGGTTATAGACTCTGACTTTAAGTTTGATAAACAAATCAACTCTGTTCTGTGGAAAAGCTTTTCAGTTAAAGCAGATGGCTAAGCTTAAGCCAGTGTCCAAATTTGACCTTGAAGAACTAGTCCATGCCTTTTTCTCTACTCGACTTGACTGGACTACTGTAACACACTCTATGTTGGGGTCAGTCAGGTCTCCATCTCACGTCTCCAGCTTGTCCAGAATGATGCTGCTCGGCTCTTAACTGGAACTCGTAGGTTTGAGTATATTACAGTACACCAAATGTGTCCTCCCTTCACTGGCTCCCTGTGCGTACCAGACTTGATTTTAAAATTCTCCTGTTGATCTATAAGTGTCTAAATGGCCTTGCACCCCATTATCTCTCTGAACTATTGGAACCATATGTTCCTGGGCCCTGAGATAATTCGATCCACTGCTTTTGGCTGTTCCAAACACAAGATTGAAGCACAGGGGTGATCGGGCATCAGATTTTGTAAAAAAAATAAAAAGGGGGGGGAGCATTTTACTACTACACCAAATAGTATTTGGAATATTCAGACGTGAACAATATAAAACCATCTCATATGGTAAATGGTCCTGCTGAAAGGGTGTGTGTGTTTGTGTGTGTGAGCATAGATGATGTGTTATTGCTTTAATGTAACTCCTGTGTGCAGAATAAAAATCTACAAATTGTACTACTTCATATTTTGTGTCCCATTAAAAAAAAGAAGTACTATTATTAAAAGACAATGTGTAGATCCTAAACACTCAGTTTACTGAAAATTGCCAACTACACTTATTTTCCCTTTCCATACAACTCAACATTTTTAAGAATAATGATGCATCTTAATAGCTTGTGTAGCACCAAACCATATAATTGAATCTTTTGAGCCATTATAGAGCGAAACGAAGCAGCGATGACATCTGAAGCTTCCAACATCTTTTGTCATGTGATGGTGTGATACGAGCTCTGACATGGTGTCATGAATCAGTCTGCTTCATGAAGTACAGAGCAAGCTTTGAAGCCTCAGTATCGTTTGCCCACCACTAAAAAAAGATGTAAATCGTTTTCAGAAGAGTCAAATCATTGTTTATGTGCATTATTGGGGCGGCTGTGGCTGAGTGGTTAGAAGTCGTCCTCCAATGCGGAAGTTGGGTGTTTGATTCCACCAGCAGTCACATGCTGAAGTGTCCCTGAGCAAGACACTGAACCCCTCATTGCCTCCAATGTGTGTCCCATCAGTGTATGAATGTGATAAAGCTCTGATTTAATCTCTGTATAGATCGACACAGTCCATTTATTAAATGTTCTTAGTTCAGTGGAGTGTGAATACTGTCAGCATTTACATACTTGTTTTCCTGTTTTTGTTTTTTCCTTAAACATTTTTCCACCAATTTAATTACTTGCTTATACTCAATGCTGTTTTAGTCATTTATACATCTAACGTTTCAATTCAGTCAAATACAGTTTATTTCTATAGCACCAAGTCACAACAGAAGTCCTCTCAGGACACTGAACAGAAACATTCATATACATGTAATATAAGATGGAGCTAGGTTGTTGAGAGCTTTGTAAATTAGAAGTAAGATTTTGAATTCTATTCTGGATTTGACAGGGAGCCAGTGGAGAGAAGCTAAAACTGGAGAGATAAGATCTCTCCTACTAACTCCAGTTAAGACTCTGGCAGCAGCTTTTTGGATCAACTGAAGACGTTTTAAAGAAGTATTTGGACACCCAGATAATAAACCATTGCAATAGTCCAGTCTAGACGTGACAAATGCATGGACCAGTTTTTCTGCATCATTTTAAGACAAAATGTTTCTAATTTCAGTGATATTATGCAGGTGGAAGAAGGCAGTTCTGGTAATGTTTTTAATGTGGGGGGATAAAAGACATTCTGATATAAAAAATCACACCAAGATTTTTAACATTAGAACAGGAGGCCAGATAAAGGCCACCCAGAGAGGTCGAAAAACTGCCAGATTTATTCCTAAGATGCTCAGGTGCAAAAACCAAAACCTCAGTCTGAGTTTAAAAGCAGAAAATTAAAAACGTTCAGCTCATTCAGGAGATGGCTGCTGCAACTTTTGGTTTTCAAAACTCACATGCTTTTGAAAAGTCTATTAAATATTTTCACAATACAAATACATTAAATCTTGTCAATTCTTTCAAAATATCTGTTCTTTTTGAAGTCTCCTTCTGCAAACTGACTTTGTTTTTGTCTTCTTGTGTTACTCTTAGCTTTAGATTATTTTCTACTAGTTTTAGCTTTCACTACCATTCTGCTACTTTTAGTCACTTAAACTACTGTTCCGTGAACTTTTACTTTTGCTACTGTTAAACTCTGCTACTTTTAGCTACTTTATTTAAAGCTCTGATACTTAGTCTGGGCCAGTCATAAGGCGCTTTGCCACATTGATACGTACGTCTCCACTTGGCTCCTATCTTTTTTCAGGTGTAGGTGACTTGCCTCTGTGACTTGTTTCCCTGCTCTGTGCGTGGGATTGCCAATGCAAAGTGGACGATATTGTAATGGGTCATTGTGTTTGAGCCACTGCACCCGTTGTTGTCCTTAATCATTCTATAATTAGACCTCTGTTTCTTTAGCTTATCCTGTGTAGAGGGATATGGGGTTGGATATATATTGTAAATGATCAGTTATGAGTTAAGCTCACAAGATATGCATTTATTGTGCAAATAACCTCGTTGTGTGTGGGCACCACATCTTTTCAGAGAAAAAATCAGTCTCTAACCCCAAATTAAATGTAAACTGAAACGTGAACTCTTTTCTCGTGTTTAAAGGGCATCAAATCAGTTAATACACACAGATATGCCAAAAAAAAAATCACAAATTTAGTTGATTTTATGTATTTTATTACAAAAATAATAATCTGTGATATATTTGATGAAGATTATGCATAACAAACAAATGAATAACAAATAGCTTTGTATCAAAAGTCTACTTGATTATTCAAATCAGTGAAACTTAAAAAGGCAGATTTTTGGACTGGTTCTGTTTGTGGAGTAGTTACAATTGTGTTTAAAGTGAGCTGTAATTGTCTGATAAGATTATTGTGATGTCTGATCACCAGAAAGTGCATTGAAGAGTCTCTCTCTCACCAGAACCAGGTGTCAGAATGTTCCACAGCTGCTTAAAATGATACCAGCAAGGCCTGAGATGCTCCAGTGATGGAGAGGCTGATTTTTCCTCAAAAGTCACCTATCATCGGTTGGAGGGACGAAGGTCCGGCCACTGGCTCTGAAGTCAGCTGGGATTTACCACTCTGCAGGGTCTGCTTCTGGTTCTGCAGGGGTTCTTCTGCTTCTTTGTCCCGTCTCTGTGCAGAAAGGATGCTTCTCTCCCATGCAGAAACTGAGTGTTCTTCAGTTCTGAGCTCCAGAAGCGTGTAGAAGAAGTTGAGAAGTAGATGTGCTTGCGAAGAAGCAGTGCTTGAAAAAGAAGTGAAACTTAACTTAACTGTATGTGTGTATCAGATTGGCGTTAGTCCACCTCTCGGAAGAGGGATGGTCCTAACTCCTGTTTAGATTTGATAAAATCTAAAGTCCATTTTCTCTGTCTGCCTTTAAAAGTTACTCTTTCAAAAGAGACAAATAAGACAAATGATTATCTTAAAAAGAGATTACTTAAAACACATATTTTCATAAATAAACATTCAGGTCTGAAACTAAAACAGAAAATTACATTTTGGGGTTAATAGCAGGCAATGTTTCTCCAAAAGGTGTCGCTGTCCATCCCCTGAAAAGTAAATGTCATTAAACAAAGGGTTCTTTAAAATGTGTTATCTTCATGGGAACCCGTCCTGGGAGTAATACTCCTTTTTGATAAAAGTTAAAGTCTCAGCTGATGTTTCAACTTCGAGGTCAGTTGAACCAAACTCATTAAACGATCTGTCCGTTTCATGGGAAATGAGTTCATATTGGCAGTGAAGTTAACACAGTGACAGGTTTTTTTATATTACACTTTCATTAGTGTCAACGAAAAAGTTAGTGCTGAGCTGGACACCTGTAAAGCAAAGTCTGTTTGTTCCCAAGGGGATAGATGCATCTTATTTTACAGTTTAAACACAAAACACATGAATGATGTTTGTTTGAGATGAGGTGAACTCCTTTTTCTGTTTAAGTTGAGATGAACTGCTTTCTGAGATGAGATGTTCTTTTTCTGAGGTGGTGAACTGTTTCTGAGGTGGTGTTCCCCTACACCTGGCACTACTTATAAGTCTGGGTGCAGCCATGCTGCGCCATCACCTCTGATGACGATCTCTGTAAATGTGCTCATTTCATGTGGCGTCATCGGTCAACATGATGAGGAAGTGGAAGTTCAGATGTAGTTTGCAGTTTTGCTGGACGTAGCTCTGCTGGCCAGTCAACACCTGCTCTCTGCTCACGTCAAAATCGGCACCTCGGAGCAGTCCGCATGGAACCTTAAACAAGACGGTCCCATAAACCGAGCTGAGTGGGGGTGGGTGCCAGCAGTGGGTGTGCCCTTAACTGGTGTGGTGGAACCGATGAGAACTGAGACAGTAGCAAAGCTCCAGTAGTTGGCCCATCCCCAGCTATGGTTTTGTTTGCTTTTAGCAGAACGTTGCCTCGATGTGGGCAGAATCATAGCAAGACCGCAGGAATCTCAGCTCAGCAATGACCGCACCTCATCGTTTTTCCACGACACTGGTGCTATCTTTTGAATTGTCTTTTTTTTTTTTTTTAAAGAAAAGTAGCTCTCTCTATCACACAATTGGCTAGAAGCAAGTACACGAAGGAAATGGTGGCAAGGAGCAGTTGCTGGAAGTGTAACTCATCTGTGAAGTGATTCCTTAGGCAAGCAAACTGATCAAGAGCCAGCAGTTGCTGCAGCACCAGTCCGGCCTGAACAGGTCTCTGGATTTCAAAAACTGTGCTGGAACTGAGCCACACTGCCCAGTGCCAACACTCAAAACACAGGATGGAACCTGGGTCAGGCCAGTTCAGGCTGGGCCTTACAATGAAGAAGGACCCCAAGTTTGCTCATGAAGACACAGATGATGTTTTCAGTGTGTTTTATACAACTATACCACATGTTTTGCTAAAAAATATGAAAAGAGATTTGTAGTATTATCAATAAACAGATTTATTTAATGACACTGATCCATTTTTGTCATTTTTGACTATACACAGATTGTTAAATAATAACAGTGACAGTTGTTTTCCACAGGTAAAAGCCACACATCTGTACATATTTAACATTTAGAAATGTTTCTGTAGAGAGGAACATAAGTCTAATAAACAAGTGCAAAATAAAAACCTCAACAATTTGTAGTTGCAGCATCCACAGTACTACATATATAGATTGATGTCTTACAAAAAATATTGAAGCTGGACCATAGTGCATGAAGATCATCAGGGTTGGACTCCTGGTTCCAATCTGCAAGCAACCTTGGTTACAATGTGCCAGAGACATATAATGAAGCCATTCTGGCCTGGACGTCACCTGGATTAACAAGTTTTGTGTCAAATGATGGAGAACCAGGACACTCTGATGAAAAATGTGCTACAGAGAATGAGCAGAGAACTTAACATTATTGGAGTGCTTCGATACAAGCAAGCCTAGAGAGAGGGGCTATTTGGTGAGGATGTGGTAACTATGGAAACTTTGATCATCCAGGTCGACTCACAAACCACTTCAGACCCAGCGTTCCAACATTTGAGAGAGAAACCTGCAATCACACCTAGAGGTTTACGAGGTACAACAAAGTTGCAACAGCTAGGGGGAACCAGGACAACAGGGAGATAAACCACCATCATCACCATCAGAGTATGGGTACCAAGCCCCACTGAAAGGCCATGAGGAAGTTAATACAAAGGCAGCTAATCTGAGAATGAACATGGCCACTGGCCAAATTAGACAATATGACCTGCACCCTTGCCAAAGCTGTGACAAAGTATTTCTGAAAGTATGCTAGGCAGCATGAAGAGAAATCATCCAGCTGTCACAACCACCACAAAAACAATGCAGCCTGTCCATACCTGAGGCTCTACACTGCCGAACAATGCCTCAAAGCTGTGGCTAGTAACCTGAGAAAGAATAATAAGGATAATTTTTAGGTTTTATTTCTATTTTAGCCCTGCCAGTAGCTGTACATCTGTGATGGTGTTAGCTGCATTTACTTGAATCCACCACACCATCCACAGTGTACTCTCATGACAGGGGAATAACATGAGAGTAGATCCACCTAGAGCTGAGACTGAGCAATACTGGAGAAGCATTTGAGAGAAGGAGGCATCACACATGACAGTCTCAGGAATGAAGAGCTGGACTGCATCTGGGCCTGACATGATCCACACAGACTGGCTAAAGAAACTGACAACTCTCCATGAACATCTAGCATACGGAGATCGCAATCTACCGGTAGATCGCAACGGTAATATCAGTAGATCGCACGGTGAAATAGATGTCACTTTTTTTAAACTTCTTTTATTTTATTTTTAATAGACGTCAGTCGATCAATCCATCTTCACTGTGCAAATTGTCACTTGATTGACACACAGGGCAGCCAATCAGAGGCCGGATTTTTTCTGACGTATGCGCATTCGACCGCGCTAAAAACAAACGCGCTGACTCGTAATAGCCTCCAGTTTATTTCTAAACTCAAGAAAGTTCATAAAATGAGTTGGGGAGCTGGACCAAGTAAGCAAAAAAAAAAAAAATCTACCATTTCCATACGGAATGTGGGGAGGACTTTTTTTTTTTTTTTTTTTTTCACGATTCGAAGTGCGTTTCACCGGAGCGGCATTTTCAGACTATAAATACTACGGCTCTGACTTACATCTGAAAAGCGAGCTGAGAAAGAAAACGGTGAAGAACTAAGATCCCAGTTATCCAGACACGAGTCATTTCTCCTACAGCTGACCAGCAGCGAAGCATCAGTCCAGGTGAGTCACTTTAATAATTGTTAAGCACAAGAAGTCTTTTCAACACGGAGAGATTAAAAGAGTTATTTGTTGAAGCAGCTGACTCGTTGTTCAGAGACTTTAAACACAAACCAGAAATATAACCTTCCATCAAAGCTCTCAGGTCTCAATGAACAGTTACAGTTAAAAGCAGCTGCTGTCAGGGCTGAACTTTCACTTTTGTTCTCAGGTTATTTTACAAACATGAAGTTATTCTTGGTGTTTTCTGTTCCTTTGTGTGAAGAACAGAACACAGTGATAGCTGGACATGGGCACCAGTGACCCCCGCAACCCAAAAAGGAAGAAGCAGGTAAAAGACAATGGATATATATTAAGTAGACAGAATGCAAATTCAAATATTCCTGAGAACAAGGAAGGTTTAGTTTAAATATTTCAAGATGATTTTATAAGTAATTTACCATCTTCCCTTACCTCCTAATGCTGAAAATTGTGAGTGATCCATAATTTTTTTTTTTGTTATAATAAAATAAATGTACTTTATTTACAGCTAAGCCTCAATTAGCTGGTTTACTGACAGCTTATCAATAGAAACAATGTAAACTGTGGTTGTATTTAGTTTAAACAGCTCTCAGTGAATTATTTTTTGTAAAGAGTTTGTTTTTTCTGCCTGAACATTTTCAATAACTCGCCAACCTCTGTAATTTTGTGCTGTAAGGTGCAGTTAGTGGAGGTGAACAGCCTCTGAAACTTGAGCTAGCTAAAAAAGCTAAAAGTTTCCAGATTTTTTACATCCAAAGCTGAAAATAAAAATATCGTGGCCATAATTTTCTCTATTTGTTACAAAGTTATGGAAAGGCAAATCAGTGAAGCAAAAAGCTAATTTTGATGCATTTAGTTGAACCGGATTTTGGGGTGTACAGTAATATAAATTCAGAAGCTGGTTCTTCAGCTCGTTCACAACTACAAGTAAACATATCTGTCTCGTTTCAAACATAAATACAATATTTTATAAACACAGCTCCTCAATATTCAGCTTAAAATGACAACAACAAAACGAGTGCACTGTAATGCCCGTTCAGAGATGAAACCCTGGATTAATTTCTCTATGAGCTCCTGCCTGGGGGGTGGGGGGTGGAGTGTCGCTGTGGTAGTCCAGGCTGTTAGGGAAGACTGACACGGGGGGGCTCCATGGAGTTTCCTCTCACTGTGATGTGCTCCCACCCACCCTAAAAAAAAAAGAGGAGACAGTCTGTCACACAATCAGACTTTAAAGTAATTTCAAATAATCACAAAAACAAACCAAAAAAGATTCAAAATGGCACCACTTCATTTCCTCCTATGAATAAACACACTGTGTATTTAGTGACGTGTTTGAGATTTAGGATACAAGCTCCATACAGCTCTGAATCTTTATATCAAATCTAAGTACCCTATTTTCCGCCGTATAAGTCGCATCAGTCCAAAAATGCCTAATAAAGTGAAAAAAAAACCATAAACAAGTCGCTTCGCCATATAAGTCACATCTATTATGTGTCACCGCTGATATGTCGCATTTGTTATGCATCACCGCTGACCACCCGGAAACGTGGGCCGGAGTTGTGCCCAAAATGGATCGGCTGCCAAAATCGTGGCTGCAGAAGCTTGCACGGGAGAGGACCTTAACAAGAACTTAACAAGATTAACACTTAAAAACAATTATTTGCAAATTTATGCAAAAAAAGGTCCGATGTATACGGCGAAAAATACGGTAGTCATTTTTAAATAAAAAGAAACAAAACAGTAAAACTAAAGACTCAACCTTCCTTGAAGAAATGCGTATTGCTCTGCATCTTTCATGCCAACATTTTAAAGTCAGACCATCTTACGATGACAGATGCTGGAGTCGTGCTCCTTTTGTTACAACCATGAAAATAACTTTATGCACAACTCACTCACCGTAATGATCAGTTAGCACTCTGAAGATGTGTTGGGGATGACGCTCAGCTACTACCACACCAAACTAACACTCTACATATCATTCAGCTGAATAACATGTTCTAAAGATGATTAGATGTGTTGGCCGTTTTGGCTCACATCAACTCCAAAATGATTTCAGTTTTAAATGTTATGATTAGGGCAAAAACATTATCATTATGTCAATAATCACCTGAAACACCACATCTATATTCAAACATTTGTTATTATGAAGAGAGCAAGTGTTCCCTGGGCATCCTTAATGTTTGAGCTGCAGATTTGAGTTTTAAATGCACTCTGCCGGTTTATGTCATGACAACATGCTTTTATTCTATTGCCCACTTTTGACCCATTAAAAGTCAAATGTCCATTAAAAGTGAAATTACCCCGATCCCATAGTCCCATGACTGTCCCTTTGGTTCCATGGGATGGACCCCGAGCCGATGGCACACCGTCCCACAACTCAGACTGTGACTGCCCTGAACTTTGTCTGCTATGATCCAAACCTATAAATCACACAAACAAAACCAGCAAACAAGAAACTGTTAAGGAACAGGAAGTGACACGCAATAACACATTTACTCTGAGAAATATTTTATGTTTCAGAAAAAAGAAACTCCTAAATTAGCCATTACATCCTGAAAAAATGACCAGTTGTAAAATCTAACTGACCGCAGGATGCTCGTTTTCAGTTCGTTTGTGTTTTGCAACAAGTACAGCAAAATTTGTCATAAAAGTCATGTGCATGTGCTCAGGACGCTGGCATATCTGTGCCTACCTGATCTAGAGGCCCCACAGAGACTCTGCGCACGTTATTAGAGATGTGCTCCCAAGCGGAGCCCTGAGGGTAGCTGGGGGCCGCACCCTGTCGGTACCATAGGTTACCTGTTTAGGAAACATCCAGATTAGAGATATTCCTGCAGCAGGAATGGTTGTAAAACAAAGATGTTTGCCTTACCGTTTTCGTCCACAGAGTAAATCGATGTCCGCCCCACAGAAACCTGCTTCAGCTTCTGTTTAGCAGGAGAGGGGATGTGGTACCAACAGTCGCCTGCAGAGGGAACCACAACACACTTTATATTGCTGATGTCCAGTTTTGGCAGCTGCTGTGCTGGTTCCTATAAATCTGCTCTCTAACATAGCTATTATATATTTTATGTATTTAGTTAAGAGCCAATAGAGCTGATTATTGATTGCTCTTCAGACGGTCACAGCTTCTCCTGCTGACCTGCTGGGTTCTGTGGAGATACCGATCCTCTGTAGAAAGAAGAACCATCCCTGGCGATGGCCCAGACCTGGCCGCCGGCTCCAACGGAGATGGACTTGAAAGACTGATCTGTTCCCACGTGGAGCCACGAGGATCCCTGAGAGACAAACGGGAGGAAGTTACAACTACTTCCTCTCAGGTGTGCCAAAGTTCTTCCACTGTTTGGATTCTCTGTGGTTTGTCTTGACTATAAAACCAGTCTGCAGCTGGGCAGCCATGTTGCTTTTACAGAGGTTTATTTTATTTATTTATTTTTTTATCTTCTTTTGAAATGTTTTTACTGGAAAATCCTATAAACACTTTTGATGTACAGTAGTCCCTCGCTACTTCGCGGTTCGTTTTTCGTGGACTCGCTCTATCGCGGTTTTTCAAAGTAAGACTGGACATGACACGCAATGGCCGATTGAAGGATGAGCCGCACGATCAGCATGGATCTTTTTATTTAAAATAAATTATTTTAAATTATTTAGCACCTGTGTGCAGCCCACAGCTGCAGGAGACGCTCCCTCCAGAGGCGGACAAGTGGGCGTGGCCGAGAGCAGTGGAGGCAGAGAGCTGATTTCATGACATTCTGTGCTCTCTTAGAGCATTTAGAGTTTAGAAACATTGTTTAGAATATTGCAAGAGTGTGGGAAGGGTTTAAGATGCCTTAACTACTACTAACTACTTGTACTACTATTCCTACTTTGCGGTTTTTCACATATCACAGGGCTTCAGGGTACGGATTCCCCGCGATAAACGAGGGACTACTGTATCTACATTTTTATAGTTGTATCTGTGTGCATGTCTGTGTTTGTCTGTTAGCAAAATATATCATGAATCACTAGAAAAATTCTAATAAGATGCATAAAAAGTCTGTAAATCTATAAATGATTGAAATTTTGAAGATGGCTGCCACAACTGACCAACCTTAGCAACACAAAAGTGACAACTCAGTCAATTACACTGATACTGAGCTAAAGTTTGGTGGTGGTAGCTGATAGTCATACCCAACACATACCACATGCACATTGTGTGAGATCTTTGTTTAAGAGTTTGCCATTAATTGTTAGCAAAATTTCTCATAAATCACTGGAATGTCTTTATCGGAACTGTCAAAACGAACACCTGCAACTCATTAACAGTTAGAATCACCACAAGTTAAGATGGCCGCCACCGTTTGTCAACTTTACCCAACACAGATTAGTTTAGGGGAATTTGACCTAAGATCCAATTTAGCAGCAGCATGAACTCACTCACAACATTTCCTCTGAGCACTAACCGGTCACCAGAGATTTGCTGTGACCCAACTGGGAGCTAATTTTATATCTTTTGTCATGAAAGGCGAGTCCATTTTTATTCATTATAAACATTTATTGTTCCATCAACAGGACGATTACTATGAAACCCTTATGGCTGTCTCCACTACAGGTGTTAAACCTGTTTCTGGGGTGTCAGCTTGCATACTGATGACTCACAGCCGGTGTCAGCGTGGTGACTCCCAGTCGGCAGAGCACATCTCCTTTGTTGCTGATCGCCCATACAGGAACCGTCTCCACATGGCTCTGAGCCGAACACGGCAGGATTGTCACATCGCTCAGTGGGATCGGTGGAATTTCTTGCCAGGGTCCGGTTGTTGTTACTTTACACTTTCTAAGTGGAAAAAGACAAAAGATTTTACCATATCTGAATTACAGATAACTGATTCGTCAAAACGCTTTTATAAACGCACACATAAAAAAAAAACCTTACTCCTATTTACTGATAAATAAATGTTAGAAACCAGTAGGAAAGTGTCAAGTTGAATAGATTCGTTTGATGCATCCACTCAACAGTGAACTCTACTGCCAGAGTTGCTTTTTACAGTACCTGGCCCATCGCCGGCGACGAACAAAGTCCTTCATGGTTTTGTAGCCGTGATACGACCTGCATGGATGCAAACAAAGAATGAGCTGCAGGAACAAATAACTAAATGAAGGTTGCAACTGTGAACATGGTCTGAGTCAGCTCATGCAGCTGGAGGGTTTAAGGAACGACGAGTAAAACCTACGTTGGAAAATCAGCAGCGTACTGCCAGCCTTCTCTGTCGGTTCCCCCGGAGACGCTGAAGTCGACGGCCCAGTCCGACACCTGGAAACAGCAGAGACGAGACGTGAAAGACTGGACGCACCTGCAGGTTTAACCGCATGCTTTGTGACAAGTCAAGAATAAACTCCTGCAGTTTCCAGGTAATTAAGGGTAGTGTTAATGCATGAAAGCTGAAGCTGGTTTTAGCTCCCTACAGAAGAGGATATGCTCATGTGTGTGGCTCTGCGTACCCATGTCCACTGAGGAGATGGAGGTTTTGTGCCGGTTTTTGTGCATTCATGTAATCCAGAGGCATCGCTCCACATGTAGCGATCTGTTGGAAGACCTCTGAAACAAAGTGGGTCAGAAATTATAAACTACTAGTGCCAGTAAGTTATGACAGTAAAACAAAGTGACGCAGATTCACTGTACATGTACGTCAGCGCTGTGTTTAAATGGAAGAATACTACAACATAACGTTGCTCGATCTGTTCTGTGATTGACTCAGCACATCATGGATTACAGTGACCACTGTGGTTCCAACTAGCTTTAGATTAACCAGAGTAAACAAACTAAAGAGCGCATGCAGCCTCCTGCAAAATAATAAAACCCAACAAAGTGATACGTATTGAGAAGAATTCTGAAATACAGTTCAAGACAATATAT
>NC_056514.1:19234828-19246129 GCF_014905685.2 Nematolebias whitei | reverse complement strand
TGCTGTTGTTGCCTCAAACAACCCCTCATCGGATGAAAGGGGGGTAATCACACACACAAACGATGACCAGTCATCGCAAGCTGAACACGCAGAAACAGCTACAGCTGTGCTGACGGTTCAGACAAACCAAGATTACACAGATAAATCTGAACGCGTGAAAAAGCGTCAGAAAAAAACCAAAAGGTTTCTGTGTAACTTTATCAGAAAGGGGGCCGCCAAAAAGGCGTACCTGTCAGTAACTCTCGAAGGGGTCCTCACACACGAAGCACTCTTGGACGGTGGGGCAGACATAACAATTATGTCAGCTAAACTGTTCGAGGAGCTGAGGACAGCCGCAGCCGAGAAAAACAGGATAATACCTCTATCTGATTGTGCTATAGAAATGCAGGGTCTCTCGGAGAATAAAACAACCCTGACAGCTATAGCAATGGTTCACATGCAGATTGGCAATATGACACTGTACCACCCGGTACACGTGACCCATGTTGACTCATTCCCATTTTTGGTTGGCCAGGATTTTATAAATCGCTTCAACGCGATTATAGATTACGGTGATCAAACAATGTGGACAACAGTGAGAAAACCACTGCCAATAGAAACGCCTCCGGAGTGTGACACAGACTGCCCAACAGCAGGTACCGCGGAAGGCACAAAGGACTCCTCAGCCGAGGACACGAGCCCGGTGAGTACTCCTCTAACACCATGTGAAACCAAAGAAACCCAAGTGGTCCAAACTCTGACTCAACAAGACAGCCTCCTCTGTGAGCTGGAACAGTCAGAGTCCACCAAACACTACCTACCACTGGTAGTTAAGGGTGTAGAGATCCAAGGGTCCCACACCAACGATGCTGTACTGTCTCTGTGGACAGATAAATCAGCAATTAACCGAGCTTTCTACGAAACCTTGGTTCACAAACATGTTGGTCTAGAACTAATTAAAAAAGCTTTCCGCTTTCCATTAGTTCCCAATAGTTCACAGGTAATGACCGCAGAAGGAGTCATTAACCTAAAACTGAACTGGAATCAACGAGAACTGGTTCACCCATTTCTCGTTATCCAAAACTTACCACATGCATCCTACATAGGCTCTGACATTTTGGTAAGGTTGGGTGTCCACATGGACACCATCAACAAGGTGCTGTGGTCCCTCAAACCAGCCACAAAGGATACTCCTGTGCTAGACACAGCGAGCCTTAAGGCTGGGCAGACCATTCCAGAGGCCTGCCAAGTTGCTAGCAACCAAGACACCACAGTACCACCTCAGGTGATTAACCTAATGGTGCGAATCCACATAATAGCTGGACAAGCTATTAGCCATAAACAGGCATATTTTCAACCCTCTCCTGCATTTTTCAACTTGGGACTGTCCGTGGAAGCCACGAACCAGGTGAGTCTTGACTCCAGGACCACATCTATTGCTGTGTGTAACACTGGCATGGATGAGGTGCTGATTCCAAAAAAGACTATGCTAGGATGGTTGATTTCAACCGACTTTCATGATTTTGAACTAGGCATTCCATTTCTGGGAGGACTCCCAGACAACCTGGTACCGAGTCAAGAAGCTGGGCCAGTATGGTTCACAAAACCAACACAGGCCATAGCTCTTTTCTCAACCGATGATGTCGACCAAGGTCCTCAAACCTATGGTGTCTTACCCATAGACAGGCCCGACGACTCAGAAAGGGATTCATTGGAGCTCCCCAAGGAGCAAGAACCCTTAACAGTCTCATCACAGATTGATCAGGTGGTCGCCCAAGCCGACGCTCTGACATCTGATGAAGAAAGAGACAAACTACGCCAAGTTCTTCTAAAATATGAAAAGTCATTTTCAACTGATTCAACAGATTGTGGGTTGACCTCACTCCATGCAGTGAGAATCCCAACCCCACTCAATGCACCGCCAACATTTGTCAGACAATACAAGATCCCTCTGGCGGCACACCAGCCTGTCCAGGAGATCATTGATGACCTTTTGGTCAAAGGTATAATCAGACAATGTAACAGCACCTACTCTGCGCCTCTATGGCCAGTTTTAAAACCAAATGGTAAGTGGAGACTTACCATAGACTACAGGAAGCTAAATAAACAAGTACCTTTATCCAGGTGGCCAATGACTCAGCTCCATCAGGAACTGCCAAAGGTCACCGATGGTAAGTACTTCTCGACCCTCGACGTCGCCTCTGGTTTTTGGACCATCCCTGTGCGCGCCGAGGATCAACACAAACTAGCTTTCACTTTTGGCAGCCGACAATACACCTTTACCAGGTGTCCCTTTGGCTACGCTAACTCACCTGCAGAGTTCAACATCTTCTTGAACAAAGCATGTCCAGACGCCCACGAGCGTGGGACACTAATCTACGTGGACGACATCCTTTTGAGGCAGCCAACACTGGACTCCCATTTGGCTGAGATCGACCACGTCCTAAATCAGCTAACAACTGCTGGTGCTAAAATCTCACTGTCAAAGTGCCAGTGGTGCAGAACCAAAGTGGACTACGTTGGCCTCTTAGTAGGTCCAGACGGAGTACAACCACAGTTGACTCGCACCCAAGGCCTAGACAACCTCAAAGTCCCAACCAATCTCAAAGAACTACAAAGTTTCTTGGGAGTGTGTAACTACTCTCGCCAGTTCATAGAGCATTATGCGGATCTCGCAAAACCACTAACTGAACTCTTAAAGAAAGACGTTCCTTTTGTCTGGACTGATACACAACAGCAGGCAATGAACGCTCTCAAAGACAGGCTCAAGCTAGCCCCATGTCTAGTCTACCCAGACTACAACAAAGAGTTCTACTTGGAAGTGGGCTTCTCAACTTACTGCATGAGTGCAGGTCTGTACCAAATACACGACAAAGACAGGCGTGTTGTGGCCTACGCCAGCAAAACAATGGCAGGCCCTGAATTACGGTATTCAGACTGTGAGAAGGCTCTATTGACCACTGTGTGGGCAGTGAAACATTTCTCCTGCTATATTGGTGGACAGAGGATTATTGTTGAGACACAACACCAGCCAGTAACGTTTCTGAACAGCCAACGCATCAGAGATGGTGTGGTGACAAACTCACGCGTTGCAACATGGCTAATGGCACTTCAAAGTTTTAACCTAGACATCCGCTACGGTCAAAATAAGAAGTCGCACTTGGGCACTGATTTGGCAATCTGCCAAGAATGTACACAGGATGTACCAGCCACCCAACAGCCGGTTGTGAGCAAACCCTCAGCTGCTGAGGACCCAAATCACCACTTCTTTGATAGCAATATCTGCAAAGATATGGCAACAATGTACGTGGATGGATGCTCATTCCACCACGAGACAATCTGCAAAGCAGGTGTTGGAGGAGTTCTCCTCCAGGACCAAGAACAGGTCACATTTGGCTATAAATTAGGCTCTCAGTCTTCTCAGTACGCTGAGATAGCTGCAATCCTAATAGGCCTACAGATGGCAGTAGAACGCTCCATCCAGACGCTAGTCATCTGCACTGACTCTAACTATGCTCGACTCAGTTTCTTGTGTCATCTCGCTCTGTGGAAACAGAACGGTTTTCTCACAAGCAACAAAAAGGTGGTAAAACACAAAGAGCTTTTCATGACATGTGATCACTTAGTGACATCACATGATCTACAGATCTTCTGGAAGAAAGTTCCAGGACACTCCAGAGTCCCAGGCGATGACAAGCACTACAATGACCTTGCAGACTCCCTAGCCAAGGAAGGAGCCGTTGACGGACCCACGTGGTCCTTTGACCCCTCCTGGCTACTCAACACTCAGTCGTCACAAGCTACAACTGAGGTAATGGCAGTCACACGTGCACAAGCTGCAGCTAAACCTGCTGATAACACAGTTTCTGTGCGCCCAATGCTGACTGACCCAGACATCATCCAACTTCAGAAGTTGGATCCTGCAATTAACTCGATGATGCTGTATCTGACTGACCCAGACAAATACACTCCATCGAAAGACGAGCTGGATTCCAATCCAGACCTCAAAGTCCTCTTTCAGCTGCGAAAACAGCTAAAACTACTTAAAGGCATCCTAACTTTCGCTCATGGACGGACGTCCTCACCTGTGTTCGTGGTCCCCCATGACCACAGGGGGGTGATGTTAGTCCATGCACATGACCTTCCGTCCGCAGGACATAAGGGTGACAATGCCACGCTGAAAGCATTAAAACAAATTGCTTATTGGCCTGGAATGAAAAAGGATGTCAAGGACTACATAAAAGGGTGCCTGATCTGTGGCCAGTTTCAACCATCCAGACCACTTCACAGAGCACCACTGCATAGTAGAGGCATTGCATTTCCATGGTCGGACCTCCAGATTGACTGGGTCGGACCACTCACTAAGACCTCTAGAGGAAATAAATATTTTCTCACGGTAACCTGCGCGTTTACCAAATGGGTAGAATGTCTACCAGCCCCTAATGACACAGCACAAACCACTGCTATGTTATTAATGAATCATGTATTTTCAAGGTTTGGACTTCCCCTTAGGGTGAACTCGGACCAAGGTACACACTTCACAGGTGAAGTAATGAAGGAACTGTGGAAGACGCTAGGCGTCAAAGCCAACTTCCATATTGGCTACCACCCACAGGCTTCAGGCCAGGTTGAGAGAGCAAATAGGACGGTGGTGAGTATTTTGAAAAAATACGTAGCCGCAAACCACAAGGACTGGGACGTGAAACTCCCTCTGGTCCTCATGGCCATAAGGGCCACTCCACACACGTCGACTGGCATCGCTCCTTTCGAGATGATGACGGGTCGACAAATGACTCTCCCTCTGCACCTGTTGTACCAACCAGGCGATGCTGCCATGGCAACAGCCTACACCACACAACAATACATGAAAGACTTGGAAAGACACCTTAAGAACACTTTTGCTTTCGCACAGAAAAACCTGGAAAAATCAGCTGAAGGACGCAAAGCGTACTACGACCAAAAGGCCTCTTACGAGGAACTCCAAGTGGGAGACAGGGTCTGGTACTACACGTTTGCACCCAAAACTGGGAGAGTAGAGTCCGGGACCGGAACTCTCGCCCGTAAGCTGATGCCCAGATGGACTGGACCCCATCTGATAACTGACAAAGTGTCTCCAATTATCTACCAGATAAAAATCAGTAAAGGCCAAAAAGAGCCAACTGTTAAATGGGTACACCGTAACCAGGTTAAATTACACAAGGCGTGCAATAACTCCTTAGGAGACAAAGACATCACAAAATCAGACCTCGTGGGAACAAGGGTCATCCAAGCTGAAGATAACTAATGGATAATAAACTTAACCATAGTTTAAACTCACAGGACCTACCCTTGATAAAACGGGACAGCGTGACTGAAATCTGGCAACCAGGGTGAGGAGAAGCTGTGAAACGATGTTTCGAGATGCTTAGTCACTACTCTTGTCGGTGTTGGAACGTTGTTTAGTTGATTTTGGTTGTTTCTGAGGTAAGAATGAATTTTGTTGTGTAGTAAGTTAGAGACTAAGAAGCCTTTAACCATGCCAACATGCAGTTCATTCACTAAATTGCAATCTTTGCGGAGTCAATGTATATTATTGCTACCTTGAGTACCATAATCTACATTGATCTCACAACGCTTAAGCCGAACCTACTCGAACAATCCTATTCGGGGGGATAGCTAATTCTTTTTGATAAGTCTCGCCATAGACTTCCAAAACATTTATGGGAAAACCAAACACCCAATCTCAAGTCGTTCGTCTAAAAAGACAACAGACAATTACACCAAACTATATTTTACCATGTAAAGCTAACTTAAACCAAGTTAGAAATGGAAAAATAGTTTGGAACACTTTTCTATAGGCATAAACCCCTGTAGTACCCCTTATCAGCATTCTCCACCCCTTAACTGGTAGTTGTAGCTGTTCCCAACCATAATAGCTTACACACCAGGTGCATATAGTTTAAGACCTTATGTAAAATCCCCTTCATAAGCCCACCTTAAACCACATAATTGCATGACACATTGAACCAGAACGGCACAGGCTGGACGTCGCTGGAGACAACCTTCGCTGGAGGCGATCTGCGATCCTGACGTTGGTCTCAACTCTTCATCCAGTGGCCGCTTCTTCAGTTCAATCCAAGGGTACCCCTCTGTATGCTGATTAATCAACACTTCCAATCGCTGTGGATTTACCGTTGTGGATTATATGACTTTTTCAATGGATTACAGACTCTGTTTCCAAGGGGTTAAAGCATTGCTACAATGGGATTATCGAGACGATATGGGATTATAATCAACGCAATGGAACACCAAGAACATTGTGGAATTACCTTGACTTTGTTTCCTTGCTGGATTACTTCTGACTTTGGTCTTCCTTGAAGGATTACTTCTGACTTTGGTCTTCCTTGCTGGATTACATCAAGCTCAAGGACATTTGAAGGTCTAAGTTCAAGGTTGGAATTCATCCCCATGGACAGGTGATGATTTCCAAAGGGGGGACTGTAGTGAACCAGATGACCTCAAATCTACCAGATGGACAGAGACTGTTATTTTCATTGATCTGAATAAGTCTGGGCCATCTGATGACTTTCTTTCTTGAATTAATCAAGCAGAAAAGACAATTCTTTATAATCATTACTGTCTTACAAATGTTTTGATAATCAAATTGTGTTAGTTCACTCAATGCTTATAGGTTGAAAAGAACTACTCATCTTTATTTTACATAAACAGTAAGTAATGATTTTTATTCCTCATTCCAAGAAGAAATCACCTGAATAAGCATTCCTTGATTTTCTGTCTGAAATGAGTCAAGTCGTAAGTATGTGAAAGGTTGGTTTTCGGTCAACTAAAATGTTTACCGAGAAAAATGTCATGTTTAAACTTTTTCAGAAGATTACCAAGAGTTGACTCCACGAAGTCTGCTGTTGCTGCAATAATCTTTTCTGTATGTGAAAACAAATTTCATTCTCTGACCTCGACTGTTGATAAACACCTTACGTCAAAACCACTCCTCTTTCTGGTCCTTCCACGAATCAGAAAGCTCTAAATTGAACAGGAAGTCGACCCAAATAAAATGTGGCAACTTCTCAGTTCATGTTAGATTCAGAGTGATATGGAGTTCCAGGATTGAGAGTTCTGGAGAACGTGAGAGTTCCAAGATTGAGAGTGCAGTCGGTTCTGAAAGCTTCAGAGCAATGAAGAATCCAGAGGTTTTTTGGGGATTATAATTCTGTTTTGAGCTAACCACGCACGACTCTCTGAAGGTTTGGTAGCTCTCGACGGAGACGCTGAAACGAGTCAGAAAGGAACTACTCCAAGGCTGATTCATCATCAACAGGTAGATGGTTCTATTTTGACCAAGTGTACCGTGAGAAGCTGAGATCGGACGGAGCGTGCAACTTCTGGTCAAACAGATTAAATTCCCTCACATATTTCCTCTGTAAGATAAATCTCAATTTAATCTTAAACTCTTCTCTCTCATAAATCAGTACAGATATTTTTAGAAATGTCTGAAGCAAAGTCCTCAAATCACCGCCGAGTGATTTGAAGTTCATTTTCTGTGAAACTGTCTGTTATTATTTTCATATTTTGCCAAATTAATGTAAATGTTTGATGTTAAACTTTGATTTTGAAAATAAATGATTCCATTCATTTGATGGGTCAAAGATAAATAACGTCTCTTGTTCGCATTCCTTTAAATTCAATGCACGGCATTACACAGTCAGAAAGATGAAGAACTCGTGAATATTGTATGCATATATAATTCATATATTTGTCATACAACAAGTGACACGTATCTCACGTGACTCACTACAGTAACGAACAGAAAGATTATTGTAGGACTTCAGACTTCGTGGAGTCTCACACTTATAATCTTCTGAAAAAGTTTAAACATGACATCTTTCTCGGTAAACATTTTAGTTGACCGAAAACCGACCTTTAACATACTTACATTGCAGACAGAAAAATCAAGAAATGCATATTAACCTGATTTCTTCTTTGAATGAGGAATAAAAATCATTACTTACTGTTTATGTAAAATAAAAATGAGTAGTTCTCTTCAACCTGTAACATTGAGTGAACTAACACAATTTTGATTATCAAACATTTGTAAAACAGTGATGATCATAGAGAATTGTCTTTTCTGCTTGATTAATTCAAGAAAGAAAGTCACCAGATGGCTCAGACTGTATTCAGATCAATGAAATAACAGTCTCTGTCCATCTGATAGATTTGAGGTCATCAGGGTCAGATCAGGGTCAGATCAGGTTCACTACACAAATCACTTGTTGGATTAAATTCAGTTTTAAATTTGATGTTCTACTGTATCTTAAATAAGCTGGCAGATGAGCAGGTTTTTTTTTTTTATTCCTATTTTTACCCCGAGATGTCCAGTTAACAATTCTGACTATTGTGTGGGGTGATGTCAGCTCAGCAGGAGGTCTGACATCAAGGCTCAGGACGGACTGTGTTCAAATTAGAGCTGCACCGATCCGATACCAGCACATGTATCGGTATCGGAAATTTCTTGATTGGGTATCGGTGACAATGTGACCGATCCATAAGGACAGAAGCTGATTGCTGTTTATTTTAAATATCTGCCAACCAAAGCTAGTGAAGCTGTTTTTTCATGTTTGACCAAAGTTGTCAACCTATTGTTTTTGTCAGTTTCAGTATCTTTATTATTATTTATTTTACGTTTAATGTTATACTCATAATTGCTCTGACAGTGCTGCTGTTGTCTGGAACATTGTTTTGTACTGTTAGTGCTTAGTGTCTTCTTAGTTTAGCGCATTGCTTAGTTCATGTCTTGGATCTTATTACTGTTTTTCTTTACAATTTGTATTTTTGTTGGATGTAACTGGGACCCTGTGTACATAGTTTTGTTCCACCTCATGTACCACATGTGATGTGAATGACAGTAAAAAACCTTGAATCCTTGACTGAACAAATTAAAGTTGTGTTGTTTTTACATGTTTGATCAATTAAGCTTGAGAAGCTATTGGTGTGTTTAAGTGTGCTGTACTTGTGCAGAGCTTTCAATATAATTCAGTACATTTATGTCTGCGTTTAAAAACAAATGTTTTAAGTTAATTCAGCAATGCGTTTCGTATCTGATCGATACTGACTGATACTAAACCGCAGATATCGGTATCGGTAGTGAAAAAAGTGGATCGGTGTATCCCTTATTCAAATTATCAAACATATGCAAATAAAAAGGATCCATATCATCTACGAAGGTGGTTTGGGTTAAAAATGTTTTCAATGCACATCGAGGCTGTTCACACCAGTATTTAGCACTAACTGAGTGCAATTCAGTAGCAAGGGAAGGATTTTAGGGTCTGGTGTGGACAGGGTCTAAAGCAGGGGTCTGCAACCTGTGGCTCTGGGGCCACATGTGGCTCTTTAGTCCCTGATGTGCAGCTCTTTGAAGCTTGGACCAAAACAAACCTGAAATTTAATTTTAATGGTTTTTGTACAGAAAACGCTAGTTTTAGCAGGTTTTTTTTCTTCCTTTTTGTCAATTTTCTGAAAATATGTGTTTGATTTTACATATAAAAGGAGTAAATCATACTTCATCTACATACTACATCTTACCTTTCTCTCAAATTCACAGAAATCTTTGGAAGACCTTGAAGAAAAGTTGCTTAGAAGAAATAAGGCGAGTTAATTTGATAACAATAAGAACTAGACTTAAAAAATATATATATAATTGAATTCAAAGTAAATTAAAGTATTTGTTTTTAATTTAAAACGTCAACAAGTCTCAATTACATACACAACAAAATGGCCTAATTTTCATGCACTTTAATTTACAACTTATTATTTCAAAGTGGAACACTTAATACATTTTTCCACAAACAAAAGGAGATCTCACATAAGCCTGCAGAGTTCAGTGGTTTAATTTTTTTATCAAAATTGATATAAACTATAATTTTTTTAATTTTAGTTTTTCCATGAATATATTTTCTTATGTCCTAAAATGTAAAAATATCAATTTTGAAATTAACTAAATATTTTTAGTTTTATACTGGACAGAAAAAAAACCACTCCACAAACACGAAGCGGCCCATGGGCCACCAGTTGATGATCACAGTTGTAGCATGTTTTGTGGCTCCAGACACATTTTATTTAGTGAGTAAAGGAACATAAACGTGTCTTTTGATCAAAAAGGTTGCAGACCCCTGGTCTAAAGTGACTTGAAGGGTACATAAGGTTGCAGAAGGTCAGGCGGATACAAACGAGCGTAACCATTAAAGTCTAAATTAAGACAGAGAGCCAGTAAAGTGAATCATGTAAAAGAAAATAAGCTTTGACATTTGTGTTTAAAAATGAATAGTGAGTTTAGTACCTGCTAGTGTAGCCGGTAACAGGGTTCCACCTCTGGTTCTCATAGATGTAAACATTCTTGACATCAGTCTGTGTGTAAATATTATCTGTGCTGCTGCTGAGTCCCTGGAAGAAGCCTCCACCGTAACCTCCAGTGTAAACCCAGGCGGTGTGGTCGTAACCAATACCCCACACTATCCCGATGCTGTTACACTCCACGGAACGCAGGTGACCTCCGACCTGCCGCCAGAACCTGCACAGGTAAACAATAAAGACAGAGAGCTGGAAAACTCAAACGTTTACAAGCTCACTGATGTGTCTGGGATTCCTACATCTGATCGCAAGCTGTGGGGTAAGGAGTGGCTTCCAGGGCAGGAGTGGGCTCGCTAACAAAGATGTCCCCTTTACAGGTGATGGACCAGATGGCACGTTTAGTCGGAGGGCCGTGGATTTTCCTGGCGTCGCAGCACGACACACTCAGTAAAGCCAGCTGGAGAGTAGGCAGGTGACGAAGAGGGACAGAAAAACAAACACAAAAATGAGAATACACCACATCAAATAAATGTTTTTGATGGGATCGATTCAGGTTGACTTAAAAATGGCATTATTTCAAAAACGTAACCATCATAATATGGTGGAGGTAATTGACTCTAAAGTCTCGGTAAGACTATATTTGAAGGGGTGTCCATAAGACTGACATAACATCTGTCATAAACATGAACGAGTCTTGATGAATGTTTATGAATGTTGTCATTAAGTGTCATTCGGTAAATTATGACACCTTTAATGTAAAGTGGACATGGTTAAAAAGTCAAGTTGTCATAACAAAGACATTTTACACAATGTCAACTTTGCATTAGTCATCATTAACTGAATGACACTTAATGACAACATTCATAAACATTCATCAAAACTCGTTCATGTTTATGACAAATGTTATGTCATGTTTATGACAGATGCTATGTCGTGTTTATGACAGATGCTATGTCATGTTTATGACAGATGTTATGTCAT
>NC_056514.1:19209318-19234818 GCF_014905685.2 Nematolebias whitei | reverse complement strand
TGTTTATGACAGATGTTATGTCATGTTTATGACAGATGCTATGTCATATTTATGACAGATGCTATGTCATGTTTATGACAGATGCTATGTTATTTTTATGACAGATGTTATGTCATGTTTATGACAGATGTTATGTCAGTCTTCTGGACACCCTTCAAATAAAGTGTGACCAAAGTCCCAGTTAGGGCTGGACAATAATTCGATATCGATATATATCACAATATACTTTTATTCAATAACGTTGATATGAGTTTTAAGCACATTTTCGACATTTCAATATGATTACAGCGTTTCACTGACTCATTTCTTTTTCTGTTCGTGTTGACGCGGTCGCTTCAGCTTCAACCCGACAGAAAAAGTTGTGACACAACTACGTGAGTGCGTGGTGACGTTCACCACACACAGAGCTCGAAGGAGTCAGCAATAGCAGGCTAGGCTAAGCTCCAACGCGTGGCAAGTTTTCGCTTCAAAATGAGCTCCCATGACCGTCAGAATGTGACTGAACAAGCTTTCACAAGTGAAGAAGAGCAGATGACATAATTGATAAGAGAGGAAAGACTAATTTGGTGGTGTGGATGTGGTTCTACTATCCAAGATCCGATAAACTGCAGGTTTCAGTCAGTGTGCTGCAAAATGTGACGGAGAGGCATAAACGCAGAAGTTTGCTGCATGGGTTATGTTGTTGTTTAAAGTTAAAACTACTAATATTGACAAAGTTGAGAGTTTTATGTTTAATCGACGGTGATGTCAAATTTCTTTGAAGGATAATTATAAACAAAAGGTGAACATTAATTTATTTGTACAGTTTGTACAGTTTGTCTGAAGCTATTGTTTATATCGATATCTGAATTATATCGTTATCGACCGAAATTAAGAAATATATCGTGATAAAAGGTTTGGCCATATCGTCCAGCCCTATTCTCAGTATAGTTAATGTTTTTGTGTGCACCGAGTAAAATTAATCTTCTCTTCACACCCACCCAGTCATGCATTTCCAGCTCCGTGGCAGCTGCCAGTCTGATCGGCCACCTCTGTTTGGTGCGCTCTGGAGTGTAGATGGCAAACGTGTGTTTGCTGTCATTTAACACCGGGACCAGGATGGTCACTTCATTGACGAAGGCATGAAGGTACTGAAGGAATGACAAGGAGAAAAGGCAGAAACAAAAAAGAAGAAAGAGTTGACCGTAGACTAACTGACATGTATGTAACATTTCGAGAAGATTTGAAAGATGCTGTAAAAATAACACCAAAGTTGTTGCTGGAGGGGGAAACATGTTTACTGCACTTTTTCTCACCTTCTTCTCCTCGTAATAATTGTAATAGATGAACAAGATGCCATCTTTGTAGCCCTCTGGTCCTGAAAACTGCTCCAAGGCAAAATGAACGTCGGTCCACTTGTGTGGCTTCCAGTCTCTCCACCACTGCATGGCCCCCTTCTTCACCCACACAGACTGCCAACAGATGAAGGGATCTGGATGAATGCTCTCTATGGTTTCAAAGCTCAAATTTGCTCCACTCCTTCTTGTACCTGTTCAATAGCTTGCTCGTAGTGTCCGAAATTCTCCAGCTCCCTCTTGGATCTTTCGTTGAGTTGCTCAAAGATTTGTTTCCTCCAGGCTGCCGTCTGAGTCGGCGTCACCGAGAGACTCATGGACTGAACTGACTGAAGCAAGGCTGCAGGACGACAGGTGAGAAAATGTATCATTTCATGACAAAGCTTTGCTGTTTGGAATCATTACATCTTTATGAACAGAGATTAGACTTCATGTGTCAATATCTAATGTGATATAGTGGAATGTAGAAGTATTCACTCCTGGAGATTCTTTCTTCGTTGTCGCCTCATAAACTGGAATTGAAAATTGAATTTTAATTTCATTACTAGAAAGTTCCTGGAGAAACTTTGACCGGGACTGTCACGCTGCTGCCAATTTAAAACTTGGTTTGTCAGGACTCAGTGTTGGGGTTCGCTCTCAGAGACCACTATACCAATTATCAGCTCAATATGGCAAAAAAAATCAACGAGCTATAGTCATTTTTTCTTTTAAGCTAGTCCTTCTCAAATAGTGGGACGCACCCCCCTGGGGGGGCGGGGGCCGGGTCGATGCCAGTGTGACCTCAGGGAACATTTTTTTTTTTGCCACTGGGAGTAGTTGTTTTGTTTTTTTGCACCACTCTCATTTTGTCAGGGTGCGTTCCTGCAACTGTTTGCTCGTATCTGTCAACTCTCAGGTTTACTAATAATAAAGTTATGAACAAATATGGCTGCCAGGTCATTTGTGGAGCCATGTTTGAACCGTGTCACTCCCCTCTGCTGCTGAGACGATAAATAAATAACTCTGACACCTCCGCTGCTGTTTTTATGACGCTCTGGACGCTTGTCACTCACAGCACACATGCAACAAAGAGTAAACTCAAAGAGAGAGGGACACCTGCCCCCTCTTTCCTCTTTCGCAGAGGGCCACGGGCATTCTTCTTCCTTTTGCAACATCTTCTCTTTGTGAGACTGACTTCTCTGCTGCTGCTGCACTGAAGACCAAGTCCAGGTTCCAGCTAAACATTGAGCAGGAGCCGAGAGCTGCAGGATCATGCTTCAAACTTCCCTTCGAAAAGCTGTGCACTGCAAAATGTGCTCATTGTAGCCATTAATCCTGATTTCCTCATTTTGATTAATATATATATATATATATATATTATTAAATCAGTAAAATTGTTTTATTAATTTGTGTTTTGTAGGTCAAAGTGTTTTATAAAATCTAAAAGAGACCTGACTTAACTTTTTTAGATTTTTCTATCTGGATTACTGAGCATGCATCTGGATGTTTTATATAACACTCCTGAGTTAAATGTTGCTGATCAATTTGAATTTATTATTATTATTATTATTATTATTATTATTATTATTATTATTATTAATTAGTTTCTTGTTATTTTATTATTATTTATTGATTATATTTCATTTTATTTTTCAGTATCAGATGGCTCAAACTGTTTTATATATTGTGCTGCTGTTGAGGATCAATTTGAATGTATTATTATTTTTAATTATTTAATTATTTGTTATTATTGATTATATTTTATTTTATTTTTCAGTATCAGATGGTTCAAAGTGTTTTATATTTTGTGCTCCTGAGTTAATGTTGCCAATCAATTTGAATTTATTATTATTTATTGATTACCGGTATATTTATTTTATTTTTCAGTATCAAATGGTCAAAAATGTTTACAGTTTACATAAGGATTGAAGTTTGTTTGTTTTTCAGGCAAATTGATGCACTTTAATTAGTTTCTGTTACAGACTAGAAAACAATGTTAATAAAGTTATTCTACATTGTAAATTGATCTATTTACAATTGCAGCGGAGAGCTGGGGGGTGCAAAATGTTTTCTTCTTCCTGGGGTGGGGGGGGTTGGGGGTGTAACAGAAAATAATTGAGAAGCACTTATGGTGGCCATCTTGGATTTTTTTTTTTTTTAGATTCAGTATGTGATGGGGAATGGTTTCAGCTATCACCAAACACAATTTTAGCTCAAAAGCCCTAAAACTAACTGATTTATTGTATTTTCCCTATTTGGTTCAGGCGGCCATCTTGGATTTTTGATTTGCATTAGGAATGTATGAAAACTCGCTCTCAGCTACGACCAGAGCAAAGTTCAGCTCAGTATCTAAAAGAATGACTGAGTTATAGACGTTAGGAGCTGTTGAGTTCTGTCAGGCATTTTGAATGAGACAAATGGCTTCTTTGTTAGCATAATACATCGCCACGGTAACTCGAAACGCCAATAAAAGTAACAGCACACATCACGGCGTCGAGCCGGTCACTTTGATATAACAATTGTGGGGGTGCACATTGCAGTTCGGGTGACATTAAAGTTGACGGAAGAGTAAGATATAAAGTTAAGAAACCCTTGTCAGGTGGATAATAATAGGTGCTGCCTTATACTAGGCAGTCCCCAGTTAGTAATGGATCTATTGAATACACAATCCTTCAGGTTAATGAAGTTAAAAGTGGAAAAAATATGGTTTTAAACAATTTTAATAAATATGGAAAATGGTGCACGAATTTGTATTTTCTCAAAACGTTGGGAACACCATCCTCACAGTGAAGCATGGTGGTGGCAGCATCATCATGCAGGCAGGCAGGGACGTTTTTTTTTAATCAGCAAAGACTGGGAAACTGAGTTAAAGGATGATGGACAGAGCAAAAATATGGAGAAAATCTTTAGGAAAACTCGTCGGGCCTTGCAGAGATTTGAGATGAAAGGTCCACCCTCCAGCAGAACGATGACCCTAAACACTCTGCTGAAGCAACACTCCCCTGGTTAAAGGAGAAACCCTTATATGTCCTGGAATATGGTCCAGGCAAAGCCCAGAATCTCCGGTATGGTTTGAAGATTGCTCGACACAAGTGACATCAATTCCAATTAAACAATCAAAATGAAAAGCCGAGGGTAAGAGACAACAAAACTGAAGACTGTACCCCACTGAACTTACATGAAGTGTTCAAATGGCAGATGAACCAGTTGAGTTGACTGTGACTGTCCACAGAACAACCTCCACCACTGACCCACGCCCACAGAGGATGTTCATCTGCCCCGTACGGGTCCTCCATGTTGAGGGTGTAGGTGGTTACAGATGACAAGCTGCAGGAGTCAGCCATGTCCCGCCCAGCTGCAGTTTGAACACTCTGAGCCTGCGTCTCCTCCAGATCCACGTTACTCCAGCGGAGATCAGGAGCGCCACCATTCTGGTTCGAAGAAACTGCTGCACCAGCAGAGGGGGCTTTAACATCTCCTTCAACGGGTATGGCTTCCTCCTCCTGCAACACGGCAGGACTGGCTGAGTCAACGTTCCTCGAGGTCTTCCGATCGGAGACGAGTTCAGAGATGAAGCTGTCACTTGTGACCTTGGGGATGCGAGGACTGGGAGTCTCAACTGATGGGTCAGATGAAGGGTTACTGGCAGCGTCTACTGAGGATTCTGGGGCGGTTATGAGGCCAAAGTCTCCATCAGCTGATCCTTTCTCTACATCTGATTCCACATCACTCACTCCGGACTGATCGTGCACCTCACCGGAAAAAAAACAACCAGCGCTGTTGATGAAAGAAAAGACAACTTCACTGAACGGTAGTCATTTGCAATGAAGCGATGAGTGCTTCTTGTATCTCCACACTCAAAGACAATCGAGGTCTTGGGTTGACAAGAGTCTATTCACCTCTGCTCGCTGTTTGCACTGGCGCTGGAGTGGGATCGCTCTCCATCTCGAGGAACGCTGATGGCTTTCCAGGTTTTACCGCTCAGCTCGTTGGGGGTCACACCTTGTCTGAAGTACACAACCCTGTCCTCACAACCAATAGCCCACACCTAAACACAACACAAAGGTCCTAAATAACCTGAACATCTCTAATGGTTGAAACATCTTTCTTCCATTTCTTTCAAGTTAAACACACGTCTGCTGCCATCACACCAGATTGTACCTGGTCATTCAGTCCAACGTTGATCGTGATCATTTCCCCAACCATGCTGATCCAACCAGAACCACAGGGGTTGTGAGAGTTCACGCCGCGCCTGAACCACACCTAAAACAGCAGGAGAGTGAGGAGGCAGGTTTATCTGACATCTGGAAATATCCCAGCATGCATCCACATGCTCAAACACCACAGTAAAACAAATGTGGCTGCACTTGGACCGAAGGAGTCTCTTCCTCTTTGCTAAGGCAGATGGTGTTGGTAAAACAAGTTAGTCCAAAATAAAACGTGAAAATATTTCATCTTTTTTCTTTACTGTGGAACGACGCAAAATGTTTCTTTTTTTTAAAGTTGTCTTCTTATGATAGCATAGACCAGGGCTATTCAACTGGTGGCCCAGGGGCTAACTCAGGCCCACTGGTGAGCTCAGTTCGGCCCACCAATGGGTTCATTTTTAAATAAAACTAGATTTTAAACCGTAAAACAAACTAAATTAGTGACAATAACTGCTGGATGACCGGCCCCTGAGCTCTTGGCTTTCAGTAACTGTGGCCCCCTGAGCAATTTAGTTGAATAGCCCTGATATAGAAACTCAGATTAACCAAACTCTTGGGGAATAAAAAGACTTGTAAACATTAAAAACAATCATCCAAAACAGTTCATTAACAGTCTTCCTTCTAGTAATGGTCTGTTTTCTCCAGCCTTAGAAAAAATCTAAAAGAAGCTGCAAAATTGTGACTTTTTTTGTCAGAATCACGTCTTGTTGTGGAGTTTTGTCCAGTTATGTTAAAAATAAAAAAGTCTACTCTAAGTGATAAATGCAGAAGAAAAAAGGCTGAAAGGTTTTCATCACTAAAAATTAATGTGAGTTGAACTTGAACAGTTGACATTTGCAGAAAGCAGGAAAATAAAAGTAGGAAGCAGCAGAAAAATGGCAGAAATGTGCAGGATAAATGTGTGTATAAAAAAGAAATGAGCAGAATAAACCCCAACAGGAAGAGAAGCAGAAAAGACTAAAAAAAAATCTGAACTGACCAAAAAAAGAAACTGAAATATGCAGAAACTGCTGAAGTTGGCCAAAAATACAAAATTTAAAAGGTAGTGGGAAAGATAAAAGAGACTAAGAGGATAAAAAGTGGAAATTATTCAAAAGAATCACCAAAGGCAGATATTATGGTAATAAAGAAAAAGTTGGAAAAGGATCAAATTAACAGAATACCTAAAAAGTAGCAGAAAAGGCAGAAAAAGCTGAAGCAGAAAGAAGCTGAAAGGAGCATAAAAAAAAGAAATTGGCAAAAAAAGAAGCTGAAAAAAAAAGACAAAAGCTGAAGTTAGCAGCAAGCTGGAAAACAGCTGAAGCAGAATAGAAGCTGAAATGAGCAGTAAAAAGTTTAAAACAGCACAAAAACTTCAAAGGATGTGAGGAGTTCCACTCATTTCCAATTGAGAAAGCTAAATATTTTTAAAGTAAAAAACCGCATAAGTGCCAAAAGTCGTAGCAGGAATGTCCTGAACGAGCTGAACCTTTTGATACATGAACTGTTGAGATGGCAACAAAACTGCGGAAGGAGTTAAGTGTGGAAAAACACAAGGAAGAAAAATGGATCTCAATAGTGTGAACGATTTAGAAACACACACACAATAAATGGATAATCAGAATTGTCTCCTAGCAGCTTCCTCGTGTGCTGGTATAATCGCACAGATTCACATAATTTTAAACAAATCATCTTGATAAAACCTCCTAAAATAGCAACAAAAAACATTCATTCTCATTACTAATTCCAAGCATGTATCATTTTCTCACTTTATTGTCCTTGGTCACAGCCCAGGCAACATTAGCCCCCACAGCTACATGTGTAGCCCCCACCTCAGGGTTGGGAGACTCCACCACCACCCAGGAGGAGCCTGCGTCACAGAAAATACTTTTTATTTTACAAACTACACACAATCACCCGCACCTTACACCCGCTGACATGCCTGTGTTTACCTTGGGGGCAGTCTCGGCTGATGCCCTCCCTCACAATGAGCTGCCCCTCCCACAGCACGGCCCAGACCAGGTCCCCTGGGCCACAGCTGATCTGGACCACCTCTCCAGGGAGGGAGACCTCCTCCCATGATGAGCCCTCAGGATTGTGGTGACTGATTCCCTCTCTGAACCGCACCTAGTGGAGACAAAAACAGTGGTGGATAATCAATTCAATTCAGTTTATTTATAAAGCACCAAGTCACAACAGAAGTCGTCTCAGGGCACTGAACAGAAACGTTCATATATAAAAATAATAATTTAACATAATCTGAGGAGCAAACTGCTTTGAATCTAACTTCATTGCAGACTCTCATCTGGAGCAAGCATGAAGGCAACAAAGGAAAAAGGATGAAACCTCCAGCAGAACCAGACTCAGGAGAAGCGGCCATCTGCTTAGACCGGCTGAGTTTGAGAGGAACAGGAAGTAGGAATAGATACACAATGGCAGGTCAAGAATTACGTTAAGATAGATCCATCCATCATTATCTTTTACCAGCTTCTTCTATTTTGGGTCGCGGGGGTCGCTGGTGCCCATGTTCAGCCATCACTGTGCGAGAGACGGGGGACACCCTGGACATGTCTCCAGTCCATCACAGGGACACATAGAGACAAACAACCATTCACTCTCTCACTCTCACCTAGAGACAATTTAGAGTTACCAATCAGTCTAACATGCATGTTTTTGGTCTGTGGGAGGAAACTGGAGCACCCGGAGAAAACCCACGCATGCACGGAGAGAACATGCAAACTCCACCCAAAAAGGCCCCCAGACCGGGATTTGAACCAGGGACCTGCTCGCTGAGAGGCAGCAGCTCTACCAGTTGTGCCATCGTGCTGCCCATTTAAGATAGAAATAGTATCAAATGAAAATTATTCACATGTAGGCATTTGTAAGTATTCATTTGAAGAAATGAGGTAAATTTGTCCTCCAGTAGTCTAAGTCTATAGCAGCATAACAAGCCAACTAAATATAGGATTTATCAAAAAGGAAAATCTTAATCCCAGTTTTAAAACTGAACAATGTGTCAGCCTCATGGACAGAAACTGGAAGTTGGTTCCACAAGAGAGGAGCCTGATAACTGAAAGATCTTCCTCCCATTCTGCTCTTGGAAACTCTAGGAACCACAAGTAAACCTGCAGTCTGAGAGTGAAGTGCTCTGTTAGGAAAATATGGAACAATGAGATCTGTAATGTAAGATGGAGCTAGGTTGTTGAGAGCTTTGTAGGTTAGAAGTAAGATTTTGAATTCAATCCTGGACTTGACAGGGAGCCAATGGAGAGAAACTAAAACTGGAGAGATATGATCTCTCCCACTAACTCCAGTTAAGACTCTAATACAGGGGGACAGCAAAACAAATGAGGAAAAAAACTTCCCAAAGCAAAAAAATATAGATCAGTTTACCTTATCAAGGGAATGTGTATATATGCATGAAACATGCTCTATTCTTTTTTTATTAATATAGACTTTAAAACTGTTTCTGCTTCTTTACAGTTATTGTAAATACTTTTAAATGTTTCCATGATCCTTTTTCTACATTACAATCATTCTTGATGTGACTATTTGTAAGGAGATAGAGGAGAGGTCATCTTTATCTCGTTGGAGACTTTTAAATGTTATGGTAGACACAGATTATTCCTCGTAAGAATGCTTGAGGAATGTTTACCTCCACTGTGTGAAGCGGTGGGTTCGGTTCTGAAAGCACCAGGACAAGGTGAAGGGGAGGGGTATGCCCCTGACCAGTTCTCTACAAAACTAACCTTTTCAGTTTGAGAAAGGAGAACGGGTCAGAACCTCAGACAGGTGAAGGCATTGATAAGTGTGTACTTGTAAATGCATTGATCTTCTGAGTTGTTAGCTGTTCTCCAAAGCTTTTGAATATATCTGATGAAGTCTACACCTGATTAATTGGGAATATCTTTTTTTCCCCATGACAACCTGTCAGACTGAAAGTGTGTATGTGTGTGTGTGTGTGTGTGTGTGTGTGTGTGTGTTGCAGAATACAAGAAAATGTGCCACAGTGTGCAACAAAAGAACAGTATAACACAATTGTTGCCACTTTATTTATGCATAGACATGAAGTAGATGTACAGTAGTCCCTTGTTTATCGCGGGGGATCTGTACCCTGAAGACCCGCGATAAGTGAAAAACTGTGAAGTAGGAATAGTAGTACAAGTAGTAGTTTATTTTATTATTTATATACATACTGTATATATGAAGGTGTTTTAAACCCTTCCCACACTCTTGCAATATTCTAAACAATGTATCTAAACTCTAAACGCTCTAAAAGAACGTCATGATTCCAGCTCCCTGCCTCGTCTGCTCTCAGCCACCTGCAAGCACTCTTGGCCACGCCCACTTCTCCGCTCTGCACGGAGATCAGCTGATCAGCTGCAGCAGGAAGTTTATCCTGCAGTGTGGGCTGCACAAAGGTGCATGAGGTGCTAAATAATATAAAATACTTGACATTAAATAAAAATTCCATGCCGATTGTGCGGCTCATCCATCAGTCAGCCAACTGTGTGTCATGTCCAAACTTATTTTGAAAACCGCAATAGAGCGAATCCGACGAAGCGAGGGACTACTGTACTGTGAAAAGCTCAAATAAGGTGGTGCTGGATGTAAATAAGTGGGGTCAATTCGTACCTCCACCAGATCGTACCCCCTACCCTCTTAGACCAGTCTGTGTACAGTTATTGACATTTCTTGCAAATAGGGTACAAAATGGTTACCATTTTGCATCGATGCACTAACTTCACATATTTTCCCATGTTCCTGAAAGACTTTGCACATGTCATTATAGGCCGAGGACCCAGCTGTACTTTATTTCACACTTAATATTATTATAGACCGTCACTGCAAAGGGCTTTTCTTTTAAAGATTTATTAATGATGAAGACCTCTTGTTAAAACAGTAAAGTTCTTACACGCTGTGATAGTTACCTGCCTCGTGTGCTCAGTCGCTGCGCATAAAGTGTCAAACAATGAATGAATATACTGTAGCTGTCATGTCACAATAATCCATTTTGCTTATATTTGTTCCTCCTACATCAAAAAGAGAAACTTCTCCACACAGACTCAACAATGCACATGTGCTGGAGCAGATGCTGCTTGTACGAAATAAAGAAAAAGCGGGACTGCAGCCTCGAGTGTCCATGTCTGACCCCACTGATGGTGACAGTAACAATAAAATTTATCAAATCTGCTCGTCTTCTTTTCAAAAATGGACTACAGTAAATTCAGTCATCAGGCTGTTGCAGCTGCCAAGGCGAGTATGAAGTGAATAAATTGGGCATAAAGTGGGTTGAGGCAGGTACAAAATGGGCGAAGCTTGTTGGGCAGGTGGCTTCATTTTGTACCCAAAAAGTATGGCTAAGTGGTGACCAAACCTCCAAAGTACAACTTCTCTGAGGTATGAAATGACCTGGAGCTGTGGAAGTGTGCGTCCATGCATTTGTGAGCTGTACCTTTCCCTGCAGGGACACAGCCCATAAGGACTGACGACCCCTGGGCTCCTCACTGATCTCCCAGCCTCCACAGCTGATGTCGCTGAAAGGATCTGGGAGAGTCGTCTGCTGTGAGGGGATCTGTCAAAAACACAGAAAGTTAACACAAGCTGACGGGTTTAATTAAAGCATTCACGACAGAAAATGTGGAGTGAGGTTGCACACCTTCGCCCAGGTCTCCATAGCGCTGTACCTCCTGTAGCGGAGCCATCGCCTACGACGGACACAGGAGTTCCACTTCTTGTCTTTGGTGTAGGTGGCGGGAAAATGCATGGCATAGGTCCACCCCTGCCGAGACAAACACTTGATCCACTGGTTCAAGGCAGGAGGAAAAAGAAGAAAACCCTCTGCCAAAGTAAGGAGGTGCAAGAAAAAAGCACTAAACACTCACTCCTTTCTCTGTGGGTTCTCCCTCAAAGTTTTCATCCACATACCAGTCTCCCTCCCACTCCCAGCTGCTGGAAGGGAGCTGGACGCTGTCCAGAAGCTGGTGCTGCAGACCTGTGACGTCACTCCACTGCCAACGGTCGCTTGGCAGCAAACGATCTGAGAAACCGTCGACTGGATTCCATCTCTGACAGAAAACAGGCGGAAATGTTCTAATACACGATCAATAAGTAAGAACCACGGTGATGGACACGGCTTTAGACTGGAGCTGTGAGTTCAGGAGGAGACGGGCGTCTACGCTGCAGTGGTTTTATTGGCTTCCTAAACACACATCAGTCTACCGTAGTTTTCGCTGTATAAGCCACACCTTTTAGCATAAATTAGCATGTCTGCAACATATACACCAAAGTGACTAATATATGTTTTTTCCTCATATTTATAACCCAATTTTTGGCAGAGATCTGATGATTTCATTCATTCTGACATGGAAAATATTGAACACTACCATTTTCAGCCACTAGAGGGCGCGCGAGTAATATGGCAAGCCAAGTGTCTCATTAATAGGTAAAAGTGGCTATTAATGAGACACTTGGCTTGCCATAGAGGCCACCTTCGTCTCGTTCTGGAACTCCTGGAGCAAACGTCAAATCAGATGCATTTTGATGCGCCGCACCGGTGAAATGCAGCTGATTTGACAGTCAAAGTGCATTTATTAAGGAAAAGTTCAACTGAGACACACCTTCGCTATAATTTCGAGCAAACAAATAATTGTTTTTAAGTGTTAATCTTGTTAAATTCTTCTAAAAGTCCTCCAGTGCACGCTCCCGCCATTTGGTAGCCAGTTGATTTTGGGCACAACACAGGCCCGCATTTCCGGGTTCGGCCCACATTTCCAGGTTGTTAGCGGTGACGCGTAACAAACGTGACGCATCAGCGGTGACGCTTAATAGATGCGACTTATATGGCAGTGCGACGTGTACGGGGCAAGTATGGTAGTTGTTGAGTTTTCAAAATGAAGAGATCGAGAAAGTGTGAACATTAGGGGTGTATCAATACGCTCATCTCACCAGATGACTTTCAGAACCTAAAACGGTGCTTCAGCCGTTCGTGACCACAAGATAACTTTCACAAGGGGACAAAACAAAAATACAAAACAGACCAAAAGCCAATTGTTACAATATTTTTGAACAATTTTTTTTTTATTTATAAAAATGACCTAAATTCATTTTTTGTATCTTCATTTTTATTCCTATTTTTTTTACACTGATTTGTAATGAATGCTTTTTACTGCAGCTAAAAACAAATCCCAAAAGACAGCTTTAAAAATGTCATCATAAAATTACAGAAGAAAACACAAAGAGGTAATATACACAAATAAACACAAACAACACAAACAATAAACAAACAATACAAACAACAAACATAAACACACAAACAATAAACACAAAGAGATCATATGGAGTCTGAGTTGGTCTGTGTCTGGGAAACACAGATCTGACTGATGTGGACGTTAGAGCAAAACTCCTAACATTTTTAAATATTACTTAAATAAATTTTAAAAAGTTCTCAGTGATGCACTCAGACATTTTGACAGAAGGCCAAAAACATAAAAGCTTTCATGTAAATATGGCGTATTAGCGTGTTCATATTGTAAACTAACGTGCCTTGACTCTGTGCACAGCCTGATTTTGTACCATCACATCCACATCACCGCAAACATTGAGTGACTTTTATTCTCTCAACCAAAACAGATGAACAAGAGCTTCCAACTTGAATTTCACTAATTTTTCTACTTTGAAAAGTCCACAAATGACCAGGTGAACTTAGCACCAACTGTTTTTAAATTAACCCTGCAGCTGCAGACTTCACCTCCAGCCTGCAGCTGCAGGTTTCAGCAGAAAACAGATACTGCACTCACAAGGACTGAGCCAAGTGACCAAGAACAAAAGAATTTAAGTGCAGAGGACATCTTTAGTGCTAAATTCACCAAACAACACCCTGCTGACTGCAACATCACTTTACGGGCTTTACGAGACAAGACGTCTCTGGACATTTTATTATGGCAAGATCTTCAAGCACAAGATCCTATCCCCCTAATAAGAACTCTTTTTGGGGACTGCCAGGCAAATGCATGACAGTCACCTATTATTCTACACCTCGTAAGAGTGTCTACATTTCTATCTCTGTTAATGCGGCCCAAACCACAGCGTCTACTCCCACAAAAGTTAGATCAAAACTTCCGGCTCGGCCCCGTGATGTGTGCTATTACTTTTATTGACATTTCGAGTTACCATGGACACGTAATTTGCGAACAAAGACGCAATATTTCATCAATTCCAGGAACTAGTTGGTGACTGCCCACTTATTATTCTACATCTGAAAAGTTTATCTTTTTCAACTTTAATGTGGCCCGAACCACAACGTGGACCTCCACAAAAGTTATATCAAAACGACCGGCCCGGCTCCGGGAAGTGTGCAATTACTTTTATTGGCATTCGCAGTTACCATGGCAACATAATTTGTTAATAAAGATGCCAAATTTACCATAGGAAATGAATAGGAGAAAACTCTTCACAGAAACCGAGTAACGTACGGAGCCATTTTGGTTCAACATGCATGGAAGGCACCTATTATTACTTATTATCACCTGTTATTATTATTAATTAGTATTATTTATAATAAATATTAATTATAAATGATTAATGTTAATAATTATCTGTTTTAATATCTATAATTATTCATAATAAGTAATATTTTAAATTAATACTAATAATTGGTGTGAATATTATTAAGATTGATTAATTATTAAAATTTTACTAATTCATAAATTAACAATATATAAATAATTAATACTATTAATAATAAGTATTTATTAATAATATTAATAATTTGTATTTATTATTAATATTAATAATCATTCAAATTAATATTTATTATTAATAATAATTTCATTATAAATAGGCAGTCCCCATCAAAGTTTCTCCAGGAACTTTCTAGTTATTTATTTTTTTGGTCTTGATGCTACGACCGAGCTTTAGGGCCACGCTAAGTGGAAAAAAAAGTCATAAAAGTACGAGAATAAAGTCTTATGAGACTTTATTTTTTGCAGCTCTCGTTTATTTTTGCCACGAGTCGGATCCATGACGCGACTTGTCAATCAATCCAGTAGGCGTGTCAGCAAATGACCAATCCGAAGCTAAATGCTCCTTACCTGCAGAGAGCTGCTGCAGCCCACCAGAGCGTACCACCTTACTGTCAGCAGGTTCAAAGTCCTGGTACTGATAATAATCTGATGTTGATGTGCTGACAGATTAACGAACTATCTCTTCATTTGTAAAACCAACACCAAAGTAAAACTTAACAAGATGCTCAACATTCTTCAGTTTACCACAGCTACAATGCAGTAAACTTGCTTTATGTGTCAGAGTTTAGATAATAATACGACTCCTTTAGCTTCGGATTGGTCATTTGCTGACACGCCTACTGGACTGATTGACAGGTCGCATCATATATCCGACTCATAAAAAAATAAAAATTAAAAATAAAAAACACAAGAACTGCAAAAAAAAAAAAAAAAAAAAAGTCTTGTTGGACTTTATTCTCATAACATTAAGACTTTATTCAACTTTATTCTCATAATTTTATGGCTTTTAATGATTATTTTTCCTTAGCTTGGCCCTAAAGCCCCGTCGTATGATGCAATTGTTGATCGTGCCATAAAAAAAGGCAAAGGGTCAAGGAACTGCTTTGTGTAAAAAAATAGTCAAAATATCCTGAGCAGCTATTGTTCCTAATTGTTTTTCACACCTATTTCTGGTGCGGCTGTGGTTAAAGCAGTCGATTGATAAGATAGAAAGGTGCTGTATACTGTACGTACAGTCCATTTACCATTCTTTATACGATGAAACTAATCCAGACAGATTCGTGTGCTGCCATGTTTAACCGACAAATGTAACGTTTTATTATAATTTATAATGAAGTCTTATGAGCAGACACTACAAAGTACTGACCAGATGTGCATAACCCAATCACACAGTAAAGTTCTCACAGGATGAATACAAGGATCACACAACGGAAACATTTTCCCTGAGCTCTGCAGCCTCTACAGTTCACCATGCATCGTTTCTTTCTCAAAATCTGGTTGAATATTTAATGTCAAGACCGACATATGACCAGCTAGATGAATCATTTGTGCACAAAAACAAAAAGAAATCATAAAGATATTTAGTCATTTTAACATGACAGGATGCAAAAAGAGGTGTTTACTGCTCGCAGACTGACATTGGCAAAAAACTCTAAAAAAGACCCACTTGATTCTCGTAGGCCTCCTCTTGGTAGCGGACAGGCAGGTCTGACGCGTGGACGTTCAGGTAGATGCTGTTGTCACAGGCAATCCCCCAGCAGCACTGCTGAGCTGCCGTCACCCGTTTGAACTCCATCTGGGAATCGCGACACCGCTCCCACTGCTGGCCCGCCGTGGACAGGCTGTAGACCTGCCCGTACACGTCCACCGCCCACAGCAGGGAGATGGGCATGGCTGCGTCCGGAGCCTGACGGGATGCAGAAGGAATTTGTTTTTATTTGTTACAGCCCATGACAACTTCAAAATGTGATTTAATATAAAAGACATCAGAACAAGCTCTGATGATTAATTATTCGGTGTCGTGAGCTTTAACCTCTTGTAATGAAAAGGAGGTGAAACTGATGTGCAGCTGAACCATGTGGATAAATGAAAACACAAAAATGGCAATAACTCATTTCTCAGTCATTTTTTACTGACACTGGGTTAAAACTTGATGCGGTAGTCACTCACAACCCATCCTCTGAGTGTGACATCTCATAATGTTGTGAAACATTAAATACAACGTTATTCTCAAGATATGACCAAAACAGCTACAACTCCATCCCTTCTCTACATAAATTTAATAGGCACCGCACCTATTATTCTACACCTCGGAAGTGAGTCTACATTTCCATCTCCGTTAATGCGTTCCAAACCACAGCGTCTACTCCCACAAAAGTTAGATCAAAACTTCCGGCTCGGCCCCGTGATGTGTGCTATTACTTTTATTGCCATTTCAAGTTACCATGGACACGTAATTTGCGAACAAAGACGCAATATTTCACCAACTCCAGGAACTAGTTGGTGACTGCCCACTTATTATTCTACACCTGAAAAGCGTATCTTTTTCTACATTAATGCGGCCCAAACCGCAAAGTGGACCCCCACAAAAGTTATATCAAAACGACTGGCCCGGCTACGAGATGTGTGCTATTACTTTTATTGGCAATTGCCGTTACCATGGCGACAAATTTTGCTAATGAAAATGACAAATGTCCCATAGGAAATGAATAGGAGAAAACTTTTCAAAGAAACTGAGTAACGTCGGGAGCCATTTTGGTTCAACATGCATGGAAGGCACCTATTATCTCCCATTATTATTAATTAGTAAAGATAATTAACATGAATTATTAATGACTGATTTTAATAAATACAAATAACAATATAAAAATATTAATATTAATACTTCATATTTAATATTACTAATTAATATCAGTATTATTATCAAATATATTAATAGTTTATAATAATTAATAAATTATTGATATATTAATAATACTTGTTATTAATTATTAATCATATTTACCATTAATAATAATTGAATTATAAATAGGCAGTCCCCGTCAAAGTTTCTCCAGGAACTTTCTAGTTTAAGTTGAAATCCTGGCATGGAAAGCAGTGGGTGATATGCATTCCTTTAAGGGATGCTAGACCTTTAATTTTTACTAGGGATGCACGATAATATTATCAGCATGGTATTGGTATCGCCAATATTAGGGAAAAATTTAAATATCGGACATCAGCCATTCCATCGAAATAACTCATTGATATAAAAGGTGCTATTTTTTTTTTTTTAAATATACATTATATATTTATATAGAGTTGCATTATTTTCAGCCCACTTTTTAGCATCTGCGTCTGGTAGCAGGCCAAACTGACAAAGACCGTGCAGAATAATGTAGTATTTTAATTCTACAGCAGAGAAAGCATGTACATACATCTAGGGGGAAAAAATATCGGTATCGCCCAAATAAGTTTTAACATATCGCCATATCGGATATCGTGCATCCCTAATTTTAACATTTTCTTCCACACTTAGTGACAGCTTCTCATTCTTAGTCTCTCCTAACTGAGCTCAAGCATGAAAAGAAAAAACCTTCTAGACCTTTTTGCACGATTAAACCTACAAGTTGTGAATCACAACAATGTCCAAGAGACAAAAGGTACAAACTATTGCTTGAAATGTGTTGAATCGAGTCTGGTCCTGCTAAAGATGGTTTCCACCAGCCTGCAAGCAGAACTGTCTGCAGGTAGTGACCCTCTCAAAGAGATATTTAAAGTGCCTACACAACATGGAGGTTAAAAGAAGCTGCGCGGTTGTTCGTTTACATTTGTTAACGTGTAACAAGCGAAGAGAGCTTAATGAAGCTGGAACCAGGCTTTAACACCGCGGCTTTAATCACCTACAAACAGCAACCATTACAGGGTTTGGACGGACTAACCTCGAGCTTCGTTTCACGAAGTGTGTACCGGTGCAGGTCGTAAATCAGCACTCTTCATTCGGAAAGTGAAAACAAACGAACACCTGTGAAAATCATCGAGATGACTGGCGACATATTTACAGTATTCAGAAACCGGAAGTGACATTCTTTTCTTCAATCCCATTGGCTGTTTACCGGCGCTGACTGCCACCAGCAGAGGGCGCTGTTGGCTCATGGCTGCATTTCACCGCACACTGACCAAACAGAATTTCAATTCACATTCAGTTTATTTCTATGGCGCCAAGTCACAATTGAAGTCATCTCAGGGCACTGAACAGAAACATTCATATACATAAAAAGTAAGTTAACATTATTTATCTGAGGAGCAGACTGCTTTGAGCTTAACTTCATCACAGACTCATCTTGAGCAAGCTTAAAGGCAACAGTGGAAAGGAAAAACTCCCTCATGACAAAGAAGCCTCTAGCACAGGGGTGGACAATTATTTTTTCCATGGGGCCACATGAGAAACAACAAATATTGTGGAGGGCTGGCACAAATGACTTTTTCATTCAACCTTTATTTAGACAGGTAAATCCCATCGAGCCTCGAGGACTCATTTACAAGAGAGACCTGATTTCAACTTAACTCAATACTGCATAATATTAGTATTTCATTATTAAAAGCAGTACATAGCACTGTTTTAACAAGCTGGTAAGAGTATTTGTTATGATTAAGCAACGAAAAAGCGAGGTTTCCTTACAAAAAAAGTCATTTATTCAATTAAATTTCCCAGTACAATGGTAAACTGTTAACATTTTTACCATTTGTGACGTTATATTAATGATCATTTTCAGTCACATTCACCCCAAAACTCATTTTGAGTTTGATATACTGCTGGAAAAAGTTCTTAGCTTTGTAAATGTATCACAAAATTGTCTTTGTACTCCAAATATTATGAAACATCATATAATAGTGATCGTCACTGAACTGTGATTTCGAGTCCCGGTTCTTTACGTGCCTACATTTGTAGTCTAAACATCTCATTTGGTGTTTTTCAGTTCTTTTTTCTTGTTTAGTGAGAGAAGTTTAGTCTCTGTTGGGCTTTAACGGAAATGTTAAAGTCAGGTTGAAGGTCTGAGGTGGAGATGTGAAGCAAAGCTGACATCATCAGTGAGAGAGGATCTATATCTGGATTTGGTTAACTTCATTTGTTTACATATGTATTTTGTAATTCTCCTTATGGGGGCCGGTCAGAGTCAACCAAAGGGCCGCATGTGGCCCTGGGGCCGTATAACGCCCAGGTCTGCTCTAGCAGAACCATCAGGACAAGCGACCATCGATGCTTTGACCAGCTCTGTTTGAGAGGACAGGAAAAAAGAACGGATACTTATTTTTATTTTATGTTTTCCTGTCCGCTGTGCTTGTTTGTTTCTCTTGAACAGCACTTTGGTTGGCCTTGTTGCTGTTTGAAGTGCTCTATAAATAAATTGGTATGGATACACGGTCGAGAATCACGTTAAGACAGAAGTAAAATGAAAACTCAAATGAAAACTATTCAGTTGTAACAATTCATTTAAGGAAATGAGGTCAATTTATCCTCCAGAGCTTAACCCTAACTATAGGATTTATCAAAAAGGAGAGTCTTAATCCCAGTCTTAAAACTGGATCATGTGTCAGCCTCACGGACAGAGATTGGAAGTTGGTTCCACAAGAGAGGAGCCTGATAACTGAAAGATCTTCCTCCCATTCTGCTTATAGGAACCACATGTAAGCCTGCAGGCTGAGAGTGAAGTGCTCTGTTAGGAAAATATGGAACAATAAGATCTATAATATAAGATGGAGCTAGGTTGTTGAGGACTTTGTAAGTTAGAAGCAAGACTTTGAATTCAGTTCTGGACTTGACAGGGAGCCAATGGAGAGAAGCTAAAACTGGAGAGATATGATCTCTCCCACTAACTCCAGTTAAGACTCTGGCAGCAGCATTTTGGATCAACTGAATACTTTTTAAAGAAATATTTGGACACCCAGGTAATAAAACATTGCAATAGTCCAGTCTAGACGTGACAAATGCATGGACCAGTTTTTCTGCATCATTTTTAGGTGTTTCCAATTTAAGTGATATTACGCAGGTGGAAGAAAATGGTTCTGGTTATGTTTTTAATGTGGGGCTTAAAAGAAATGTCCTGATCAAAAATAATCTCTGTTGATCAAAACTTTGAGGCATGAAATAAAAATCATTTGTTATCTTCTTACAGCAGGGGGGTTATACTGTATCTTGTTGTTATTGGATGAAGCTGGTAAAGATGATGGACGTTTGTAGACAGACCCCACTGCCTTGTTCACATGGAACTGAAGATGCTGGGGGTATAAAAGCTGAAGACAATTAAATACAAAAAGGTGTTAAACAGTGTTTTTTGTTGTCCTGTGTATTAAGATCCGAGAATGTTTGACTCAATTATATTCAAACGAGCTTTTTATTATCTGCAGCTGAAGCAGCTGTAATGTTTAATGTGGTCCTGTGTGCTAAATTAGCTAGAAGTAAATCAAATCAAAAACAGCAACAAACAAAATAAAAACAAGTGAATGAAATTTAATGTTGATAAATGGTAAATATACTTTAATTTGTAGACCACTTTGCCAAACCAAGCCAACTAATTGTTTTACATAAAAAAGAGAAATTTGTAGACATTGGTAAGAACAGACGTAAAAAAGAATGTGCTCTTTAGTTGGCATTTTAAAACTTGAGGATGTCTTCCAATCTTCAAAATGGTCTATTTTTTCCCTGAAACTAATATATAAAATAGTTTAGAATAGAATAAACAGCCTTTATTGTCCCATGGATGGGAAATTCAAGTGTAACAGCAGCAACAGATAAAAAGATTCACACAAAAAGTTCCTAAAATGTTAAAAACAATATATAAAGGAATAAGATAAACAATATTAATAATAATGTTCAATATGTATTGGAACATTGATAATGGCAGACTATTTACAGTGCAGTATTATAGGCAGAGTGTGTGTCTTAGCAGAGGTCAGCATGTATTTAATCTTTATTGAGTTTGTTGGGAGCAGTGATGGTTGTAGAGTCTAACAGCTGGTGGGAGGAAGGATCTGCGGTAACGCTCACACCAACTTCTTTTTGCTCACTGCTGAACATCCCGTCAAACAGCAACACAAAAGGACAGCTGCTTCATATAGCGCTTCAAGCTTTAACGGGACGAAAAATATGACGCGTCTAAAATATTGCCTACATTCAGTGGAGCAGTGCTGAGAACAGATGATTGCTGCAGCATGCTGTCAGCTGGTTCATGGATTAAAATCATCTTCTGACAGTCGGTGTGAGGTGTTTGTGCTCCAGATCATGGATGGTACGTCACACATCTCCAGTTTGGTGCTCTTTGGTCTTTTTGTGCGTGTACTGTATATTGAGTAAAAGAGTCATAGGGTCAAAGGTCAAGGTCTTAGGTCAACAATTTGTGAAAACCTCCAGCTTGACATCTGAGCAATAAAGAAAGTGAAACCCTTTATTCCCTGGGTTGTCCCCATCTGTAAAACAGGACACAGTCGGTTGTCCATGGTGCAACTTAACAAATGTTTAGTCCAGAAAATGTCACTGGGTCTCTTTTAATAAAGAATCTTGAGTGGTACTGGTGAACTTTGATCATAAAATGGTTTGGCTTGGCTGGTAGTCAACAGGTATGTTCTTATTGCAGCTGATAGCTGCAGTTTCATGTTCTTACATGTTTTGAACTTTGATTACTCTGATAATATACTGACATGTGCATTATGCATAAAGTTTCATTTTAGATAAGTTATCTGCTCTTGTTGATCTTGTTCCAGAAGTTCGATTCTCATCAGAATTAACATCTGACATGAAATTTGTTCATTAAACGTTGAGGATGGTGGAGATTAAATGCAATGAGAGGATCTTCATCAAGTTAGGAAAATATGCGAAGAAGAAAAAAATCCATCATTCTTTATTAAACCAAAACTAAACCATAATGGAAGAGCTGTGTGAAAATCCAACATCACGTTTTGTTGGCCTGCAGAACCACCTTTAGCAGTAAAAACTCAGTAGTTTTTTTGTATTTTTTTGTATGACTTTATCAGGCTCTAACTTTGTGGAGGAAGTTTGTCTTAACTTGCATTTTACTGTCCAAGATCTAAATTTTTCTAATTGCTTATAAATAATATAAAACTATAACTAAATTGGAAGAACTATACCCCCCACCCCCCCTCCCTGCAAACGCAATGCAGGATAAAAAATAATAAACCTTTCAAAAAGATTTCAAAATTATTGATCGCAATATTTTACTACAGAGGCTTGAATGTGATATTGGGATTACAGAAACAGCTCTAAAATGGTTTAAATCATATTTATCTAATAGATTCCAGTCTGTAAATATAAATAATGAATCTTCTTCATACACCAAAGTTAGTCATGGAGTTCCTCAGGATTCAGTGCTTGGACCAATACTCTTTACTTTATATATGCTTCCATTAAGTAAAGTTATTAAACAGCATGGGATACATTTTCATTGTTATGCTGATGACACACAATTATATTTGTCCATAAAACCCAATGAATCCAATCGGTTATTTAGACTACAAGCATGTCTTAAAGACATAAAAACCTGCATGACCCTTAATTTTCTCCTTTTGAACACAGACAAGACTGAGCAGTCACTCTTTCAGGGATGAAGATGTTCACATCCTGGATAGAGAGGAACGATGGTTTGAGAGAGGAGTAAAGGAGGCCATCTTTGTGAAAAGAAATCGTCCATCATTAAACAGGGGTGGAGGCCTCCGGGTTCAACTGTCCCCCTCTTACAATGCTGTGATTGCTAGTATCACTCAGCCCTCTGTGAACAGTAAACAGCCATCAGTGTGCTAATGATCCATTGTTAGGCTGATGGTCCTTCTTGACCATGTGAGCAGCTGGTTTTGGTTGTCAGCAGCAAACTGGTTGATCCACTCTGAGAAGGTGCTATTTAAGAGACTGAGCTGAAAACAGCACCTCAGACTGAGGAAGTCTCTTGGATGAGAGACGAAACGTTTCTACATTTTTTTAGTTTTGTTTTGCTTCGTTTTGTTTTTTGAATGTCCAGAGGACCAGATTTAACTTTTTTAGATTTTAGATTTTTCTACTTGGCTTATTGAGCATGCATCAGGAGACAAGACTGAGGTTTTGGTTTTTGGACCTGAGCACCTTAGGAATTAATTATTCAGTCTTTCTCCCTCCTTAGATGGCACTAATCTGTCCTCCAGCTCTAATGTTAAAAATCTTGGTGTTATTTTTGATCAGGACGTGTCTTTTATCCCCCCACATTAAAAACATTACTAGAACTGCCTTCTTCCACCTGCCATCACTAAAATTAGAAACATCTCATCTAAAAATGATGCAGAAAAACTGGTCCATACATTTGTCACGTCTAGACTGGACTATTGCAATGGTTTATTATCTGGGTGTCCAAATACATCTTTAAAACGTCTTCAGTTGATCCAAAATGCTGCTGCCAGAGTCTTAACTGGAGTTAGTGGGAGAGATCATATCTCTCCAGTTTTAGTTTCTCTCCATTGGCTCCCTGTCAAATCCAGAATAGAATTCAAAATCTTACTTCTAACCTACAAAGCTCTCAACAACCTAGCTCCATCTTATATTATAGATCTTATTGTTCCATATTTTCCTAACAGAGCACTTCGCTCTCAGGCTGCAGGTTTACTTGAGGTCCCTAGAGTTTCCAAAAGCAGAATGGGAGGAAGATCTTTCAGTTATCAGGCTCCTCTCTTGTGGAACCAACTTCCAGTTTCTGTCGATGAGGCTGACACATTATCCAGTTTTAAGACTGGGATTAAGACTTTTTTGTTGTTGTTGATAAATCCTATAAACTTGGGTTTCCTGAGCTGTCCCTTAGTTAAGCTGCTATAGGCTTAGACTGCTGGAGGACAAACTGACCTCATTTCTTCACTCTACTACTGTCTTTACTTAATCTGCTCAACCCGTTTTGTATTTGTAATTATTTTTTCTATCCTTAACATGGTTTTGTCTTTCAGATACACCTGGACCTACCATTCTGTGTTCGTCTGTCTCTCCTTCCTGTCCTCTCAAACCAGCCGGTCAAAGCAGATGGCCGCTTGTCCTGAGCCTGGTTCTGCTGGAGGTTTCTTCCTGTTAAAAGGGAGTTTTTTCTTTCCACTGTTGCCACTGTGCTTGCTCAGGATGGGAGACTGCAACGAAGCCAAGATTCAACTTGTCTGCTGGATTCCTTAGAGAACTTTACTAATTGGCTTTTATGTGAATGTTCCTGTAAAGTGCCCTGAGACAACTTTGTTGTGATTTGGTGCTATATAGATAAACTGAATAGAACAGAAAATAAAAGGTCCATACAAAACTTAGAAGCTGTTGTAGTGAACCAGATGACCTCAAATCTACCAGATGGACAGAGACTGTTATTTTCATTGATCTGAATAAGTCTGAACCATCTGATGAACTTTCTTTCTTGAATTAATCAAGCAGAAAAGACAATTCTTTATAATCATTACTGTCTTACAAATGTTTTGATAATCAAATTGTGTTAGTTCACTCAATGCTTTACAGGTTGAAAAGAACTACTAATTTTTATTTTACATAAACAGTAAGTAATGATTTTTGTTCCTCATTCAGAGAAGAAATCACCTGAATATGCCTTTCTTGATTTTCTGTCTGAAATGAGCAAGCTGTCGTAAGTATGTGAAAGGTTGGTCTTCGGTCAACTAAAATGTTTACTGAAGAAGAAATGTCATGTTTAAACTTTTTCAGAAGATTACCAAGAGTAGACTCCAGAAAGTCTGCTGCTTCTGCAATAATCTTTTCTGTATGTTAAACAAGTTTCATTCTCTGACCTCGACTGTTGATAAACACCTTACGTCAAAAACACACCTCTTTCTGGTCCTTCCACGAATCAGAAAGCTCTAAACTGAACAGGAAGTAAACTCATTTAAAATGTGACAACTGCCCAGTTCAAGTTAGAATGAGAGCTGACAACAGATTGAGAGTTCTGAGAGATGTTGGATTGAGAGCGCAGCCGGTTCTGAAAGTTTCAGAACCGTGAAGAATCCAGAGGTTTTGGGATTATAATTCTGTTTTGAACTAACCACGCACGACTCTTCGAGGATTTTAGCTGTTTTCAACGGAGACGCTGATATCAGTTGAAAAGGATTCTTACTGAGCTGATCTATCATCAACCAGGTAACGGCCTCTTCTTCGACTAAAGTGTACCGTGGACAGGCTGGAGATCTGACGGAGCGTGCAACTTCTGGTCAAACAGATTAAATTCCCTCACACATTTCCTCTGTAAGATAAATCTCAATTTAATCTTAAACTCTTCTCTCTCATAAATCAGTACAGATATTTTTAGAAATGTCTGAAGCAAAGTCCTCAAATCACCGCCGAGTGATTTGAAGTTCATTTTCTGTGAAACTGTCTGTTATTATTTTCATATTTTGCCAAATTAATGTAAATGTTTGATGTTAAACTTTGATTTTGAAAATAAATGATTCCATTCATTTGATGGGTCAAAGATAAATAACGTCTCT
>NC_056514.1:19170953-19194318 GCF_014905685.2 Nematolebias whitei | reverse complement strand
TTACATTATGGAAAATAATGACCTTTATCACAATATGCTAATTTTTTTAGAAGGACCTGTAGTGCTTAGGGAGCTATTTTTTAGTAACCCTGAACAGCACTATAAAGTTGATGAGTCACACAAAGAAGATCTGGGAGAGAATTGGGGAAGCTAGACTTAGACGACAGGTAACAATTTGTGAGCAGCAGTATGGTTTCATGCCAAGAAACGGCACCATAGATGCCATCTTTGCTTTGAGGATGCTGATGGAGAAGAATAGAGAGGGTCAGAAAGAACTCCATTGTGTCTTTGTGGATTTAGAATAAACAACTTGACAAGGTACTGAGGGAAGAGGTGTGGTGTTGCATGAGGAACTCTGGAATGGCAGAGAAGTATGTTAGATTGGTGCAGGACATGTATGAGGAGAGTGGTGAGATGTGCTAGCTTCAAGCTGGAGGTGGGACTGCATCAAGTATCGGCTCTGAGCCCCTTCTTGTTAGCTTTAGTGATGGACAGACTATGACCCGTGGACTATGTTTGCAGATGACCTTGTGATTTGTGTGAGAACAGAGAACAGGTGGAAAAGAAATTAGAGAAGTGGAGGTATGCACATAAAAGAAGAGGAATGAAAGTCAGAAAGATGGAGTACATGAGTGCAAGTCAGAGTAAGTAAGTACGTTTGTTTAGTTTTAGGTCCACACTCACAAGCATTACAAAGGTGGAACAATGTGGCTACAAGAAACATATGTCACAAAGACTCAGGACTTAAAATACTTCGGGTTGACTGTCCAGGAAAACAAAGAGTGTGGTAAAGAGGTAAAAAACAGTTAACATGGAGTTAATTTAAAAACATTTCAGGAGTGATTCGTGACAAAACGGTGGCAGCAAACTTTGTACAGTTTGGAGACAGTGGCATTAACAAAAAGACAGGAGAAAGAACTGGAAGTGACAGAAATGAAGATGTTGAGGTTCTCCTTAGGAGTGACAAGGATGGATAAGATTAGGAATGAGATCATCAGAGGTACAGCACAGGTTGAACAAATGGGAGATAAAGTTAGAGAGGCCAGACTGAGATGGTTTGGACGTGTCCAGAGGAGGGACAGTGAGGAGATAAATATATCCCTTAAATGGATATGGGGTATAGTTAGAGTGGACAAGGAAGTGGAGTGAAGACAGATGATGCAGAGGACAGAGTGAAAAGGATAAAGGTATAAAATACATATATTATTATAAAACAAATAAGTAAAATCACTATAATTTCAAATAAAATTGGTACAGAAGAATGTCGTTAACTAATGAAAATGACTGGAGTTTAGTCTTTTTTCACAACTTCTTTTATCATTGCTTTGATTTATGTTCATTTTCAAGTAGCCTTAGAAATTATATTTTTCAACTTGTTTTGATTAAAAAAGAAAAAAAGTCTCTTGAACCCAAACAGTGTTTAAACATTTTGAAATTATAAGTATCAAAAGCCACAGCAGTAATTATACAACAAATCCTAAAAAGATGTATTTCCAGGTTTTCCAGATTTAATAAAGTTCAACTTTGATTCATTTGAATTTGTCATATTTGTCATTTATCTCATGTCTGATTCATTCACCGTTCTAGTACATGACTGCAGTGATCAGGAACATCTATGACAAAAGGATGAAATGTTTTCCTAATGAGTTTCTATCCTTTCAGGCAATAAAACATCTATTTGAATATAAAGAGTAGTTCAATTGTTTAAGAGGATTAAGTCAGATAATGTACAATAAATTCTCCAGAACTGTGAAAAACCTTTACTCCACAGTCATAACAACAGAGCAGAGTCAGTCCCTTGTCTTGCTGAAGGTGTAACATCTCTCTTCATCCACTGCAGTTTATTTCATGGAGAATCACTGATGCAGCAGAGTGCAAAGCAGAAAGTACAGTACATGCAGAGGAGCAAGGAAGGTGAGGAGGGACAGATATTTCATCAGCCTTCATAAGGACATATATAAACTGTGGCTCCTCCACCCTTTGTTTTATACCTCCTACTGTAGCGTAGTACTTATTATACTAGCTGGGCCATTTTCAGTCAAATTGAACAAAAACAAAATGTTTAATTTTGAGCTCTCTTCTACTTGTGCTCTCAACGCTGCATTTGTGCCCAGATCCGTTAAAACAGCAAAGAGGCTCCTGTAGATGTTAAACTTATTATCTTAAAGGCCCCACACATTCTTAAAAGGAAATAATGAACTACCGGTACTTAAGGAGTGCCTCGTGCGCTGTGATTTAAGGGCGTGGAGGCCTGACAAAGTGTCATGGCATTCTTGATAAGACTTAATTAGTCAGACTAAAAGTTCAGCCTGTGTGATGACATTTTGTGGAGTGGGCGTGTGTGTGTGACGACTTAGCTCGGGCACATGGGTTATCAGGAAACGCCTTTTTTAAACAAGAATGGGTAAATGATGAAGTTGTATCTTGGCGATCACATGGGAGTGTTGCAACCAGGAAGAAAGTACTAAAACCATGTCATGACTCCATATATACAGCTTTTTTTATTAGCCAGACTCCAGAAATGAAAGTGAACTATTTGTGGTGAAGTATAAATGACAGCCCTCCTGGTTCCAGTCCATCAAAACATATTACGCCAAAAACATATCAGGCATTTGATTTTGAATGTTTCAATAAAATACTTGGAGTTTTTTTTTTTTAAATACACAAGGCTGCAGTTCATTTAGTGTTAATATAGTTTTCAAGTTGACTAAGCCCTTTGCAGGCCAATAGTCACAGCTCAGCAGAGGAGGCCATGTGTGAGGGAAGGTCACGGTTGGATCAGAAGGCTCACTGTTAACAGGACAAAGAGGAGCGCAGTAAGACAAATTCAAGACAGCAGATGATCAAATGACTGGTTTTCATTTTCCTGTGCTTCCTCTAACTTTAGCTACAATATTTTAATGCAAAAGAAAACTTGTCGTGTCTTTTAAAATAGAAAGAAAACAGCTTAAAACCAAGTCAGACCATGACAATCAGCATAAAAAGGATTTAAAAAAACTTGTGATTGCTCACGTTGCTAAAAAATCTATTCAAAAATGCTATTTTAATAATGATATGGATAAAAAGTGATTTAGAGCACGTTCACGGAGCTCTGCACTGACCGTGTTTTTTCATTCAACCTTTATTTATACAGGTAAATCCCATTGAGCCTCGAGGACTCATTTACAAAAGAGACCTGGTTTCAACAAAGAATGATGACAACAGCGACAACAATAAACAGTTATAAAAAGTCATACTACAGTGTTTTTTTCTTTTTTTTAAACAAATAGGATGGCTAAAAGAAAAAGGTAACAAAAAAAAAACAGCTAGATTCTAAGGCGAACACTGACCGTGTTCTGTGATGAAGGTGTTGAGACCACTGGGGTAGACGGTGTGTAGTCACTGTAGTCTGCTGGTGGAAGCAGAACAGGTTCATAAACCCCATCCTCCTCCTCCTCCTCTTCCTCCTGCAGACTGGTCACACTCAAACTCCTCACCGGTGTGCTCATGTTGCTGCTGAGAAATATAACATGCATGTTACACCTTGGCAGCTGCGCACACCTGGTGTGTTGCAATGCTTTCTCACCCATTGGATATGGCCGGCTCAGTGTAAGGTCTGCAGTAGGATGAAGGAAACCAACCACGCCTGAAAACAAAGTTGCACAACATCAGACATCCAGCACCAGTTTTAAGTATAAATCGTTCCTCGTTCTTTAAATATGACCATTAATGCAAGAAGTACAGGCTTAACGTTCTTTGAAACAATGCAGATCGCTCACAGTCTTTAATGCGAGAGTGTTGTAGATGATCTTGTGTTGACAAATTACAAAGCTATAACCATTTTGATGTAATTTTAAAAACATTTGGTGTAATCTCAATATCCCTTATAAATTAGCACTCAGAGTATGTGTTATATATGACTCAGCTACTACCTCACCACATTTTTGTTCAATATCTACCTGCTTGACTGAATTATAGTCATTTTTGTTGTCTAAGGTCATTGGCGTTCATCCTAAAATGAGTTGACTCCAAAAATTAATTAGTTGTAGATGTACATCTACTGATAACGTTCTGAAAGTTTTACCACAATCTATGAAGTGGTTTATGAGTAGCATGATGGATTAGTGGTTAGCCTCACAGCAAAAGGCTCTCAGTTCAATCCACTGTTTGGCTCTGGAGTCTTTCTGGGTGGAGTTTGCATGTTCTCCTCATGTTTGCATGAGTTTTCTCCCACAGACCAAAACATGCACGTTAGGTTCCCTCCAGGTCCAGGACGGCCTTAAAAAGCGATCTGTGATTTCAAAGGGATTTGACTGGTTAAAAAAATGCTAATAATAAAAATGATATATTTTGCAAACAGACAGTGTCGACTCCAATAGTTTTTATTTATGGCAAAGTTTTAAACAAAAGTTTTGGTAGCTCTTAAAGCATATGTTGGGGATGACTCTAAACTACTATTGCACCTAATCTTAGCTTAATATATTTAAAGTTAACTGAGATGTAGCCATTTCTGTGTCAGCTGAGGCCAGTTAACTGTAGTGGCCATCCTAAGTTAGACGGATTTTCAAAGATTTTCAGGTACAGATGTACATTCAATAATTTGAGCGATTCATCTAAATCTGTTGTGATTCATGAAATATTTTGCTAACATACAGACCTACAAATACACAGGTCAAAACGTTAATACCTGCATTAGTTAGCAGTTGGCTATAATAACGTCTCTTCAGGGAGGTTTTATAGTTTAAAACAACCATCTTCTTGCAGGCTAACTCTTAAGACTATGGCACAAACATTATGCTGGTGTAGATTCTCAGTCATCCAGGACATAGTAAATCCAAAAAAAGTTAAAAACAAAAACAATTGGACTTCTATTCTGTAGCTGAAGACGTTTCACTTCTCACCCAAGCAGCTTTCTCAATTCAAAAAGTAGAGTGAGCAAGGGTTTTAAAGCAGAGGTGTTCTGTAAGATGGATTCACATGCAGATTGCCCTCACACTCCTCATAACAGAGGTTCATTAGAGTCCAAAAGCCATACTATCCTAACTGGACAAAAACCCAATTAAAATATCTGCATGTTTGGAGAACTTTTTGATATAATTTTGCTCCTTTTCCTCCCCTTCTGTCTTCATGCATTTGACACGGTTGACCGCAGTATCCTTTCATCACGGTTAGAGTGGGTAGGGATTACGGGTGCAGTGATACAATGGTTCCATTCGTATTTGAGTGACAGGAGTTTTTGTTTTAATGTTGGTTTATCCACTTCAGTGCCCCTTTCCTGTGGGGTCCCGCAAGGCTCTACTCTCTGACCCCTTCTGTTTTCATCTGTTGTGACTTGGCGCTATATAAACTGAATTGAATTGAATTGTGTCTGAACAGCCCAGTGGCACAACTGGTAGAGCTGCTGCCTCTCAGCGAGAAGGTTGCCGGTTCAAATCCCGGTCCGGGGGCCCTTCTGGGGGGAGTTTGCATGTTCTCTCCATGCATGCGTGGATTTTCTGCAGGTACTCTCCAGTTTCCTCCCACAGACCAAAAACATGCATGTTAGACTGATTGGTAACTCTAAATTGTCCCTAGGTGCGAGTGAGAGCGTGAATGGTTTGTCTCGTTTGTCTCTATGTGTCCCTGTGATGGACTTGCAACCTGTCCAGGGTGTACCCCTCCCCTCGCACAGTGACTGCTGGACAAGGGCACCGGCGACCCCCGTGACCCAAAATGGGAGAAGCAGGTAAAGGATAATGGATGGATGGATGAATGAATTGTGTCTGCTCCCCTTGGGGTCCATCCTGAGGAAACATTTTCTTTTGTTTCATTGTTTTGCTGATGATTGTCAGATTTATCTGCCCTTAAAACCCAACAGTTCCTGCTCCATTCGCCCTTTGCTGAAATGTCTTGATGATGTCAAGACTTGGATGGCTTCAAACTTCTTAAGTTTTAATGATCAGAAAACTGAGGTTATTGTGTTTAACCCTAGCTCTACAGCTGTCTCTGATCCTGTAAACCTGGACTCCCTTCAGCCATATCTAAAGCAGCCTGTTACAAATCTCAGGATGGTTTTAGACTCTGACTTTAAGTTTAATAAACAGATTAACTCTGTTCTACAAAATAGCTTTTTACAGTTAAGAAGCAGAAGCTATGCTTAAGTCTGTGTTGACCAGATCTAAAACTAGTCCATGCCTTTATTACTACTCGACTGGACTACTGCAACATGCTTTATGTTGGGGTCAGTCAGGTCTCCCTTTCATGTCTCCAGCTCGTCCAAAATGCTGTAGCTCGGCTTTTAACAGGAACTCGTAGGTTTGAGCACATTTCACCGGTTCTGTCCTTCCTTCACTGGCTCCCTGTATGTATCGGAATTGATTATAAGATTCTCGTGTTGACGTGCATTAATGGCCTTGCACTCTCATACCTCTCCGACCTTCTTCATCTTTATATTCCTTCTCGGACTCTGAGATCATCTGACCAGCTGCTTTCGGTTGTACCAAAAACCAGGTTGAAGCTCAGAGGATATTGGGCTTTTTCAGTCATTGGCCCTAAACTTTGGAACAATCTGCCCCCCAACATTAGACAGGCCACTTCAGTCTCTGCTTTTAAATCCCCTCCTGAAAACACACCTGTACTCACTGACGTTTAACACAGTAGGATCTGATTTAGTAGTTCATTGTTTCTGATTGTGTTTGTGTTATGTTTTTAATCCTGATGCTGTAATGACATCTTGTTATTTTTTTTATTTGATGCTGTGATCTTTTTGTTAAGCACTTTGGTAACAGTTCCTGTTTTAAATGTGCTATATAAATAAATATGACTTGACTCAACTTGACTTTGTGGGGATGTGTTTAGCCCGATGCTGTAGAGTTCTCATAACAGTGACACCCAGTCAGTTTCACTCCAGTCAAGACCTTCATTCATGTGACCAGAGTGGCCCATCTGTGAGTCAAGCTAAGACCCTAACGAACCTCTATTGTGAAGAGAGTGAGGACAACCTCCATATGAATCCAGTTTACAGAACACCTCAACTTTAAAACTCTAACTCCTCAGTCGGTTTTTAAATTGAGAAAGCTGCTCGGATGAGACTTGAAACATCTTCAGCTACAGAATAGAAGTCCAGTTGTTTTTGTTTTTAATCTTTATTGGATGGAACAAACAAGTTCACATAAAAAAATAATAAATAAAATAAATGTAACTGATATTATTTTATAAACTCCAGCAGATTAAAAAACAACAACTTTCATCTGTCTTGGTTGATGCACATCAGCATATGTCAGTAGCACTGGTTCCATGTTGATAATAAAATGACAAAAATTGTCTCGTCAGTATGATATACCTATTTTCAAAAAACATTTCAGACTTCAGGCATCTGCTGCTCAACCGTTTGTCTGTTTAAGTGGAAGAAAACACCCACTGAACACAAAACCCTTCAATAAGACACATACCGAAGACACAAAACAGAGAAATTTTGATCACCAAGTCACGTATGGAGAAAACGATTGCTTATCAGACGAGTGGATTTGTTGCTAGGAAACAGAAAGTACTGTGATTTATCCCAACATGTCCTCTTCTTCAAAAACCTCCACAGTCTGCATTAACACTAGTAAAACACAAAGCCACCTAATGACACTTAAAAGCCCTTTGTTCATTCCTGTAAAAAACGATGTTGCATTAAGAGTCCAAACTGATCTGAAGAGGATTTGATGAGGATTTATCACATAATTTTACAGCTGTCTTGAGGACTTAAGCTGCTGCAGCAAGACATACAAACACGCAGAGTCACGCGTAAACATTTTCAAAAGTAATACAACGAGCACGCAACAAAAATAACAGTGCAGCGTTAATTCTGGAAAAAAATCGTGTAAGGAAAAATCTATCACTCCTTTGCATAGGAAGTGTTAAATCACTGCTGACATAAAAAAAATGCATTTTAATTATAACAAATTAATTCCTCTCACTCATATTCAGGCATCAAGTAAGGAAAAAAATGAACAATTAATTGACAGTGAAAATTAAAGCACTTGCTGTTGTGAGAATACCTGGATTTGTCTGTGCCTGTGTGTCCTGCTTTTTTAAGAACAAGCTTCCCCGTCTTGTTCCACATACCTGACATACTCTGGTTTCTTAGGCTCGATCCATTAACGCAGCTAAACATTAAAAATAACAAGGTCAAAACTAGTACTGCCACTTGAGTTATGTGAACGACGCTTTTTTTTGTCACTGCCACTGCATACTTCTTGGAATGAAAGTACAATACCCCCCACCCCATCTGTGGGTGTGTCAACATGCGTGCACTTGGACAAAGAGGTTTGGAATGACTAATTCCTGGTTTCAGCTTTGTTTACGTCTCATATCGATATATGGCCTGGCTCAGTCCGCTTTTTATACGTTTTAAATCAGTAAGTGGCCACTCTGTGTGCAGGCTGGAAAAACAACTTGAACTTTTAAAACCTGGAGTAGGACCAACACCCTACATCAGACTTTTCACAGAGCTGCTTATGAGACATTCAGTGATAAGAAGGAGTTTTTGCTCAATATTACAAACAAAATAGCTTTAGTTATCAATATTTCTGGAATGTTCAAACACACAGCATGCCTGTTGAGTTGACGTCATGGATGCCTGTTTTACTGAAGTGCTTCATTTGTGTGCTTTGGGCCATTGCTATGGTGACATCCCCCCCCCCCCCCCCAATGATCCATGTCAACACCCCTATGAGTAACCCACATTCTGCTGTAAAATAATTTGATACTGATTCAGAATTCAACCTTCCAACACAGACGAAAGGCATTTAAACTTGAAGTATTGCTTCTGCAAACCATGATACTCCCACCACAGTTGGGATAATTTCATCAGATTTAGTTTTGTCTTATTGACATTTGAACAAGTTAATGTTAAATATTATTCTAACAAAAGAGGCTTATGGGTGGAAAACTGTTTGTATGACATTTAGTCAAACTGCTGTTGGGAAAAATATTTTTCTAAATTGTGCTTTTTTTTTTTTGGTTAAAAAATAAAAATACAAAATCTGTAATATTCTGGAAATGTTTTGTCTTTTAGCCAAAAGACTTCTTCATTGGATAAAAGACAAAACGTTTCAACAAAGAAGAATTCGTCCAGAGGACCTGACTCAACAATGTTAGATTCATCTACCTGGATTATTGAGCAGCATCAGGACACTGTTATCGATTCTAACAAAAAAATCACTTGTTGAAAATATACATTCAAATCAATAAAATAAGAGAACTTATGTCAAACTACAGAAATTGCACTTCCTGTGAAAATGCGGTGTGAATGCTTAGTGCTGAAGAATTGCTGGAAACCAACTGAAATTAGCTAAAAACATGCTGAATTTTAGCTGAAAAGGAAGAACAAGCCTAAATTAGCAGAAGAAAACAGAAAGAGCATGTTTGCTGAATTGGGTTTAAATGAGCAGAAATAAGCACAGAAAAGAAACAAAAAGCTGAAAACTAGCTGAAAAGGCAGAAAGAAGCTTAAACTACCAGAAATAAGTGAAAAGAGCTAAAATGAGCTAAAAATATGGAGTTAGCTGATAAAGCTTAAAATAGCATAAAACAGCTAAATAGTAGCTAAAACTAGCAGAAAATACTAGCAGAAATAAGTTGAAAGGAGCATAACAAGCTGAAATTAGTAGAAAGAAGTTAATTAGGCTGAAAGAAGCAAATGTAACCATAAAAATCTTGAATTTATCTGAAAACAGCTGAAATTAGCTTAAAAATGCTCAAAAGGTACAACAAGTTTAAAGTAGCAGAAGAAAGCAGAAAGAACCCATTTGCCCAATTACGCTGAAAGAATCAGAAATGAGCACAAAAAAGTGGAAATTATCAATAAAAGCTTAAATTAGCAAAAAGATAGCTGAAAAGTAGCTAGAAAAGCAGAAAGAAGTTGAAATTACCAGAAGGAAGTGGAGAGAGCAATTTGTATTGAATTAGGCTGAAAAAAAGTTGAAATGAGTGCAAAAAAATGTGGAATTAGCTGAAAAAGTTGAAATTAGCATTAAACAGGTGAAATAGCAGAAAAATCTGAAACTTGCAGAAATGAGCTGAAAGGAGCATCATAAGCTGAAATTAGTAGAAAGAAGTTAGAAGAAGCGCAAAAATGTTGTAGTGAGCAGAAAGAATATGAAAGGAGCAGAAAACGGCTAAATATGTCAAAAAGCTAAAGTTGCACCAATACCAACAGTCATAGCACACTTCTCCTGGACAAGATGAACGTTTTGATAAATGATTTGTTGAAATAGCGCAAAAATTGTGGAACGAGAAAGATGCTGAAAAACGTACGGAAGAAAAATGGATGACAATAGTGTGAATGCTTCAGTCACACAATAAACAGAATATAAACACTCACTGCTGCGTGTTCTCCATCTCTCCATACAGCCACCCGTCCTTCTCCTCCTGGATGAGCAGGGTGATGATGTCACCATCATCGAAGCTGAGGAGCGTGTTGTTGTTGCCTGCCGTGTGTGGAAAGATGGTCCGGACTCTGGGCTTCTTGCTCACGTTGAGACCAGATGACTGCGACGTGGATCTGGACAAACTGTCCTCTGCAACGCTGCCCTGATCTGGAAGAAAGACGAGTTTACCAAATGGAATAATGTGTAATTGTGCCACTCACATTAGTTTGACCTTTGAGGATGCTTGAAGCATCATTTACAACTGTTAATATAAAAATAATTTACACTTGACTTGTGAAATATGTCCGCCACCTCACTCAGGTTTGCCGACTCATGGCTGAATGATGCACCTTATTAAAGAGGTGTGGAATTATACATGTATATATTTTGTACTTCAGAATTGGCTTGAGTACCTGAGTTGTGATCTGAGGAGGTGGTCAGTGAAACTCTGGGCTCGGGGTTAAACATATTGGCCAACGGACTGATCTGAGCCTTCAGTGGAGGTGCTGGAGGAGGTGCCATTGATCCCATGTTCTGATGAAGCTGCAAAAATTAATAGATGGACATTTTATTTAACAAATACCCTTGGATGCAAAAGTTGCGCCCCCATTGAAGAAGTAAGTTAATACTGTCATAATTGTGGAAGAAATGTCCTCCTGCACACTAAAGTGGACTTTAATACTAGGATAAGAATATAGGATACACAGAATCTTAATGATTGATCGCCAGCTAATGATTTCCTAAAGAGCTGTAGATTTTTTGCAACCATACACAAAATTCACTGCTTGCTACAGTAGGTACAGTTTAATCACTTCAAGTGACAAGAGTCAAGGTAAAACCTCACAAGAATCATCTCTGATGTACAATATATAGAGCTTTTAGAACAGCATTCAGAGAACTTCCTTTTAAAAATCATGTTAAACACATTATCTATCACAGCAACTGGCTTCATATGTTGAGTCCAGGTGCTGACCTCTCATCAGTAGAAAACATCTGGTGCAACATGAAACAAATAACACGGCAAAGAAGACCCAAGACTCTTGACCAGCTAGACTCTTACGTGAGACAAGAACAGGACAACATTCCCCCCAAAAAAACCTCTAAAACGTCTCCTCAGCTGTTGTTAGAAGAAGACGGGATGCTAAAGAGATAAAAGCGTTGCAAGGTGGTCCAGGATGAAGGAGCAGAGTAAGAAAAGGCCTTTTTGCCGAGTTCAATTCGCACTGAGGGAACGCTGCAGGTAATGAATCCCTGAGAGCGCACGCCGTAACTGCACCGACGACGTGACACATAGGAGGAGATATATGATGGTAGCAGACCAAGAAGTGATTTAAAGATGAAAATGAACCAGTGTGAGAGCCTACGTGTAGACAATGATGACCAACTGAACAATGAGTACAGAGTGCAGTGATGGGTACTGTAGTTACAACCAGTTATGAAGCTTAGTGCCTCGTTGCATACACAGTGTAGCAGATCTTAAACACTACAGTATGTAACTGAACCTTAAGCCTCTTTTGATAAAGTTTTTTAGTCCTAAACAAAGAAAGTAAATGGTAAGTGGTAAATGGACTGTACTTACACTATATAGCGCCTTTCGATCTTATCAAGATACTCAAAGTGCTTTACACTACAATCTGTGCCCTCATTTACCCATTCATACAGCACTCTACCATGTCTTTACAAAAAATAATCAGTGCTTTTAGATAACATTCATTCACAGATGGGACACACATTGGAGGCAATGAGGTGTCTTGCCAAGGGACACTTCAGCATGTGACTGCTGGTGGAATTGAACCCCCAATTCTCGCATTGGAGGACGACTGCTCTAACCACTCAGACACAGCCACCCCCCTAAGAATCTATTTAACAACAGAGCATCCTGTCATGCCTCCTTCAGATCACATGTTTTATTGTTTGGGTAATACAAATCTAAAGAAACTATTGTTTCCTGAAGAAATGCATATCGCCTGCTGCCTCTCATGTCCAAATTTAAACAAAGATGTTAGCGCTGGTAAGAATTTGAGGTTCTTTTCAGCTATACGACTCCACGGTGTTTTACTAACAGACAAAAACCCACAGAGAGGAAAGTACATGGTTGCTTGTGTTTCATGGCAGCAGACAGTAACGAACACCCACTCACCCTGTTGTACTGTTCGGCCGGCGGGTATTGTTCTGGGATGGTGGACAGACCTTCTATCAAGCTCTCCATCGAGTCAGGCACTCTGTTGATGTCGCTGCATTTTTCTTGCCAGGTGGGCAGCCTCGAGCTCAGGATGTCTTTAGCCTGAAAACACAAGAAAGAGTTAGAGAGACGATCCTTAATGTAGCTGAGCGGGATGTTTGCCTGTCCTTGCTTACCTTTTCATGGAAATTACTAAGCTGGTAAGAGAACAGGCAGTGTTTGTCTGCCAGGAAACAGAAGCGTCTCTTTTCTTCCAGGAAGGCCTCTCTGCAGCCGTCGGCAATGAACTTCTGCATGTCCATCTGCCGGGACGTGATGGTCTCCATATACTGCAGATAGGGTAAGAGGAAAGCAAAGAGATCAACGCCAGAAACGTATGTGATGCACAGCAATATGATATGGATTTTATGGTATTGCACACAGTGTAAAATAAATCTGAGAAACTGAAGTTTTACAAGAAAATCGGTGCATCATTTGGATACCGTGTAATTCAAAATAGTATGTCTTTGCATGTATGCTGCAATTACTTTGGCTTTTCAGAATTTGTCTTTTTCATTTCAGTTAAATTGAGTGTTGACTGTTTTCATACTTTTACCATCTAACGATATTTGTCTATTTTCTTTTATTAAGTCAAGTTATAATCGAGCTGGTTGTATACGCCTGTTTAGGTCACCAACGTAATCATCAGCTGTTGTATACAGAAACCCTGTATTCAACAGCTGATGATTAAAGCTCAGCTCTTATCAGCCTCAATAAAAACGCACTTGATCTTTGACTTTATTGGTGTGAACCCTTGCAGTTTGTTATTGACTGCATCTCAGCTGTTTTGACAACCTGACAGACCTGGGGGGTGGGGGTGGGGGGGGGGGGTGTGTAACCGTCTTACCACAGCTTTTTCCAGTAAAAACTAATTTGGTCTAAATTAGCAAGTCGAGCCTCTGATGAGCTTTGTAATCAGCCACTGCACGTCAGGAGAAGTTTGTTCGTATCCGTCGCTGCTCCTGGATCAATCTTGGTTTAGTGGGAATGTAAATCAGTGTAAGACACTTTCCCCACTGAGAACCGATTTTAATGGTGCAGATGGACCGGCAGACCTGACATAAGCAGCCCCAAACACTTAAAGAAATACTTTAGCCTTTCCTCCATTTCTCTTCTTTCTGCCCCACATCTACTCAATTTCCCCCAGGTTGCTATGGTAACACAAAAGCAGCTGGTCTCCAAGCGCTCCGTGAAAGACCCGCACCATCCGGCTGGTCTCATTTTCTCCGATGCAGAATCGAGTCTCTATATTTCCCACTTTCATTACGAACAACAACCCAAACGCTCAGCCAGGGGTGAAGAGGACACAGAGAGGCTTATTACTGGCAGTTTACTCAAACCCCACACATGATTATCCGAAAGCAGCTTGTAGTCCAACGGTGTCATTTTTTATCAGATCATGGTGAAAAAGTCTGAGAAAGGTAAGGTTTTGGTTTCAGCCTGGCCTGGAAAACTAAATCAGGTTATAAATCTCCACCCCTGATAAGAAATCTACTGTAGTTTTTGCCGTATAACTCACAGCTTTTTGTATAAATTTGCATGCCCTGCGACTTATACAGCAAAGTGACGTATTTATGTTTTTTCTCCATATTTATAACCCAATTTTTGACTGACATCTGACTGTTTTCACTAATTCTGACCAGGAAAATATTGAACACTACCATTTTCAGTCACTAGAGGGCACATGAGTACTATGGCAAGCCAAGTGTCTCATTAATAGGTAAAAGTGGCTATTAATGAGACACTTGGCTTGCCATAAACCTTCGTCTTGCTCCGGAACTCCTGGGGCAAAAGTGAAATTAGCTGCATATAATTGTTTTTCGATAGTTATCTTGTTAAAGTTAGAAGAAATGCACAGCGAGTACTCCCTCTACGTGCTCCCGCAGCCACGAATTGGCTTTGAAAATGCAGCTGATTTGACCGTCAAAGTGCGTTCATTAAGGAAAAGTTAGACTGAGACACACTTTTGCTATAATTTCAAGAAATAAATAATTGTTTTTAAGTGTTAATCTTGTTAAGTTCTTGTTAAAGTCATCCCGTGCACGCTCCTGCAGCCGCCATTTGGCAGCCAATCGATTTTTGACACAACACCGGACCACATTTCCAGGTGGTAAGCAGTGAGGCATAACAAATGCGATGTGTCAGCAATGACGCGCAATAGATGTGACTTATATGGCAAAGCAACATATTTATGCTTTTTTTCCACTTTATTAGACATATTTGGACTGATGTGACTTATACGACGGTGCCACGTGTACAGAGGAATGTAAAAAAAGTGTTTTTGATTGGGAGAAATAAAAACATTTTATACAGAGATATCTAGACACCCGCATGCAGCTTGCAAACATGAACACTTCTTGACCTTTAACTTAAAGGATTTGTGTAATTCTCTCTAAACAATCCTTCATCGCACCACAGAGAGGCTGTGAAAAGTCAATAAATGAAAACAGGAGGCTTCCCAGTCCCTCCTTTCTCTCACAATACTGAACCTAGAAAGCAAATCCTTGTTCATAAACGTAAACATCATAAAAAGTGCAACAGATGCCTTAACCAATATTATAAGGAGCACCGAACACAAACCCAGCCAACTGTACAAATGTCATCATGGAAAGCTTTAAAAGTGGGTTTGTGTACCTTTGCTCTCCAAGTAGTGACACAGATATGTTAGCAATTTGATTTCTGGGATTACGTCTCATGAGTGCACATTTCTGATCAGCTACGTCTGCTTGTAAAAAGTCACGCACGACAGTTTTAAAGAACACTGCAGAGATGTTACACAAGCTGCAATATGGCTTTGAGAGATTTAATCAATAGTTGTGGAAAAAAGGAACGTTCAAAAGTAGACATTTCTAAACGATCAAGACGTGACCCCCTCCTGTTTATCACTGATGTCATTAATGTACTTGGGTTTAGAATTAAAACAAAGACTAAACCAAGTTGTGTGAAGGGTTATTGTACTATATTCATTAAAAAATATATACAGTTAGTTTAGATACAGATGTTTTAAGATCAGCCACAAAGAGATCAAACCTGACAGTAAGAAGAAAATAATCCCTAAAGATGTGTTGAGGAGCCCACAGTGAGTGAGGTCTTCAAATTAGCTTCAGAAATCAAATGAAAAATAAATATATATATTGCTATTTTTCACCATAAGTGTTACAAATAATAAAGGCAGTAGTCATACGTTAATAATAGAATCATAAAATTTAAGACAGCTATCATAATGGCCTTGATTTATAGGGTTCTCATTAATGTTGGTGCACTTAACCCGGCTAAATTAGGGGCTACGCCCGACAGAACAAACAGATTAATAAAAATAAAAAAACAATTAAGAAAAAGTCGTCTTTCTATGAAAACCAGCAGATTACATACAATCTTTAGTTTGATGCAGTCCCTCATCCTGAAGCAGAAGGCGACAGTAGAAAGGAATGACTTCCTTTAAACAGAAAGAAACAGGCTCAGGATGAGCAGCCATCTGCCTCAATCTACAAAACCTATTTAAGTCTATTTTTGTCTTCTCAGAATCAACTAGGTGTCACGTCTGATGTTTGTCTTGTAATCAGCTCAGCCAAGACTAAAGTCTGTATCTCACTGAGCTGTGACTGGTGGTGATTATTTAACAAAAAGCATCTTTAAAGAAGAAATCTTTAAAATGTCTCAAAACAGCTGCAGGGGCTCTCATTTTCCTCAGAGGTCAGAGGTCAGCATCTCATTTGATTTTTTTGACAAAGGTTAAAAATAAAGGTTTGTGCAACAACAGTTTTTTTTTCCTCAGAATAGTTGCAGCAGACTTGAACTCTTCTCAACTGAGTTGAACTAGTTCTAAAGCCTTAAACTGTATTTTGACTCCTTTACTGGAGGTCTCCTTGAGAACATAAACATCCAAGACCACAGTCCTGAACGTCCAGGTCTAAAATCCAAACTGATGATTAACAACTTTTTAGAAACTGGTCCAGAGCCTGATCCAAGTCTGTCTTTATTTCAAAAAGGTGTTCCAGTAGATTTGATAAAGTTGTTTCTGAAGAGTTAAACTAGATTTAGCTTTCTCAAAATGAAAGACAGTTTTGATTTTATGGAACATTTTAGCTACAACCAATTCACCTTTGCTTCTAAGAGGACTAAAGTTGCTCTCTAGTTGTTTTCATGCCATGTTTATGTTCATTATTTTGTGTAACGTCAGTAAAAATAGTTTGTAGCCACACAAGCCGACGTATTCCACAATGGTGGTAAAAATGTACGGCTGTATTTGCAAACTGCTTCAGAATCGTAGGTTTCATACCTTTTGAGGTAATGAACTGAATGCTCTTGAAGGGTTTCCAAACATCTGTCAGCAATGATTCCCTCGAGTAATATTAAAACACAACTTGGAATGCTAGCTTGGAATTTAAGAGCCACGAGATATCTTCATAAAAACTATCTGCACATGTTTGATGGATTTGTGAGTGAACATCAGGGGACACATCTCGTCCTCAAACTACTCACCTGTCATATTTATTGTGCAGGTGCCAGAGTGAACCAAAAGCCATCCAAAATGTTGATGGCGTTTATGAAAGATGTAGAAGTCGGCTTGGTTTCAGTCTTACCTCGTTCTCCTTGATTTCATACTTGGACGAGTGCTTCGCTTGGCTTTTCCTCCTGATTTTCTTCAGGTCTGCATGAGAGCGCTCCAGCGAGTCCTGCTTCAGCTTGTGCTCCGTTTGATATCGCTTGAAGGTGGCCTGTGGACGAGCGTTCGACATGAAAGGCACGAGGAATAAACATTCATCAAGGGCGAGGTGCTGAAATTATGCCACTTACAGTCATGTACTTCACGTCCATGTCCGTCTTCTTCTCCAGCTCAACAATAACCTCTTTGTGGAATCTCTTTAACTACAGAAGAAAAAGAAATGTTCATTAAAATCCAAGAAATATGTCATGACAATAAAGAGTTCAGACACGTGGCTAAATGAAACAGATGCATGCCAATGAGTTTCTGAGAGGATGAAGGTCCACCAACCACAGCTGGTTTATTAGATTGTTGAGGTTAAAGATTTAGAAACTTCACATCACACAGATAACTTACCAACATCTTCAGAATACTGAGTTTTATTCAAACATTTTTGCACAAATTATGTAACGAGTTATGAGCTGCTGCCATATTTCAAATCTACACTGCATCTAAACTGAACTTGTCACAAGTCTTCTGAAGCATTTTACCTTGAAGCAGAATGACAGGATACAACGTTTTCACTAACGTTTGTCACTCGTTGCAACATCGTAAAATAAGACAAAAGGAATTAGATAAATTGCATTTACTGTGAAAATGCAGTGCTTATTGCTGAAGAACTTGCTGAAAAACTGCTGAAACTAGCGTAAAATAAACATTCTGAAATGTAGCTGAAATTAAAGAACGAGCCTAAATTAGAAGGAGAGCAGAAAAAAAACTTTTTTGCTGAATTAGGTTTAAATAAGCATAAATTAGCACAAGAATTGGAAATTAATTTAAAAAAGGCTGAAATTAGCAAAAAAAAAAAATAGCTGAGGAGTAACTGAAAAGGCAGAAAGAAGCTTAAACTACCAGAAGGAAGCAGAAAGAGCAGAAATTAGCTAAGAAAAAGTCGAATTGGCTCAAAAGGCTAAAATTAGCATTAAAAACAGCTAAAGTAGCTAAAATAGCAGAACATGCTAAAACTAGCAGAAAAAAAGCTGAAAGGAGCATAACAAGCTGAAACTGCCATAAATAATTAAAATAAATAATTAGGTTGAAGTAGCAAAAATGTCCATGAACATCTTGAATTTATCTGAAAACAGCTGAAATTAGCTAAAAACTGAAAAGGTAGAACAAGCTTAAATTAGCATAAGAAAGCAGAAAGAACATGTTTGCCTAATTAGGCTGAAAGAAGCAGAAGTGAGCATGAAAAAGTGGAAATTATCTGGAATAAAAAGCTGAAATTAACAACAAAAAAAAACGTGAAATGTGAAAAGCAGCTAAAAAAATCAGAAAGAAGCTTATATTACCAGGAGGAGGTGGAGAGAGCACATTTTTGCCAAATTAGGCTGAAAAAAGTTTTAAATGAGTGCAAAAAGTGTGGAATTAGCTGGGAGAAAGCTAAAATGAGCATAAAACAGCTAAATAGTAGATAAAATAGCAGAAAAAGCTGAAACTTTCAGAAATAAGCTGAAAGGAGCATAACAAGCTAAAATTAGCAGAAAGAAGTTAGAAGAAGCACAAAAATGTTGTAGTTAGCAGAAAATCTAAAAGGAGCACAAAACGGCTGAAAGAACAGCTGAAATTAGCTGAAAGTAGCTGAAAAAATGTTTATATTTGCACAAGGAAGCTGAAAGAAGCTGAAGCAGAACAAAATATGAAAGGAGCAGTAAAAGGTTGTAAACACATCTAAACATTTGAAGGATGTAAAATGAGCTCAATTCATTTTCTATGAGGAAAAATGTGGAAGAAAAGGCTAAATATTTCAAAAAGCTAAAGTAGCACCAATACCAAAAGTAATTGCAGGATTGTCCTGAAAGAGCTGAACGTTTTGATTTATGATTTGTTGACGTAGACAGAAAACTGTGGGATGAGAATCGTGCCAAAAAAACATACGGAAGAAAAATAGATCACAACAGTGTGAATGTTTCATAAACATTCAAGTTTTCCATTCATAGTTTTTTTCTGGAAGAAAAAAAAAACTTGTAACAGATTAATATTTATCTTAGATTTGCTTTCTCACAGTTTAGGAATTTTTCTGCAAGCCCTGATATTAGATTTGTCCAGCTCATAATGGTAGACTGATGTGTATCCGTATAAAGATCGTATAACTTTGTTAGGGGTCCAGTTTTATGTCTCAATCCAACACTGGAGAAAACAAAGCTCTGTGTTTCTGTGCTAAACACCAGACACCCTCTTTTTGTTCGTCTCCTGCTTCAGTAATGTTGGCACTGATTCTGTTCTAGGCCTGCACAGTACTATCCCAGAATATTTCAATGATATGATTAGTTGTGATAAACCCACATTTTTCTCACTTTTTTCTTGTGTCATCACATCTTTAACAGCCAAAGTCCATCTGATTCGTCATTTACATTATTCACATATAAAAGGCACTTAATACATAATAGCCAGTGATTTATTGCAGCCCAAGCACTTCTGTGCAACACTGATATTTAACACTGACGTTGTGACAGCGAGAGATTCATGATATATTTAGTAGCCTTATACTACACACAAAGTAAAGTCTCTTTACTATATCTAAAAAAGTAAAGTCAGATCCTCTGGACGGATTCTTCTTGTTGAAACGTTTCATGTTTTATCCAAAAGACTTCTTCAGTCTGAGGAGCTGCAATAAACTCAGCCTTTTAAAAAACAACTCCACATAGTGGATCCATGAATTAAGATCAAACGAAATCGTCCATCATTAAACAGGGGTGGAGGCCTCCATGTTCAACTGTCCCCCTCTTACAATGCTGTTATTGCTAGTATCCTCAGCCCGTGTGAAAAGCAAGTGGCCTTCAGGGAACTAACAACCAGTTAGGCTGATGGTCCTCCTTTATCATGCGAGTTCTGGATGTCACCAGCAAACTGGTTGGTCCACTATGAGATTGTGCTACAGTAGTCCCTCACTACTTCGTGGTTTGTTTATCGCGGACTCACTCTATCATGGTTTTTCAAAGTAAGATTGGACATGACACACAACTGGCTGATTGATAGATGAGCTTCACAATCTGAGTGGAATTTTTTATTTAAAATAAATTATTTTAAATTATTTAGCACCTGCTGCATATTTGTGCAGACCCAACTGCAGGATTAACTTCCTGTTGCAGCTGATCAGCTGTTCACCGTGCAGAGCAGAGAAGTGGGCGTGGCCAAGAGCTCTTCCAGGTGGCAAAGAGTTGAAATCATGACATTCTGTGTTCTTTTAGAGTGTTTAGAAACATTGTTTAGAATAGTGCAAGAGTGGGGGAAGGGTTTAAAATGCCTTTATATTATATATATATATATATATATATATATATATATATATATATATATATACATTTATATATACCTAAATAAAGTTCTTCCGATCTCCACTCCAACACCAAAATAAACTACTACTTACTACTTGTACTACTATTCCTACTTTGTGGTTTTTCACTTATCGCGGGTCTTCAGGGTACGGATCTCTCACAATAAACGAGGTAATACTTTATTTATAAGACTGAGTTTATTGCAGCTCCTTATACTGATGAAGTCTTTTGGATAAAATACAAAATGTTTCAAGAAGCCTCTGTCCAGAGGACCTGACTATTTTTATTTTATATATAGTTATACCTGGATTATTGAGCATGTATCAGGATACATATGTAAATTAGATTTTTCAGTTTTTATTCTTAATAAAATGGCAAAAATCAAAAAAAAGAAAGAAAAAAACTTTTGACATTGTGATAATGGCGTGTTGTGTGTAGAATTTTGAGGAAAGATATACATTTATTACAATTTGGAATAAGGCTGTATTTTATTTTATTTTATTTTTTAAAATGTACCCTTTATACAGGTAGTCTCATTGAGTCACAAGAACTCATTTTCAAGAGAGACCTGTTTTTTGGGAGCAGATGGTGGGGGTTAAGGGTCTTTCTCAGGGGCCCAGAGATGGGCAAATGAGGGTGGAGGCAGGTGTGGGTGTTTCACCTTTTCCACCCACATTTTGATGTTGACGGTAACGGGATTTGAACCTGCGACTTTACGATCACAGGCACATCTTCTCTAACTTCTACGTCATCACTCCCCATAACATAACAAAATGTGGAAAAAGTGAAACGCTGAATACTTTCTGGATACACTGTATTTACATTTTTCTCCTTGGTAACTGAATAAGTAACAAGGCATGACATGACAAGTGGCTGATATCAGCCAATCAGTCTATCTCTACTTCATAGCCATAAATTTGGTGAGGTAATAAAAAAGGGTTAAAACATACTTTAGAACTACTTACATTCTCCTCTAGTTCGTTGTGGACCTTCCGGTGCACTTCAGCAATCTCCATCAAAACAACACCTACAAGAGATCAGTAACAACTTTTAATTTAAGAAGTATTTTGGAAATATTTAAGAGCATGCCACATTTTTATTTATCCTTTTAAATGATCAAAATGTGAAGTTGAGTTGGTATTTTCCCCTTGGTGTTCCTTGCTGTTACGACTCTTTAACCAGCTACGCTATCTGGTTGAAATGTTTTGCATAAAATGAAATCAGTGTTTAACTTTTGTTTGTCTTCTCTGCTTTATTTATGTAACACAGGCAACAGCAAGCGTGTAAAAACCTGGAGGCACGAGTCTAACAAGAATAAAAACGTGCAGGGATCTAAACTATCACGCAAGAGCCATGAGACATCAGCAGTGAACTTTGAAAAATTCCTGTGTAACCTGTTTTTCCGTCAAGCCTTGCAATCTTATTACAGTCCATATTTTTCAGATGACTTATCGTCTTTCAGTGTTTAGGCAGCTGGTGATATGTAATCTCAATGAAACGTTCAGGTACTGTGCAGTCAGATACAGAACAATCTCCATTCACAGAGAGAGCAGCGTATGACATGAAACAATGGCACGGAGTCATACTGCAAACAAAGTGGACAGTCGTAGCTAAGCAGTTTATAGTGCTATCTCTGTCACAATGGGGTGAAATCTAGATTTAAGGTTCACTACAGGACACAATGTTCTGGTGAGACCTGCAAAAACACATTCAGTTCTTTCCCTTGTTTATTAAACATCATATCTGCACTCGCGACAGAATCTGTGATTAGACACAAAAAAGTTAGTCATGTGCATTTCAGCACTAAAAAAACCGAAAAACAGGTGTGAGTTTTGGGCTGTAGCCCATGTCGGCATACCCTAAATTCAGCCCGACACCTGACTGAGTGTAATGACACGCTGATACAGAGAGGTACCCCTGTGATACAGCAGGGAGCACGCAGCTATAACAACATTGCCCTCTGAAGGTCACCAGAATGCACTGGTAAATGCTCCCTTTGTGTTTGAATGAGAGGGTGGCAGTGGACGTAGAGCGGCTTGTACAGCCTCAGCAACCAACAGCTCGGGATGGAAATGGGGGCTGAAAAAGGCCAGGGAAGGGGAGGGTGTTAAAGGAGCCATTGTACACCTGGTGGTTTCACCTTTGGGATGAACAAGGTGTGAAAACCTACTTGAGGGAGAGTAAAGGCTACAGAAACTTGAGGGAGAGTAAAGGCTACAGAAACTTATCAAAAGAAGCAAGAAACTGATCGAAGAAAGGTGTAATACAGCACTGCTCAAAATCTCTCTCAAAAAATTGTATGTGCTTCTCTTTATCCCCCCAAATCATACAGTATATAAACTTCAGCACCTTAGAGCGCAGCGTCAACAAAGACATGAACAACAGAAATTCTTTAACTTGTCTCTTATCTCGGCATGCTCAAGTTGGCGATTTGTTCTCTTCCGAGTGTTTTAAGTGGCAAGACGATCTACTTTTCCTTCAACGGTCTCAAAATAACGTCACGCTCAAACAATTTTTAAACTCATGTTGATACAAGTTGGAGACAAGATCTAGTAGAAAACTACACCAACCATGTATTAGAATTTGGCCCAAAGATACAGGATACATACTTTTGATTTTCCACACCACCCATCCTGTCTATCTTAAATTCCCACTGGACTAATACTATCTCGATATCTCGATATATCAACAGATAGATATCTCGATATATCAACAGATAGATATCTCGATATATCAACAGATAGATATCTCGATATATCAACAGATAGATATCTCGATATATCAA
>NC_056514.1:19169048-19170853 GCF_014905685.2 Nematolebias whitei | reverse complement strand
ATATATCAACAGATAGATATCTTGATATCAGAGAGCGAGATAGAGATATAGAGAGATATAGACAAACAGATTATTCCTTTATCTAGTTTTAAATAAAAACTGTCAGAGGTTTTAGTCACAATTTGTACCTGTAATGTTTAAGCGTCTTAAATTCTGATATTTTTTTAAACTTGCATTGTAATTTATGTCTTATTACCAGATGTTTTGTTGTAAATATTTTAATACTTCTGTTACTGTTATTAAGACTTGCTGTATTTGTAATGGCTTGTTTGCACCTTGTACACTGCCCAGGACATCCTTGTAGGAGCTTAATAATCTCAATGGATTTCTTTCTTGGTTCAAACCAAAGCTCTTGTCAATGTCAAAGTCAAAAGACAAGCGATAACGTTTGTGACAGTGTTTTGTGTTAATTGTCTGTGTGTGTTAGCAAGATTTTTCATGAACCATTGGACAGGTTTGAATGAAGGTAATCACTGGATGTACGTCTACAACTGATCAACTTAGGGAGACAACCCAAATTTAAGACGGCCACCACAGCTTACTGACCTTAGCCAAAACAAAAATAGCTACAATTTAGTCAAATTTACAGATGTTGAGCTAAAGCTTGATGTAGCTGAGACACACTTCAAGGTGAAACAGATCATGCAAGATCCCACAACACCACGAGATGTGCATAACATCATTTTAAAGGTTTGACCAAGCCAGACATCACTTTCATCTCTCAACATAAGATTATTTTAGTTTAAACCCAACATGAATGGTGGTAGGTGATGTGCTGCTTTTACTTAATGACCGTTTCCTGGAAGACAAGTCTGAAAGTGATACGTAACCTTGGATTTTTAAAAAGCGGCACTGTTAAAATTAATTATTCACATGTTCTCTGTAGTAATAAAAAAACATCTTTGTCCGGACTTTTACAGGACAAAGACAAACGCCTTTTACATTCTGAACAGATGATGTGTTTTATGGGATGGAAACACCTTGTGCCAACAACACAAATCCTATCTATCCATCTTTGATAAGGAAAAATGGGAACAGTGATGATGTTGCCAGCTGACCTGTTGGCACAAACACAGGTTCAGTGTGTCACCTTTCCTTCCTGCCTTTGTTTGTCAAGTAAATACAACACTTTCTTTGTTATTTAGCCATAAACTTTGTCATAGTTGTTGGTCATTATCTTGTAACATTTCCTCACTGAGCACATTTGTCATCTCTTATAACCCAGCTATGTATTTTTGTCCCCTGTAAAGGACACGAGGTTCACAGCTTTATTTAAAAAAACAAAAACAGTCCACATGAATTAAACCTGTTGTGCTGTGTAGAGAACAACCTGTGTTTTCTAGTGACATGTGGTTTGTTGGGGTGCATTCCATGAAACGGAAGATCTGTGTTTCCAAAATGGCTGCCCTGTCGGTCAGCATGGGTGGCACACAGGTGTGATACTTTAGGAATCAAAACTGTCAGAGGCAGAAAGAGTCTTGTTAAAAATTATGGAAGGGGATCTAGAGCTCTAAGAAGATGAGGAAGAAAGAAATGAAATACAAGATGAGGCTGAGATTTTAGAGGACGATGATAAAACAATGTGGAAAATCATACCCAGTGTAGTCCAGGGTTAAAAGTAACGAGATTACAGTAGTCCCTCGTTTATCGCAGGGGATCCATACCCTGAAGACCCACGATAGGTGCGGGAAAAATAAATAAATAAATAAATATAATATAATATAATTATATATATATATATATAATATATATATATATATATATATATATATATATATATATATATATATATATATATATATATA
>NC_056514.1:19151333-19169038 GCF_014905685.2 Nematolebias whitei | reverse complement strand
ATATATATATATATATATATATATATATATATATATATATATATATATATATATGGCGTTTTAAACCTTTCCAACACTCTTGCAGTATTCTAAACAATGTTTCTAAAACGCTCTAAAAGAACACAGAAGGTCATGATTTCAGCTCTCTCCCTCCTCTGCTCTTTGCCACTTGCAAGCGTTCTTGGCCACGCCCACTACTCCACTCTGCACAGAGATCAGCTGATCAGCTGCAGCAGGAAGCTTATCCTGCAGCTCTGGGCTGCACAAAGGTGCAGCAGGTACTAAATAATTTAAAATAATTTATTTTAAATAAAAATTCCATGCCGATTGTGCTGCTCATCCATCAATCAGCCAATTGTGTGTCATGTCCAATCTTATTTTGAAAGAATAAGATGGAGCGAGTTCACGCTAAACGAACCGCGAAGTAGCGAGGGATTACTGTTTTTTTGTTTTATTTTGTTTTTGTGGAAAAAAAGCTACCAAATCACATTTTATTTTCTATACTAACAATATGTTTTTCTTAACTTGATATTTTTTCCTATAGTGGTGCAGAGAGCAAGAGAGGATGAAAATGCACAAACACACAACAACTAGATGTCTTGGGGTTACTTTGAGCAGTACATTGATAACAAGGTTTTTGGAGGTGTTAGTCACTGGCACCAGTCTCAATACCACTCCTGAAGAATTTAAAACTTGCGTGTCCCTGTACATGGCTTGCCTTGGCTATCCACGACTGAGGATGTACTGGGCTTCAAAGACTAGTGACCCCATCACTGATGAGACTATGACAAGAAATAGATTCTTCAAGCTCAGAAGCTCACTCAAAGTCACAAATGATCTGAATGTGTCTGAGGATAAAAAGAATGATGTTCTTTGGAAAGTTAGACTTTTGCTGAAAAAAAAAAACCCAACGTTGCCGTAAACTACTAAGACCGAGAAATGTATCTGCAGATGAACAAATGACTCCTTTCACAGGTCATTTTCATGTATGTCAATCTGTCCCTGGCAAACCAAATCCAACTGGACTTAGTCTTTGGTCTTGCCAGTCCAAATTGTTGGGTTTTAGACTTTGAAGCAGGAAAAACACATTTGAAGATGAGAACCTGGGAATTGGAGGAAACGCAGTGCTTCGGATGACCGAAAAGGAACTCATCTTTATGTTGACAGGTACTTCACCTTAGTTAAATTACTTGATGTCCTACAGGCAAAGTGCCTAATTGCAACATGAACTGTGATGAAAAACAGACTCCCAGCAGAAAGTAACAGAGAAATTTCAAGAGATCATCAGCTACAACAGAAGGGAAGAGGAAATTTTGAGATTATTATAAGAAAACCTTTGGAACTTGCAAGTGGCAAGACAACATGCCAGTTCTCATAGCTTCTATAGCCCTTGGGATGGAACCACAAAGCAGCTGTGAGATGGTCCGGTAAAGTGTCATCACTGTTTCCAGACCTGCAGCTGTGTCTGAGTACAATGTCAACACGGGAGGAGTGGACATGTATGATCGCATGATCAGTTTCTATCGGATGTCAGGCCACACCAGAAAGTGGATGGTCCACACAGCAATCATCGTTTTTGATCTGTTGGCCACAGACAGCTGGATCCAACACACCTCTGCCTGCCAGGCCTCAGGTAAACAAAAGAAAGACATCCTCCAGTGCATTGAATGTTGTTAGCTGAGAAATTAATTTCTCAAGCATAATCTGGTGCAAGCCAAGAAAGTTCTGACAAGCAGTGGTGAAGTAGAGAAGGTTCCTTCAACCAAGAGAAGATGTGTGAAGCCACTTCCCTAAAGTGCAATAGCAAAGTGTAGTCCATTTGCCAAAGATGCCCCAAATGTATCAAGATGCAGAACTGCTAGCTGCAATGGTGAAACCTTTGTGAAATGCATCAAATGTGACAAGTATCTGTGTGTAACCAAGAAGAAAATCTGCTTCTTCCATTATCATTCATATGACAAAAAAAAAAATGTGGCATGAAATTTAAAAATACTAAAATCAAGACAAGTTCAAGAATAAAGTCGCAATGTTTTTTTCCCCCTCATGTTCTATGTTATTATAGCTGTAAAAAGAGATCTCAAAGAAATACAAGCAGAGGTATCAACTGCTTTACATTGTAAATAATTTTTGTCTTTTATTTTATAAAAAATGTTTTCTTGTTTTCTTAAAAACAAAAAAACAAATAAAGGGAAATTTGTTTTTCAGTTGGCACAAGAAGCCAATGTGCACTGCAAAGGACATTATTTAACAAAAGAATATAAAAAGTTCTTTACAAAATAAAATTGCTGACATGTTGCTTTTCACCCAAGACAAATGTTTATTGCAAATGAAAAACAAAAGTCACTACAACTTCTGGGGGATAAATACGAGTCAAGATCAAATAAAATCTCGATCTTTATTCTAGTAGAGACTGTGTGTTGCCATAGATTAGCTACTCCTTTCATGAATTCATAATATAGTCACTGATCAATTCTATATCTGCTGTGGGAATAATTCATGACACATTACCGGTTTTTATGGCTAAAAAACATTGACCATCTCAAAAAGAAAGGCAGTTCCATGTGCAGTCTAAAGAACTTCCTACCAACTGGAATTTGATAAACGCTTCTTTAAAGTTTTATTTTTAAGAACTTAAACCATTAACGGGGAAAATTAAAAATATATATATTTTATGCTTGTTGCACTCATCATAGTATAAATAAAATCTGCTAAAATGTTAAGATTCACAACCAAGACAACTTAAATCAACCTATCATTTGAGAAGTCTTCCAGAACATTTTTAAATGTTCACACAACTAAATGAGTCAAGTTGATTGTTGTTGCGCAACGAAAATGGTAAATGGACTGTACTTACTATATAACGCCTTTCTATCTTATCAAGATACTCAAAGCTCTTTACAACACAATCTGTGCCCTCATTTACCCATTCATACAGATCTCTATTAGATCTAGACAAAGACTAATCAGAGCTTTATCACATTCATATCGATGGGACACACATCAGAGGCATTGAGGGGTTCAGTGTCTCGCCCAGGGACACTTCAACATGTGACTGCTGGTGGAATCGAACCCCCATCTCTTGCATTGGAGGACGACTGCTCTAACCACTCAGCCACAGCCGCCCATAAAGAACAGCAACATACTGGGTCTAATTTTATAATATAACAAAGTACCGTAGTATTTTTTTTCTGTTTTGTTGTTCATCTGAGATTGTACTTGTCTAACTGTATGATCTGGGCTTGAGAAAGAAGAGAGGGACTTTGTGAAACTGTATTATGCTTTGATAAAAAACGCTGTAGAAGTAAAATCTGTTACACTGACTTTGAATCTGTACATAGCACAAAATACGCAAACAAACAAGAATTAGTAGGTCCAGATTAAATGATTTCACCTCGTGCAACATGCAACAGTCTAAACGTGGATCTAAGACAGCTCTGATACACAAGTGAGGTTTAGATGTGTTGTGAGAAAATTGCTAACATGCCATCCATCCATCCATCCATGCTTCTCCTTTCAGGGTTGTGGGAGCTGGTGCCCATCTCCAGCAGTCACTGTGCAGGAGGACGGGTACACCCTGGACAGGTCACTAGTTCAGAACAGGTTAACAAGTCAGTTTTCAGATAACACAAACAACCCCTTCCATTAAAAGGCTGGCTGAAATATGCACTAGCCACTGACTGGTTTGTGATGTTGTACAAACACAGGTGGCGCTTCATTTCCTCCAATGTTCTGGTTTACTGAGTTTTAAGGGACTTTCTGGTCTCTTTAGAGGTCTTTGTGTGGAAACTTCCACTGGAGCAGAATCCTGTCTTTGGGCCGTGGATCATAAGAGTGAGTGGAGTGTGACGAGAACCGTCACGGGTCACTGAGCACCACATTGACTTGACAAAACATCCGTCTTTCTGTACAGCATGTACCTATTTGAGACAGTTTCTGCATTATTAACAGGCAAGTTGTTGAAAATTTGATTTTTATTTACATTAAGGCTTCATTAATATTCACTTTCTGATAATTGTTCTCAGAGACTTATCGTTTTTAGCTGTTCCCTCTTCAGGGGTCTCCACACAAAGTCATCCTCCATCTCACATTCTCCTCACTCCATCTACCTCCATGTCCTCTCTAACTGCATCCATAGATCTCCTCTTTGTCTTTTTCCTGGCAGCTGCATTTCTAACATCCTTCTACCAGTATACCCACTATCCCTTCTCTGGACATGTCCAAACCATCTCAGTCTGGTCTCTCCAACTTCATCTCCCAGTTGTTCAACCTGTGCTGTACCTCTGATGATCTCACTCCTAATCTTATCATCCTTGTCACTCCTAAGGAGAACCTCAACATCTTCATTTCTGACACTTCCAGTTCTTTCTCGTCTTTTGTCAGTGTCACTGTCTGCAGACCATAGCTGGTCTCACCACTGTCCTGTAAACCTTTGACCTTTGCTACCACTCATTTGTCACAAATCAATCCTGAAACTTGCCCTCAGCAACTTATTTTTTTTATTAGTAGTAGTGAGATAGATGTGTCTTCAGGGTTTAAAATATGTTGCTTTGCAGATAATTCCTAGTAAACCTAGGGTTGATATCTTTCAAAATTTGAAAAATAAAATAAAATAAAATGCTGGCGGGTCAGAGCAGTTCGGCTGGGGGTTGTAGATCTTTAATTCCCAAAGCCGGAATCAAGGGGCCCTGTGCGTTTCACAAAACAGAGTTGAGTGTCCTCATGTTCCCCAGAGCTTAAACAACATTTAAAAAGTAAATCCTATTAGCATATTTGCCCTGTAATGCGAATTGATTTAATCAATTTGTGGCATCAGCTTTATTTATTAACTTTTTTAGCAATGTTTGTTTAACTCAACCAATGAGGTCACAAGTCAGTAACATCGTTAGTGGGTCAGAAGCTGTGGCAGCCAGTGGTGTGGTGTTAGCACTGTTGCCTCACAGCAAGAAGCTACCCAGTTTGGACCAGGGGTCTTTCTGAGTGGGTTTTCTCCGGGTACTCCAGTTTCCTCCCACAGTATAAAAACCTGCATGTTAGGCTGCCTTCAGGCCCAGGCCACTCCTGCAAAAAAAGAGATCTGTGATCTCAATGGGATTTGCCTGGTTGAAAAAGGCTAATAAACAAATAATCTAAAATGCTTGGGAATACCATGTGATCATGGAAAACCAACAACTTTGACCATTTACCAGACAGACAAGCAAACGTATAAAAACTTTCACTAAACAAGTACCATTTACTCAATATTAGAAATGAACTGAACAAACAGGAAAAACCTGACAACAGGACGATATGCAGAGACTTTTTACAGTGTGCATTAAACTGATGAGGAGAATAGTGGAAAAAGTTGTGGGACCTCTGACCTTTAAATTATTTATGAGACCATCAATTGTTTTCCTCCTTTTATGGTTTGAGTCATTTGTAAATGAAATTCTGTTCTTTCCTAACTCTGTCCTCTTTTTCAGTAAAGATACACAGCTCATTACATGTAGATAGAGATGACTGTGTATAGAAATTAAAAAAAGGGTTGCAAACTCAATCATCCAAATCTGGTCCAGATGACACGATTTAACCCTTTTTGTTGTTATCTGTCTGGATGATTGAGCTTACAACCCTTTTTCTGAACCACTTTGGCCTTGGTGTCCTCAGGCTGATTCTGTGAGCAGCAAGTTGACCATCTGACCTAAAACATTTGATTGTTGTGATGATTGATTGTTTTGGATGGGTGTGTTTTGCACATGTTAAAAGTCTATTCTGAGATTCCTACAGGAGTGTGGCTTGAAACAGCAGTGAAGGCTACCTATGGGGCAGATCTGGTTGGCAGGCCGCAGACTGAGGAAGTCCTCTGGATGGGGGACGAAATGTTTCTCACTTAAAGAAACTGGTCCAGATGACATTTTGTTATATAAATTAAAGTAGTCCCGTCAGAAGATAAGCGCTAAATGCCTGATATTTTACCAAGAGTGTGTAATCACCACATCAATCAGTGTTTAGAAGCTGCACCTCTTCAAAGTCAAAATCACTTAGGAAAGCCACCAACGGGGAAACTCTCGCCATTTTTTTTGACGAAGAACAAAAATGATCTCAGCCTGACATTGTTTTTGGATGACAGTGCGCTTTGGTCTTTAAAACAATTTCAACTTGGGCTTGAAAAACAGGGTAAAGTAAAAATGGAAGGGGTGGAGTTCAAGGTATTCACTCCCTAGCAAGGTTTTCAAACTTTCAGTACAGAGGAAAAACAACTCCCTATGGAGTTTTTTTTCTTAGTTTATTTTCATAAAAATAAAAAAATCTGTGTGAACTGATCAAGTTTAAAGTGAGAGGAGCACAGGTGGAGCTTTAGTCTCAGCAAACCAACTCTAAAGTCTACAACTGTCGGGAGACAAATTGGTGGGGGGGAGACACACACAAATGTTCTCAAATGTTCCGAGAGCCGGAGGAATTTGGAACATCTCAAAAATTATATCTCATATATTAACATTAAAATTGCTGCAAACATCTGAAATCGTTCTCAGTTTAGTTCAGTAAGCAGAAAGTGTGAGAAATGTGAGATAACTTTGGCGACCAATAAAACCAAATTGTAACTGATTTGAGTAAAGAAAAAAAAAGTAGAAACTGAGATCAAATGGAGACATAATTAAGACAGACCCTGTTTACACAACACCGTTTTTAAGTGAAATTGGAACTTTGTCGTGTTTTGGCTACAGAAAATGTTTTCTCTGACACCAAGACTCCTTGAATCCAGGTCTCAGGGAGGCAGTTTCTGGAAATGTCTGGCCGTGGGGTAAAATGTACCTACAGTAGTTTTCTTTCATGCAGCTGACTAAAAGCATTTCCTTGTTGCCAGTATACTCTCAACCGAAGCAACCGTGTGACAAAAGGAGCAGCGCCCAAGTAAATGCCTCAGTGCGGTTTCAGCTAAAAGCCTACCTGCCAAGCTTTGTGACGCATTCTTTTTGCACCTTTCCATCCACGGAGAAAAAGAAAGCAAAACCTATCACTTCAGGAGATAAAAAAACAAACTTTACACCTGCCTGCAGCAGGAAACTACAGTAATACACCTGGTCTATTGAATTGTGTGGCTAAATGAAGCCTCCTAGAATAAAAAGTGGATTGGAAGGTTTATGAGTCACTTGAACTCTCAAATCTCAAAGTGTTTCCCTGTTTTATACAAACTTTAGAGGAAAACCAAGGAACAGACTGGATCTGTGGGATAGGAGCCTCCTCTTTCTGTTTGGTGCTTTTGTTGTTTAGCTGAGATACTTTCACCTCGTGTTGCCATCTATTCCAGACAAAAAGGGAAATACAAGAGAAAGATATTTTTCATTCAACCTTTATTTATACAGGTTAGTCTTTGAGCCACGAGGACTCATTTACAAGAGAGACCTGTTCCAGTCAGGACATTTTGAAGTACAGACAACAGCAACAGTAGACAATGACAATAAACTACAGTAAAAATGCAGTTAAACTAAGAGTAGTGTATAAAACAATAAATCAGGGCACCATAAAACAGGGTGAAATACTAAAAACAAGAGCATGTCTGCCTTGATTTTTCCATTGGCATTATCAAATGTTTGAAACCCCAGTTGACCTCTTATCTGAGCCATTCAGGGCCTTTTAAAAATAAGTGTTTTAGAAATGGGGTCATGAAAACAAAGAAATGTCCCTTTAAAAACTCCCTCACAGAAAACAAGTGCAAAGGTCAAGCATAACTACATTAATTAATAGTAGCATTCTTTGAAGGGATGAGCAACACACACCACACCACATGCCAAAGTTATGAACAAAGACTTTGTGTGATCTATTAGTGCTTAAAGTATGTGATGGGGATAAGTCTCAGCTACTACCACACCAAATTATAGCTCAATATCTGTAAAATTGACTGAGTTTTCAGCGGTTTTGTGTTTTCTCAGGTTGACTAGCTGCGGCGGCCATCTTAAATCCATCTGACATCAAATAAAGATCAGCTGTAGACAGGGCTTAATTTGAGCCAGATCCAACCAGAACAGGATCTGGGAACTCTCTTATTTTGATAGGGTGTGTGTTCCAGTAACTGTTTGCTTGGATCCGGTAACTCTCAACTTACTAATAATAAAGTTATGAACAAATATGACTGACTTGAATGAATAAAATTATACTGGATATGTAAATTGAAAATAATTACATAAACACTCATTTTAAACATAACAGCACTGATACGATCATTTGAGCTGCCTCTTCAAGTAACATTTGCGTATCTGCCCTTAAAAGAGCCTCCGCCCCTAAAAGAGTGGTGGGGCTGAGTGCCGAGCTAGCCAGGAGCCCACAGGCAGCTGCTATGAACAGACGGAGGAGGCGCCTGGAGGTTTCACATGTGGAGTTGGACAACAACGAGCAGGGACAGAGTCAGGCTCAGAACCGTCAAGTTAAGGGGGGTGGGGGGGTAGGATCTAGACCAGGGGTCTGCAACCTTTACGATCAAAAGAGCCATTTCTGCCCCTTTGTTCACTAAATTAAACGTGTCCGGATCCGTAATACCTGCTACAACTGGGATTCTCAACTGGTGGCCTGCAGACCGCTTTAAGTTTGTTGGAGGGCACTTTTCTGGACAGTAGGGCTATTTAATAAAAGTAAAAACATCTCATGATTTTTAATGTTTATTGATATTTTTACATTTTAAGACAAAATAAAAGACGAGATTCCTATAAAGAATAAAAAAAAAACATTTGCCAAATTTCTAAAAATGAAAACAATAAAGTAAGCAGGCCTATGTGAATTTTGTTTTTATTGTAAAAAAAATTAAGTATCCTACTTTGAAGAAATAAAGCGTAAAGTGAAAGCGAGCATGTTTTTCTCCTTGTATCGTTTCTAGTATTCACATATTTGCTAAATAAATTACATGAAAACTGCTAAAACTAGCCCTTTTAGTTGTTATGACAACCAATAAAATTCAGTTTTATGTCAGTTTTGGTCAAAGCTTGAAAGAGCCGCTGCAGAGGGACCAAAGAGCCGCACGTGGCTCCAGAGCCGCAAATTGCAGACCCCTGATCTAGACAGTAGCGGAGTGTAGGTAAACATCGATGTTCAACAACCAGTTAAAATACACCAAAATGCAGGAAGTCACATCTACTTTATTCAACATTTTCTGGGGGAGGACTGGGTTTTCTCTGGGTACTCCGGTTTCTTCCCACAGACTAAAAACATGCATGTTAGGCTGATTGGTGACTCTAAATTGTCCCTAGGTGTGAGTGAGAGAGTGAATGGTTGTTTGTCTCATTTGTCTCCATGTGTCCCTGTGATGGACTTGGACCTGTCCAGGGTGTCCCCCGCCTCTCACACAGTGATGGCTGGACATGGGCACCGGTGACCCCCGGGACCCGAAAAGGAGGAAGTGGGTAAAGATGATGGATGGATGGAAATAATTTTTGTTTGGGAAGGTGTTGGGTGGCAGAAAAGGAAGTCACAATGTTTACACGCACTTTGATCACACAACAAAAAGCCAAAGACACACAACTCCCATTTCATTTGTAATGTTTGACTTCCTGGTTTTCAGCTGGAATTTGATGCACACTAAATGTTTAGTTTTGAAGCCGACACCTGCGGCTCCTGACATGCTCACATCTCGGCAAAGAGAAGACACAGACAGCTGAGAAACACTGCCATTGTTGGCTGTCGGGTGTGGCTAAACAAACTTGGTCGACATTCTGTAACAGCACATTATGAAAGGTGTGTTTTATGCTACACAGATAAAAACACACACCACTTGCTGCTCTACTTTGCAGTGAGATAGATTTCCCTTATGGATAAAAATGAGCTTTTAAAAAAAAAAAAAAAAAGAAATCAAGTTAATCTATCTTGGTATATTTTGGAAAAATAAATGGTACAATCTGGGAAAACATGGGAGCATTTGGCATTTTGCTGCTCCGTTTACATGTTCACCCAACATGGATGGCATCACTCAGTAACAGCCAGTCGTTCTGTCTCGTGTTCAGGAAACGGGTGCAAGCAGGGACGTGAATGCAAAAGGACATAATAATGTTGGCGTGATTTTTTACTTTTATATATATATATAAATTTTTTTTTTTTTTTAAGGCAAGCTCAAAATAGCATCGCTTCAACCCGAGCTGGCTTGAACCCAGTTTTATACGTTTGTGCATTCAGGAGTGACGCAGCAGAATCCTGAAAGCACCATGACGAAACGTAATTACGCCCAGTTTTGATCACCGAGAGGCAACAGGGCCAGCTCTACATTTTATCACAGATATAATTATTGGAGATGACTCACAGGATGGAGAAAAAGTAGAAAAGCACAACAACCTATTCACTCAATGGGTCGACTCAGAGAAAAGACAGAAGCACTTCCATCAGAGCCAGAGATAAGAGAACTAGACAATCATTTCTGCTCCTGCTTAACGGTTCTATTGTTGCTTTTTTACAAATGGTTGCATGATTGATTCACTTTCACTATACAGAATTGGCCACCACTAATGAGATTTTGTCCAGTTTCTATTATATGGCATGGCATTTGGGTTGATTTGAATCATTCTGTGATGATGTTGAGGAATTCGCTTCATGTTTTGGGAAGTAATGTGAGCACATTTCATGCTGAGAGCTAGAAACAAAACGGCAACACCATCAAGCTGACATAAATGCGTGAAACGGATCACTTGCAGTTTCATTAGTAGCTCATACTGACAGTAATTTGCAGCTTAAATTGTGTTTGTCTAAATGACAGAGTCCAACATATTGTAGTTTGCAAAAGACTTTTTCTGTAAAGCAAGAAGTGTTCTGCAGGATGTAGAAAATGGGAATGTTGCAGGAGTTGCTTTTTATATAAATTAAGCAATAATTAGTGAGGTCTGGGGGCAGGCTGTGGAGCTCTGGAATATGTTTTGTTTCTTTTATATGATTGGTCAGACAAATGGACTGAACATCCAGTACGTTTTCAACAAATGCAGGCATCAAAGCAATGGGTTACAAATGCAACCCTTATTTATTTATTTATTTTTTTGTTATGTAATGTTGTTTATTTGTCATGTGCCGGTTAACACAAGGTCAACAATGCAATGAAATGTTCAGGATGAGAAGAACCGATTCAACTCGCTAAAACAAACAAACACACAAATAAATACTAAAGCATGCAATAAGGGTACAAAATAAGGTACCAAAACGTGAAAATTAAATATAGTATTTACACGGTCCAAAAGAAAAATAGTAAACACTATGGTAGAATATAATGGAGCAAGTAGGATGAATTTGTATGACTAAGTATTTTACAGATAGTAATACAAGTTAAAATGCACATGATATATATTGAACAGGTTCCGCAGGGGAACCTTGGATGTTCTACATCTGCCGGACCCGGTTCTGGAGGGCAGACTGAGAGGCAGCTGCTGCAGTCATTATTATCATCAAGCTGCTGACTGGACCTGCTAACAAGATCTGCTAACGATGCTAACAAGACCACGCCGCTAACAGTACCATGGTGCCAACAGGACCATGCTGCTAAGATAACCTCACTGTCATCAGAACCACTCTGCCAATAGTCATCAGAACCACTCTGCCAATAGTCATCAGAACCACTCTGCCAACAGGACCATGCTGCTGTAGATGTATTTCTTTTTCACTTTTGGAGCCTTGTTTCTGTATTTTTGTTGCATGCTTTGAATAAATCCTAGTTTATGTTCGTTTTGGGGTCGGCTCCAAGCCCGACTACGCTCGCATTAGTGTGTGAACTATAGCCGAACCGAACTTATGAGAATCGTGCTGCTGTTGTTTTGTGTATTATTTTGCACCATTAGTGTTTAGTGTATATCTTAGATCTTTTAATGTACCGTTGAGCATTCATTTAGCGTATATTTTAGTTTATGTCTTAGATCCTTATTTACCGTTTCTTTTTACACTTTATATTTTTGCTATTGTTGGATGTAACTGGGACCCTGTGCACACAATTTCATTACATCTCATGTACCACATGTGATGCGAATGACAATAAAGAACTTTGAATCCTTGAATAATTAGGAATGCACAATATTATCGTATCGGCCAATATTAGTGATAAAGTTAAACATCGACCATTCCATCAAAATAACTCACCGATATAAAAGGCTTCTGTTTTAAGTTAATTTTTATTTTTAGAAACTGCATTAATGCACTACTATTTATGCACTTTTCACTTGTCGCTTGTAAACAGGATGAGCTTAGATTTGAGAAAATTTACAAATTTGCCCCGTTTGAGTGTCGTCATTGTGTTAGAGTGAATGTCATGAATAAATTTGACATTAAACATAATCCAAGTTGAAGTGTTGCATCATTTTCAGCCCCATTTTTGACATCTGTATTTGGCAGCAGGTCAAACTGACAAAGACTATGCAGATTAATAATGTATTTTAATTCCACAGCAGAGAAAGTTATGTAGTCTCTGTAAGAAGGTTTAGGGGAAAAAAATATCTGTATTGGTAATCGGTCAAACAAGTTTGAACATATTGGCATATCAGATATCGGCCAAAAATCCAATATCGTGCATCCCTACACATAACGTATACTACATATTGCTGACATTTTGTTCAGTAAAATGCTTATTTTGGAGTTAAACTAGTTATAGTGTGCTGGTGTGTACAATAAGTCTGCAAGACGTCATTTTAACATTCTAATAGTTTCCTTATAGTGTCATCAATCTGGGTTCATGGAGGTTGTGTAATCAAGACTCGTGGTTGAAACATTTTACATAAACATAAAAAAAATAGCTTCAATAAAATTAAAGGCAGGCCAAATTAATTAATTAAGCTACAGCTTTTACTTTAGAGCTGCTCAGTATTAGGAACACGTGCACAATATTATTGTGATGACATCATCCACAACACAAGTTCAGTCGTCATGACGGCGACAACACTTCATGTGTCTGAAGCCCAGCAGAACATAAGGTTTGAATGCAGTCTGTGACTGCAAATTATTAAAATTATTTTGCACTGCTGAACACAAGAATGTGAGATATTGATGCATTTATGATCCACTGTGCAGTCGTTGCATGATTTAATGGAGTGACTGACGAAGAAACACCAAGAGTGGAGTCTTGAGGTAGCTCCAGAGCACAAACTACATTTAAAACCTACTTTAACATTACGCTTTCTATATTTGTTACAAGAAATTAAAACAAGAGAAAACATATTAAAAAGTAGTTTTAAAGATTGTTGGGTTTGTTTGTGTTGTCGTTAAGCTCAGTTTTTTTTTAATGTCTTACCAATCTCTTCGACCTGATATTTCAGTTTCTGATCTAAACAAACCCCAATAAGTTCAGAAAGTACAGATGTGATGTATCCTCCAGTGAGTGAGGACTAAAGTTACCAGATTAGAGCACAACCATTACAAAGCCTCATCATGTTTGACTTGGTGATCGGGCCAGATATTCAGAAAGACAACTGGACTTTAATAAAAACAAAGAAATACGCTCACGCAAATTGGAAAGCAGCAGGTCACAAAAATAACCCCGTTGTAAAGCAAATTCTGCTGTTTCGTCCATTTTATTGTAAAATGAGACCGTAATTTTCTAAGTGAGCCTCATTTTGTCTTCACGAGGACTCAAAACGAGCCGTTAAAAAAGAAAAACTCAAAATAAAATTCCTTGCAGTGATGCACGTCACCATGCATTTTGCACCAGAGTGGTAAACTAAGATCATTTTGTGTTGAGGATGTTCTGTACAAACTTTCTAAACGTTGCTGTGCTTGACCTTAACACAGTGAGATCTTGTGCAACCAGTGGTGCAGTCTACAGTTTATACTGTGCTTAGAAACCAAAGTACACCGGTTAGTACAATGTAATTGTCAATTTACTTTGATTTCCCTGAAGCACCTCCGTAGGAAGCAGAAGACAATGGATAGATGGATAGATGTTACACACACACATATCATATTTCTTATTATAAAGTTATTTTATTTTTAGTTCAAAGTAAACCGGACAAAATATGAACGTTCTTTAGGCTTTAAGTGGCTCATGTAAATATGAAAGTTTTAAATTAAGTTTTTTTTTCTTTTTACAATTTGAGCTGATTGCAAAAAATAAATTTAATGTAAAGTAATGTGACCAAGAAACGTAGTTTAATCAGGGTTTTGCTGTTTATTGCTCGCAAAACTTCGAACTGGTGGCTTTAAACATTACTGATACTTTTGAAACTATCAATATCCGGTCTAAACTTTTATTCTGAACACCTCCTTGCCCTTGTTCCGGCGATGCTCTGCGTCACTCCCGCTAGCTTCACATAGCTGGAGCGGCTCGCGGTGGCGCACGCGCCTGGCCGAACACAAACAGACCGTCTCTCCCCCCCAAGAAAGAAGAGGATATGTCGCGTATCACTGGGCACTTTTAGTGGGTATACAGAAATTCCCACGCTTTTCTAGTGGGCATACAGCGTATACTAACGTATCACGTAGACTGCACCACTGTGTGCAACCTACTAGCACTTGTGTTGATGACGACTGGCTACACCATATTTTATCTCAGTGTCTGTAGAGACGACTGCGTTAAAGTCATTTTTTGTGTTTCCTAGGGTCGTTTGGCTGTGGCAGCCATCTTGAACCGAGTTGATTAAGTTATTAAGTTGTAGATGTTCATCCAAAAATAATTGCGCGAGGTATTTCAGTGCGTTTTAAGCCCTTTTAGCTTAGCTTTGACTATTTTGCAACACGGAGAAAAGTCAATAGAAAAACAAAATGTGGCTTCACTTTTCAGACCTGGAGGCCTCATTTAAACTGTTAACATTATATATATGAACACTTCCATTCATATACAGATCGGGATCATTAATGATGACATTTTCCATCATGTCTGATGGTCTCCCTGCATTTAGACAATAGCATCAGGGATTCTGCCACCCCGCCCTCCTCCTTTCACACGAACCGGACTTGTATGAAACTCACCAAGCTCTCTGGAGACCGGAGATACAATCGCATTCTCTCCTATCTTTGACACGGCGTCGAAATAGGCTTTTCCAGCTAAAGTCATTGCTGCAACAAAATAAACGAGAGACAAAGGTCAACAAAGAAGACAGCTTCCAGGAAGACTTGGTGAAGTCATTTGCAAAGGGCACAGAAGGCCTGAATTGACAGCTGAAGTTGACCGTGTTTACCCGAGACAGATTTCTCGTAGCTCTTGCCCAGGTTGACCAGGTTCCTCAGATTTGGGTTGAACTGCTCCATCACATTCTGGAACGAAGGGAAGAAAGTGTTGAAAACGTATCCTATTCATTTTTGTTTAAAAAAAAAAAAAAAATTCAGAAAAGGGAGGTGAATGAAAAAAATGCTATTTCAGTGTGAGGAGGAGGAGGAGAGAAATCCAAGTGCTGCGCTAAAAATATTGTCACGTGAGAAGAACAATAAAAAAACTCAATCTTTAACTTGACCTATGCTGCCTCTAAAGAGCAAAGTCCCCACGCTGAATTATTTGTGGCTTGAACCTCGGCGCTCCTGAAAAAGTCCCAACGATCAAGTTTTCCTCCCCTGACACACCCTCAACAAACAAAACAATGAAGCGATTACAGTTTATATGGACGGGGAAAGAAAATCAGAGGCAAACAGGTTCCTTTGATTTCCTTTTTCTCCTCCTCTTTGCTCAGACTGACAGACAAACCTATGACTCTTCATAGAGACATCACAATTAGGACCTCATATTTTAAATTGTGAGTTAGATGAGCAGAAAGATTAAAAAAAGAAGAGATCAAACTTATCTCCTGTGAGAAACAGCTGTGAAAACATGATTAGATTAGATTAGATGTGGGGCTGAACAAAAATCACACAACCATAAACAAATGACTGATTTAATCTGTTCTGAGTGTGTTGATAAGAAGGCAGGTTGACTTAAACAGTGAAGCTGGAGTCACACAACACCAAGCTGGGGGTCTATAATCTCCAGGACCTCAAATTTACAAAATGCAGATTAGAAATGAATGAGTTCTTCATAACAGAGAAAATAGTTGGCAACAAATTATTATGCTTTTATTTGAAAGGCTCAGAAGTTTAACCAGTTTTGGGAACCGCTGCAGGTTTATGTGAAATTCTATCAGATTAAACGCAACATAATCCAATAGCAAGCTGTTATTTTTTAACTATATTTCTTGGAAAGGAGAATTTCTCCTATAATAAATCTTGTTGGATACATTTTCAAAATAAAAGCCAAAGTACTTCAGTTTAGTACATTTTAACTTTTTAATCTCTCTTCAATATATCGTTCCCCCTCTCAAGCCTAATTCAAACCCGTCATAATTCACTCAGCAGGTTTTTTTAAAATAATTTTGGATTAATTATCTCTCACCTTGAAGGTACTTTCAGTGAGCTTGCTCACACCGTCGGGAGTCCGAGCCATGGCGGCAGGTGGTTTTTCAGGACCAAAAGCTAAAGGGACGGGTCAAACTAAAGTCCGCCAGGTGTTTAGTCCAGGTTTGAAGTCCTCGGGTGGTTTAGTTGCTCCCTGACTGCTCCTCCTTGACTCAAAGCAGAGAGACGCTCAGCAGCAGCCGGGGGCGGACTGACTGACGGGGACACTGAGCGAGACACCTAGCCGAGAGTTTAGGGTAGCGCGAGCGTGAGCACGCGAGCGGAGCGAGGGAGGATGGAAGCTGTGACGTCACGGGAGGTGTAACTGATTAAAGTTCTCCTCAGCAGGTGGAGCGGCGCTTCTTCCGCTACACTTATTGAAAAACTAACTAATGACGTATTCTAGACAAACTGTGGTGTAATGTGATCAGAAGCAAACAGAGGGCGCTGTTGAACCGTAATTTACACTGTAAGTACACGCGCACACACTCATTCAACCTTTATTTAGACAGGTTAATCCCGTTGAGTCTCGACTCGAGGACTCATTTACAAGAGAGACCTGAGTTCAACAAAGAATGATGACAACAATGGACAATCATAAAAGAGGCATGCAGATTATTTATTTTAAACAAATTAAAATAAGATGGCAAAAATAGCACAAAACAGCTAGATTCTAAGGCGAATGTAGAAAACTAAAAACAGTAGCATGTCTGCATTGGTCCCTGCCAGGAGTCCAGCAGATTCTTAAAGCCACTTAGAGCGGTCAAGGTCGAGAGCTTCAAATGTTTTTGTAAGATATTCCAGGAAACAGGAGCGGAGTAGGAGAAGGCCCTTTTGCTTAGTTCAGTTCTCACTGAGGGAACACTGCGGGTAATAATGTCCTGAGAGCGCACGCTGTAGCTGCACTCACGCAGAGACATGTAGGAGGAGATGTATGAAGGCAACAGACCAAGAAGTGATTTAAAGATAAAAATGTACCAGAGAGAGTCTGTGTGAAGTTAATGATGTCCAGTTAACCAGTGAATACAGGGTGCAGTGGTGGGTACGATAATCACAGCCAGTTATGAATCTTAGTGCACCATGATAGACAGCATCCAACATCTGCAGGGTTCTTGTAGCGGTGTTCATGTAAATAATGTCACTGTAATCAATGGAGGGAAGGAAAGTCACAGTTACAAGACGTTTCCTAACGTTCAGAGTTAGACAGGATCTGTTTCTGAAAAAGAAACCCAGTTTAACTTTCAGTTTCTTTACTAGGTTTTCCACGTGGAGCTTAAAAGAGAGATGCAAGTCAACCAAGATACCCAAATATTTATAGGAATCAACAAACTCATTAGGGACACCCCCCAACCCTCCCCCCCACACACACACACACACACGCACACACACACATATATATATATATATATATATATATATATATATAT
>NC_056514.1:19144673-19151233 GCF_014905685.2 Nematolebias whitei | reverse complement strand
TTTTTTGGGACAGGCATTTTGGGTTTTCATGAGCTGTATGCCATAATCATCAGTATTAAAACAATTAAAGACCTGAAATATTTCAGTTGGTGTGCAATGAATCTGAAATATATGAAAGTTTCATTTTTATCATTACATTATGGAAAATAATGACCTTTATCACAATATGCTAATTTTTTGAGAAGGACCTGTATATGACATCAGCAAGTACCCAGATATCTTGTTCTCCTTTTGGTGTTGCAGAGAAACATCTTGCACTTGGTATCAGCCCATCTTCCATGTATGTCTTGCCATTGCATATCTTATTCCTGCATCTTTCTGCATGTTTGATATACACCATTTCTGGCATGGGCCTAGCCCCTAGTCTGCTTACGGATGACTCTGGTTGAAGGATCCTTGTTTTGGCTAGTGGCTGAAATTCTTCTTCACTGTCTTCACTGCTGTCATCAAATGAAGGACTATCCAACAGCTTTTCAATCATAGTGCAATTTGAAGTCCAGGTACAGTTCGGTGTTCTTAGCTGATCAATTGAGCGCTTTACTGTCAGACTTGTACTGGATTCCAGTATTTGTGATGGCAACATCAAAGAAATGAGTGATCGCACGTGATGACCATTTCTTGGTCCTGGTTGACATGCAATAAAAGCTCAGATTTTGGTGAGACAGGTCTACGCCACCCATGTTCTCATTGTATTCTCTTATCACTGCTGGTTGTCACACCTGGACACAAACCTTTTCTTTCATGGACCATCTGCTACATATATGTTTTGGATCTTTCCCATACACAGCGAAATCCATCATCACTGGTTTATTGTCAAGTCATTTAATGATTGCCAGCTCAGGCCTCATCCGGATCATCATCACTGATGTGCCTCTCCCTTCTTTTTGCAACTGCTTATCTTCTGGTAGCTGGCACAGCTTAGGACTTAGTTCCTCATTATTGTTCCAGTTTCTGGAAGACCCATTGCAAGCAAAGCATCCATGAGATTGATTGTTGTAAAGCATCAATCAAAGAATACACAAGTTCATATGGGAACACATTCAACCATTCACAAGACTGTTGCAGCTCCAACTCCCAACCTTTTGCTCCTTTGGTACGCCACAAAATCCAGCACCAGACCATTTCAAAAGGTAAGGACAGAGACTTTTAGGCTAGTAGACTTGGTATTGCCTTGGACATATTGCTTGACTGGACAGCGGCCTGTGAAAAGGTTGATCAATGCAGACCGTATGCCTTATACCTTGGAAGGCTGAGGCAACCTTGCTTCACATGGTCATGTAATGGTCCAACTCTCCAAAGAATGTGACTCCTTTCTCATTTTTTGTTACATCCAGATCATCAACAAACTTGAGTGAGCTTCTCAGCTTGTAGAACCTAGTTCTTGTCTTTGTACTGCTAATAACTAGCACTTTAGTTGTTGTTTTGCTCAAAACATTTTAACTCTGGGATAGCCAAGGCAGGCCATGTGCATTGATCTGCCAGAGAAAATCTTGATTTCTTGGGCAGTAATATTTAGTGATATTCCTGTAGTTTGCTGCTGTTTTTGATTTGTGAAAGCTGCCATATCTTCAGAGATTTTGTAGTTGATGTACTGCTAAAAGTACCAGATTGGACTCCATCCTTCCTTCCTTCCTTCCTGCCCTGCCTGCCTCACTCACTCACTCACTCACTCACTCAATCACCCACCACCCCAGCTTCTTCCTTCTTGGGTTGCAGGGGTCACTGGTGCCCATATCCAACAGTCACTGTGCGAAAGGCGGGGTACCATACCAATTTATTTATAGAGCACTTAAAACGGCAACAAGGTCAACCAAATTGCTGTACAACAGAAACAAACAAGCACCGCGGACAGGAAAACAAAACAAAAATACATCTACAAAAAGCAGAAGATAACAACCAAATGGCCAACACTGTAGACTACAGACAGGATCAAAACAAATCGCACCGTGTCAAAGACAAGGGAATAAAAGTGAGTTTTCAGGCGAGACTTAAAGACTGAGTGTGGGAGCCTGCCTGACACACAGTGGCAACTCATTCCACAGTCTTGGACCTGCAACACAGAAAGCCCTGTCACCTCTGAGCTTGCGACGGGTTTCTGGATCTAAAAGGAGCATCTGGTCTGCAGACCTCAGAGAGCGTGGTGGGAATATGGCTGTAGAAGATCAGTGAGATAGGATGGGGCGGAACTGTTAAGTGATTTAAAAACATACATGAGTATTTTGAACTGGATCTGAAGGTGAATGGGTAGCCAATGCAGGGTGGCCAAAACTGGAGTAATGTGCTCTCTATGGCCTGTACCAGTTAAAATTCGGGCTGCAGCATTTTGGACCAGTTGTAGACGTGCAGTGGAGGACAGACTGATTCCAAACAGAAGTGCATTACAGTAATCGAGCCTGGATGTTATGACTGCATGTATCACTGTCTCGAGATTCTTTTTGGACAGTATGGGCTTCAGCTTAGACAGCTGCCTCAGCTGAAAAAAAGAAGAATGTAACAACCATGTTTACATGACTGTTAAGTTTCAGGGAGGGGTCCATTATCACTCCCAAATTGGTGACTCTTTGTTTCTCTAACAGAGCTAGACACCCTGGACAGGTCTCCAGTCCACAGGGTTGGATTGGACTGCAGTGTTCTTATATTTTAGGGTCATCTTCATAGATGGGCCGCGCAAGTTGCACAGATGTGAATCAATTATGATGGATGAATAATAATAATAACTAGAAAGTTCCTGGAGAAACTTTGACGGGGACTGCCTATTTATAATTGAATTATTATTAAGAATAAATATTAATATCAATTATTATTTATATTAATAATAATATTAATACCAGTAAATATTTATATATGGCTAATTTATTAATTATTGAAATATTAATAATTAATAATCAATCTAAATAATATTCACACCAATCATTAATATTAATTTTAAATATTATTTATTAATAATTATTTATATTAAAACAAATAATTATTAACATTAATAGTTTATCATTAAAACTTATTATTAATCTTACTAATTAATAATAATAATAGGTGATAATAGGTAATAATAGTTACCTTCCATGTATGCATAATGCACTGCCTTCCTTGCATGTTGAACCAAAATGGCTCCGTACGTTACTCAGTTTCTGTGAAGAGTTTTCTCCTATTCATTTCCTATGGTAAATTTGACATCTTTGTTAGCAAAATATGTCGCCATGGTAACTGCGAATGCCAATAAAAGTAATTGCACACTTCCCGGAGCCGGGCCGGTCGTTTTGATATAACTTTTGTGGGGGTCCACGTTGTGGTTCGGGTTGTATTAAAGTTGAAATAGATACACTTTTCAGGTGTAGAATAATAAGTGGGCAGTCACCAACTAGTTCCTGGAGTTGGTGAAATATTGCTTCTTTGTTCGCAAATTACATCGCCATGGTAACTTGAAATGCCAATAAAAGTAATAGCACACATCACGGGGCCGAGCCGGTCGTTTTGATCTAACTTTTGTGGGGGTAGACGCTGTGGTTTGGGCCGCATTAACGGAGATAGAAATGTAGACACTCTTCCGAAGTGTAGAATAATAGGTGCCGTCCCCAATAAAACTGAAGGGAAAATATTTCCATCAGAGTGCTTATTTGTATTTTTTCAGTTGACTGTCAGAAACAAAGGGGCAGCTAAAAATACTGTTCAATTTTGATGCTCTTTTTTTTTTTTTTTTGCTCTACCTCCATCTGCTGTTTTAATCTACGATAAAACGTACTTCAGCAAAATGGTCATTTAATATGTCTGCCCAGATTCTAAACCTAACTAAATCTATTTTATTCCCCTTGTTTGATGTATTTTGTGTATTCTTGATGTGTTCTGTAAATAGACTGACCAAATAGTTATTTTCTGTAAATGTAATACAGTATGTGTTTTATAATGAATAAACGAGCTGAGGACTTGATTGAAACCTCACTTTGCTTTAGGTCTGTGGGTTATTTTATCACACATTTTGTCAAGCCCATCATAATACGGTTGAATTGTCTGAGCTCACGTGTACCTTCATGTCGGCTGCTCCTGGATGTTGGCTGCTCTCTAGTGGAGGAGTGAGATTCATAGGTACTGTATTTTGCAAAATACAGTGCTGTGGAAAAGTCTTGAGTCATCTCCCAATTATTTATTTATTTATTGCATTGGAGGAGCCAGGCTTTTTTGCAATCTTTTAAACCCTTAATTTATTTATTTATTTGTTTAATTTTTATATATAGTTTATGAGTGTTTCCCTCAGTGAGGACTGAACTAGGCAAAAGGGCCTTCTCCTACTCCGCTCCTGTTTCCTGGAATATCTTGCAAAAAGATCTGAAGTTCTCGACCTTGACCTCTCTAAGTGGCTTTAAACATCTTTTAGGTTCCTGGGGAAAAAACAATGCAGACATGTTCCTGTTTTTAGTTTTTTTTACATCGCTTTACAGCCTAGCTGTTTTTGTTTAGTTTTTTTAATACCATTTGTTCACTTGTTCTTCTCTGTATGCTTTCTTTTACGATGGTCCACAGTTGTCATCACTTTGTTAAAATCAGTTCTCTTGTAAATGAGTCCCCAAAGCTCAGTGGGATTAACCTGTGTAAAGAAAGGTTGAATGAATGAGTCTTTGCCAAATATGCAGGAAAAACATGCTGCTGTTTTCCTAATTTAAACACATAATTTGATCTAATCCAAAATAACATGCATACAAACCACTGACATAAAAATCAGACGATGAACAATCTTTACAGTCTTGTATGGCAAAAGTACCCCCTCTGGTCACAAAGACGAGGTGTTTAATCTAGGTTTCTATCTTTACTAAGCTTGGCAGTAAGCTTATACTTGACCTCAGGCGAATGACGGAGGTGAACACCAGAATTTCTAGACTGTCTAGATTCTGATGAGCTGAGGTCTGCCTAAAGTTCAGAGGCAGATGTGCCAGAGCTCAGCTGCACTGAGGTGGAATGGGAGGTTTAAATGTTCAATATTTTCGAGCTAGTCTGGCAGCTCTGACGTTAACTAATAGAAGAAAGATTTACGTGATTGTGTTTCGAAGTTGGTTCACTGCTTCTATTAAGAGCTTTTCCTCTCGTTGGCAGGTGGCTTTAGTCAACGGGACTACAAAGGCGCCTTTTTTAGGGTGAGTGACGCAACATGCAAGACGGTGATGACCTTTAATGTGTGGTGCTATTTCTTAGTTTTTCTTTATTTTCTTCCTGCAGAGGAGGTAATCCGTTCGCCACGGTCAAGCTGAGGCCGACTGTCACAAATGACCGATCAGCGCCAGTCATCTAAGTCGGAGCTAGAGGAGTTTCATCGCTGCTATGCCTTAAGAGGAAACGTCCGACATAGGACCTGAGCAACACACTGACTATCTCCACAGCTTGCATCTCACAGGCCTGCATGCTCATCCCTCCCAACACCACTTTGCTCTTTTAACGGAACCCGTTATTTTTGTAATGACTGCTGCTGACGGTGCTTGTTTTTAGTTTAGCCAAAAAAGATAACCGCCGCGCTGTCGCCACGTGGAGAGGCAGGATCACAGGGCACGAGGATTCAAGGGACGGTTTTCCAAAAATAAAAGCGCATGTTGTGCAGACTAACTGAAATAGGAATAAATAGCCCTCAAGAAAAGTAACGATTTAAACACCTTTTTAAGCAGGTGGTTAATAACAAAACACACTTTTTAATGTGTTTCATTATAGGAAATTTTAATTGTATTTGTAGAATATGTTGTGATTCGATGTGACGAAGAGAAAAAATAAACTGCCATGGCTCCTGATTATCAGCTGAAGGTGGATGTAAATACATAAAACCATCTTTTATTTGGGAGTTTTCTGTCATTTTAGGATTTTGTAAGAGATGCAGGTGAAGATGATGAAACGGACCAGCTCTCAGGCTGCCTTCCTGATTTACCACATGATCTTATTATTATGAGAATGAAGAGAGCATGTCTTGGTGGGTCCGGGGGAGTTGTTTTTTAAGTGCAGTTTTCATTCAGATTGCTAATTTGTATCAATGTATAATCCATCTCAGTCCTTGTATAGAATATAACTGACTGTTTAGTCTGTTCCTTGGATTATGTAGGTTTCACTGCTAATGTGTTAAATGCATTAAATTGACCTTTTTGTAAAATGATTTCACTCTTACTGCTCTGTTAAATGTAACGTGTGTTCAAACAAAACAGTTGTGTTAACTTTAATGATTGGACTGTAGGCTAAAGATGTCCTTATTGTTCAACGTGTATTTGCTCTGCTGAATCCAGTTGCATTTTATTGCGAACCACTAATCAGTTTATTGATCTACAGTGATGGGCGTCATGCTGACAGTAACAGCTATATATTTCTTTAATGTGATGACCAGTGTAGGTTTTTTTTCCTTCTTTTCAATAAAATAAGATAGTTGGCGAAACAATTGTTCATTCACTTTAGTTTTATCCTTTTTTTTTTTTTTTTTTTGCAAACATTAAGTTTCAGCATAAGATCTTTTTAGAGTTTAAATTGTTTCATTTTATTTTAATAAAAAAACAGTGTAGTGAGTCACGTGAAGTACGTGTCACTTGTTGTATGACAAATAT
>NC_056514.1:19134177-19144573 GCF_014905685.2 Nematolebias whitei | reverse complement strand
GGGAATCTGTTTTAAAGTTGCATTATATGTTTTTGAAAGTGGAAATCTGAGGCCTCCTCCTCTGTTAAGAGACGGCTTTTCTCTTTTTACATAAATTGCTTCCTTCACCCCCCTCTCAAACCATCTGTGTTCTCGGTCCAAAATGTGCACATTTTGGTCCTCAAAAGAGTGTCCCTTATCTGTGAGGTGGAGGTGAACAGCTGAATCTTGTCCTGAAGAGCTGGCTCTCCTGTGTTGAGTCATGCGTCTGTGAAGAGGTTGTTTAGTTTCTCCAATGCAGAGGTCTGGACTGTCCTCGCTGCACTGGACCGCATACACTACACCACTCTGTTTGTGTATGGGTGTCTTGTCTTTAGGGTGGACCAGCCTCTGTCTGAGAGTCCTGCTGGGTTTGAAATGTACTGGGATCTTGTGTTTGTTGAAGATCCTTCTGAATTTCTCTGATACTCCAGCAACATAAGGGATGACAATGTTTTTCCGTCTGTTGTTCTCCTTTTTCAGTTTATTGGTGTGTTTTGGAGATTTCCTCGCTGACTTGACAAAAGCCCAGTTAGGATATTCACATGTTTGAAGAGCTTCTTGAACGTGCTTCAGTTCCTTTTCCTTCCCTTCTGTCTTCGTGGGGACGCATTCGGCCCGATGTTGTAAAGTTCTGATGACAGAGAGTTTGTGTTCCAGTGGATGGTGGGAGTCAAACAGAAGATACTGGTCTGTGTGGGTTGGTTTTCTGTAAACTTCAATGTTGAGGCTGTCCTCTCTCTCCATCTGAACCAAACAGTCCAAAAAAGGCAGCTTGTTGTCGTTTGCATCCTCTCTGGTGAACTTGATGTTGTTATCGACCGAGTTAATGTGTCTGGTGAACGCTTCTATTTCCTTAGCTTGGATTTTGACCCAGGTGTCATCCACATAACGGAACCAATGGCTTGGCTTAGTTCCCTCATAGGAGTGTAGGGCTCTCTGTTCCACTTCCTCCATGTAGAGATTGGCAACAATGGGTGACACTGGAGATCCCATGGCACAGCCGTGCTTCTGTCTGTAAAAACTGTCATTGAACTTGAAATAAGTGGTGGAGAGGCAGAGGTCCAGCAGGGTGCAGATCTGGTCCGGGGTGAAGTTGGTCCTGTTGATTAAGGCCTTGTCTTGTAGAAGTTGTTTTCTGACGGTTTCTACTGCTTCAGAGATGGGTATGCATGTGAAAAGAGAAGTCACATCATACGATACAAGGGTTTCTCCTGGGGTTAGTTTGAAATGTTGAATTTTGTTAGCAAAATCAATGGAGTTCTTTATGTGATGAGGTGTGTTTCCAACAAGAGGAGCTAAAATACCAGCCAGATGTTTAGCAATATTGTATGTCACTGAGTTCATCATAATTCATAATCATTCATAATCGAGGATTCAGTGGCCGTGATTAGTTCCACAACAGGTATTTCTTGTGGGGAGACGGCAAAGTTTAGTCCTTTTGACAGCACATCTTTCTCAGGTTGTGTCAATGTACTGTTAGACAAATTTCTAACCCACTGGTCCTGAAAATTTGTGTTGGCGACAACCTCCTGATCTTGACTGATGGTTTGTTCAGAACTGGATGGCTCCAAAGTTAGTCAGTTGTAGTCGTACAATGCTTATTTCCTGAAGGTTTTGTTCAAACTTGTCCAGTGGTTCATGACATACTGGCACAGACACATGATCATCCAGGTTGAGGCCCTCATCAAAAGCTGTTTGTGTTTCCCTTCAGCCACATGACTGAAGCGCATGGGGACGATTTCAAGCTTTTCCAGTTCTCACTTACACGCTCCCATTCTCAGAGATCAGAATGAATCAGTCTTCCCTCTAATCACTCATCTCCATCCACTCCCATCTGAAAGGTTCAAAGGAGAAAACCAGCAGATATGGACAGGTAACTCAAACACCTGGAATATTGATTTAACACATTTTACAATGTTTACAACACTTTTGTATGTCTGCTTACAGAGAACCTCCTGCATGGACTCTAATATTTCTTCTAACGGTTTTCCCAGTGGTACTGGGGGCTTCTGACCCTTGGGCAGATTTGGGCATGTCATTCAGCATCTTTATTTCCTCACCAGAAAATGTTGCAGGGAAGCTTGTCTTCTACCAAATGGAGGGAAACGTTATTTTCGTGAGAGACACGAGAGAGCTGGCATCAGATGTTGCCACAGAAGCGATGTTCGAACTCCTCGATCCCCCGAAGAATCTGAGCTCTTCAGCGTTCACTTACAGCTGGGACTTAGGGAACGGGTACAAGGCTGGTTGAGACTCAGACGTTCAGGAGATTTCTGGTGTGTTTTTTAATTCTTATTTTGATTTGTTTCTTTGATGCAGAGACGTGATCCACGGGACAGAACCAGTTGTTCGATATCATTACTCAGAATCGGGGAACTACACCGTGCAGCTGAAAGTCGGAGTGAATGTGAGCAGATCTTCACCTCCGATCACCGGAGTCTTCTCTACAGATGTTCAAGTCCTTGGTTAGTTGTTTGATTCTATTGCATGCAGGCAACTTGTTGCAGCTGGAAAACTAAAACTTTTTATTGAGTTGCATTTTTATTTATGTATTGGAACTAAATAAAGTTCTGCTGATGTCACTGGCTCTGAATGCATTTTTAGCTAGACTGATGATGAAGACTGTTTACTTGTCTTAAAAATTAATCTAAGAGAATGGCTTCAAAAACATGATCCTTTTTTTTTTTTATGTTGTTAGGCGCTCACGGCTATAAACTATTTTAAAACTGATACTGACAATTTGCAGATTCCACTTTTTTTAATTTATTTCTGCATTATTATGAACTAAAACAATAAAAACTAAATAAAATTATGAATAATTGTGATTGACTTCAATTAAAGATGATTTAGTCTTACAGATCTAACTAAATAGACACTTTTAAGCTGTTAAATGTATTATGCTCATATTTTATTAAAGTGACTATTTTGCTGTGTCCAAATAAACATTTCTGATAACTCTCTGTTAACGCTCATCAGTTTGTCCAGTTGAAATTCAACTCTGAGACGTTCTCAAACACAGATCTTGACTTTGTCATTCAAGACATTTTGTTTATGCTCCTTTAACAATTCTATTCATTCAAATCAGCTTAATTTCTTTTAATAAAATCACCGTAGTCTAAAACGTTGGCTGTTTATATGAATTAAAGTAAGGAACGCTATAGCTGTAGGTATTTAATATAATTTTATTGACAAAACCCAGACAGATGTAATTTAAAGACTCACTTAAAGAGTTAATTAATTGATCATTTTCATTATTAGAGGCTTTACAGATCCTTGTTATGAGTTTGATGTGCATCTTTGTTTGCACTTTTTCTTATTATGGACAAAACTTTTATCGTCTTTATCTGTTAACCACAAATATGCCTCATTCCATCCAGTTGGTTTAGCTTTATCTACTTTTAAATATGAAAATTTGACAATATTTCTTAAGATATCACTTTATGTGGGTACAAGTTGTGCTACAATCATAAAATGACTAATAACTAAAATAAATCTGCAGATGCCATCAAAAACATTGAACTGAAGGGACCTTTGGATTATAAAGTGTCTCAAAACACCAGTTTGGATTTTCACGTTGATGGAAGGTAAGATGCATTTGGCTAATTTAGTGTCTTGTTGTCACTGAACATATTTGATTTATATATGTGGAAAAATGTAGAAACACAAAAGTCTACAACTTTTTTCCCTTTTTAAAATGCATTTCTAACTTTGTAGTTTTCCGTTTTGTGTCTTCAGTCCTCCAATGTGGGTGTGCTGGCATTTCCTCACAAACTGTGAGCCTGACGTGATGGTGGGCTGCACGCTGGCCATGCTGTATGAGAACACGTTGCAGCTGAACCACACCTTTACCTCTGCTGGTGTCCACTGTCTGGACATCAGTGTCCACAACGACATCAGCAAGCTGCAGACCTCCTTCAGCCTCTATGTCAGCAGGAACGGTGAGTAAACACACTCAGACGTGTGAAGTCCAACATGTTTATTTTCATAGAGGAAGACTAAAGTGACTAAAGAGAAGCAGTGATAAAAAAAACTGATTACAACATTTTACACTCACTGAAAAAACTAAGTTGAGCTCCCATTAGAAATAATACTTCTTATTTTTTGATCACATGCCGATCAGAGATAAAAATGATTTGGTTTGCAAGGAGCTGGCGCTAATTAGCGCCAGAGGACATAGTGGTGACATCACAAGAGGAGCCACTGTGTTATCAGGTAGTTGCTGGACTATACAATAGTGAGTCAAAATAGTGAGTGAAAGTCATAAAAAACCAGAGGATGGCTTGTTGATGAGTAAGAAAGCATTATTAGCAACATTTTGACAGGATTCACATTAAAAGTTTGCTTAAAACTGGGTATTGCATAATCGCTCAACAGTTGGGGTACACCGATGTGCCAGTGGCTCCGCATTGTAACTATTGGGTCTTTGATGGCACCCACATGTTGCCCAGATACACATTTTCAGAGGATTGTTGTATTGGGTGTCAGTGTCAAAATGTTGAGATTATTTTAATGGACATAATTCAAGTGACTGGTAATGACTTCTGTGGCAGGGAATAAAGATAAACAAAAAGTTTTATTTTACTACACGGGGACGTATAGAGGCACATTTTGGGAGGAATTAAATGTCTGCAGAAAGAGAAAACATTTAGGGATTCTGCGGTTTTTCCATCCACTACACTTTTCCAGCTCCTGAGAAGAAGGGCGGAGCCAATTACAACCAGCCATCTCCCATCAGCTGATAAGGTCCTACAGTACTTAAGGTTGTTTGGAGCCATTAGGCTCCACTGGAACTTTGTCCAAACTATGCTCCTGCTATCAGCTCCTTACCTCGAGCTAACACCTGCTCTCTGAATTCTCCTTGGATCCATCTCCTGGAACGGCCACCTGCAACAAATCCATAACCCATGGATGGATGTCATATTGATTTATTCCAGGGACCCATGGAAACACAACAAGCATGTTAGATCTGTACTTCAAAAGACTCCTAGAGAACTTTTTATTCATAAAGGCAGAGAAGTGCGAGTTCCATGTCCTTGGATATGTTTTCGAGAGTGGGCAGGCTCAGACAGAGCCAAAAAAAATAATCCAGGCAGCGTCTGAGTGGCCAGTTCCCGAGAATCGTAAACAACTCTAACACTTTCTTGGGTTTGCTAAGTTTTACAGATGGTTTTATTAAAGATTACAGCCAGATCGTCCAACCTCTCACTAAGCTCACATCCATAATCAGATCTTTCACCTGGTCTTCTGAGGCTAACACGGTATTCTGTAAATTAAAATAAATGGTAAATGGACAGTACTTTTTGTATATAGCACCTTTCTATCTAGTCAAGATACTCAAAGCACTTTACACCACAGCCCCCTCTGTGCCAAGGGCCCCTGGGCACGTGCCCAGGTTGCCCGTGCGGTAGAGCCAGGCTTGCTCACTAAGAGTCTGATGTGGTCAACAAGTGGTGCGACAAGAGATCAGAAGTGTGTCCACTAGGAGTTGGATCGACTAGTCGATTCTAGGACATCTCGCGAGGTTTTAGATTTCACGTCGACTAGTCGCAGTCGGTGATTGTGTCACGTGATCTGCGCCGCGACCTTGGCTACAAAACGGATTCTTCCAAGCAGACGGAGGGCGAGGAGCAGGCCAAGTCTTCCCAAACAGGTAGAAATTCATCAATAGTGTGGAAGTATTGCACTAAAGATGAGTCTTCCGGTTCAACCGCCCGCCCCGCTGTTTTTTGTTTTATGTTATTTAATCCACTAAATAAAATAAAAATAAAAACAGGGGGGCGCACCAGTGGCGGTGGAGAATCCACCACCGCCGCCGTGGTTTATTGTATTTAGTGGATTAAATAAAATAAAACTAACTTTTGCAGCTTAATGATAGTTTTGGTTTTCCTGTGGCTTATTGTAAATTGTAATTTTCATTTACTCTTTATTTATCCAGGTAGTCTCATTGAGTCACGAGAACTCATTTTCAAGAGAGACCTGTTTAGGAGCAGATGGTGGCGGTTAAAGGCCTTGCTCAGGGGCCCAGAGTGGAGCAAATGAAGGTGGAGGCAGGTGTGGATGTTTCCCCTTTTCCACCCACATTTTTGATGTTGACAGTACCGGGAGTTGAACCTGCGACTTTCCGATCACAGGCCCATCTTCTCTAACCGCTGCGCCACCACTCCCCAATTGTTTCGTATGATAAATGGTAGGAACATAAATATTAGCTCCCACTGTTTTGTTGTTTTTTTGTTTTGTTTGTTGTTGTAAATAATAAATGACGTTTTTTTTGCGAATAGCGTCTTGAGTTCCTGTGACGTCACATCGACTAGTCGACTTTTATCACGTTGAAGTCGACTTTAAAGAACTATGTAGTCGTTCAACCCCTAGTGTCCACACTACTGACTCTGTTATCCATCTGATGTGATACGTAATCATTTAAGGTCTTCTCACCTTTCAACAAGTGCAGCTTTATTTAACTTCCACCACTCTGCCTGAGTTCTTTACTACTTTTTTTTATTTTTGATGGTGAATACAGTAGACCCGTGGTTTGATTAGGAAGTAGAAAATACTTGGTAAATTTATTAAATACAATATGTGATTACACTCTTGAGTGCATAAAATGCCTTTTCACAAAATGACACAACACACCCTTGGCTCAATTTTATTGCATTTTCTCCCACTATATCAACAATACCACATTGCTATGAGCACTTATCGGTTCTTTAAAGCTGTGTGGTGATGATTTTGCTTAGAAAATAGAAAAAGACGCAGTAACAATACATGATACAAAGTTCATGCTCAATAATCCAGGTTAAAAAAAAAGCCATCAAGTCAGGTCCTCTGGACGTTTTTTTTGTATTGATATGTTTTGTCTTTCATCCAAAAGCCATAAGTTCGAGGAGCCACAACAAAGTCTGTGTTATAAATAGCACCTTTACATAGTGGGTCAACTAGTTTGATGGTGCTAAGATGGTTTCTGGAGTCCACCCTCTCCCCCGTCGACTCGTCTGAGGCAGCCATGGCCAAAGTGGTTCAAATATAGATTTTCAGTTCCGTACATGTGGTGTTAGGTCCGTCCTTGGTTCTAACCAGAAACAATCCAAGTGAGAGGATCCAGTAAATCACTAGAGACATGAAGAACAAGAACATAGGAGAACAGCTGGAGGGTGTATGCAGGTCTATGGGTCCCAGGGTAGTGATGTGTCCTTCTGTGTCGAGGCTTTGATGCATTGGTCGAGTAATCCAGGAGGATTTATGTGGAGCGTGTATCAAGGCATGTATTGATGATGCATAGTGATATTCGAGGCCTTGCTAGCGGGCTGTACCATGTGACCGATTCAGGAACTGGCTCGTTTGTACGAGCGAGATTCAAAATATAAGGTTCAGATAGAAAAATCCATAATCACCATCATGATAAAGACACATTAAGAGCATTTGCAGATCAAATCTAGACTTTATTTGAGGTCCTCAAACATGATTTTTTATTCTTTTATTCAACCTAAATTTTCACAAACCAGTATTATATAATCCATCTACCTGTTTTACATTTATAGTCCACTTGATGGCGCAGTAGAGCAAACGAAGCGCCATGGCGCATCGGATCATGAGTCAAACTATGTGTATGGAAAGCCTCAGTGCTAGTCCAGCGTCCACAGCAGAGACTCAAGCAAGCACACTGAAAGAGGAATCACAATATTAGAGTTCACAAGGCTCAGAGAAACATTAGAAGACTGAGAGCTCAAACCGTAGTAGAGGTAATGCTCCAGCGGTGGATGGATGATCTCAGGTTCATATACCTCTGGAGCTCCTCGGGTGATTGGGTGCAGCTGTGCAGGCAGAGCGACCTCTGGTGGACAAACACTGGAACTGCTGCAATTTCATTTTCTTGTCAAAATGTAATGTGTAAAACAAACAAATGCATTTTTTTAAATGTCAATGTTAAATGTTTTCATGCATTTAACAAATCAAATTTCTGCTTTTTATACTTTTTGCTTTTCATTAAAATTATGATCAATAAACAAACTATTTTTTAATTAAAGGGTATGTATATAATTCTTATTATTATTATTATTATTTTGCTGTTTCCAGTCAAAAATGTTTATCAAATTAAAAGTGATGTGTGGCTTTTGCATACAAAAGTCACTACACAAATGTGTGAGCTCAGAATCAAACGTCTTCGATGACTCGTCACGTCTCTGCTTTCTTCATCGCTTCTCTCGTGATGGTTCATTTAAAGTTGAGACCCAATGTTCTAAAAATAATAAGTCTGATGCCCATTCCTGACGTGTTGAATGGGAGTAGATGAGATCGCTCTGGAGATTTGTCCGACCTGCAGACCAAATAATTTCTTTCATACAGACACAAAATTACAAACGTGGTTGTTCACAGAAAATCTTCAAAGCCGAAAGTTTTCCTTTAATATTGTACTTCTCCCATCTTTTATCAGAAACTATCTTGAGTTTTCTGTTGCAATTGTTTACAAATCGTTTAGTTTTCTCTTTTCTGTGTGAGCTTGATGTTTGGACCACTCATTTTGCAACATGATTTGTCACCTGCAGATCCCCCTCACCTGTTCTTCATCCTGTCATGTGCTGCCGTTCTTGCTATAACTTTCTCCTTCATTATGGTCGCTGCCTGTCGACCTTGTCACCGAAATCAATCACAGGTACAGTAATCCATACAAGGAGGTCAACACGCTGCAAACATTTTACTCTGAACCACTGGTCTGTTTTCTTGTCGATGAAGTGTTTTACTGTCAAAATTGTTAAATTAAGTTAGGTCTAATTAAAAATAATAAAAAAAACAACATGCAGAAAAGTGTTATAATAATACATTTTGTAGAAAATAACCTCTTTGGTAGATCATTACAGCACATATATTCAAACTGCTAATATTTCTTCTTTAATAATAGCCTTTCTGCTTGTTACAGTACTTCAGTACTTACAAGCCCAGACAGAAATTAAGGAAATCTTAAATAGCATTTATGTTGATAAAAATTAAATAGTCACAAGCGAGACTTCATTTAAAAACATCCAAATATAGGACCCTATATTTTATAAGTTCATGTGATTATTTTAGTGTTTGGATGAAGATACGGTGTGTTGCAGATATCTATAATTCAAGTCTTTCTATTCAAAGAAACAATTCATAAATCTAAGAGATTTATTTCAATTTACAATCAACATTTCAAATTTCTCAAACATCTCTTTGCAGAACAAATGATATGTTCATATCAATATTCTAATATTTTTTGCTTTTTTGAAAAGCCATTATATAAATACTGAACATTCTAAATGGCATGTTTACATTTTTTTATTCAAAATTATGTTAGAAATATTGGAAATAGTTTGAATTTTGTGGGTCTAAAATTAAATGAGTGACTAGTAACAATGGGATTGTAAATATCATGTATTTACAATAATTCTAGACAGAAAATGTGAATAGATTAAAGCACATGTGGGCAAAAAGTGTCTGTTTCACCATCTTCATCCTTCCATGAAGATTCAGATCAAAACAAAACTGCTTCAGATTGATCAATAAAAATCAGTATTAGTTAGAAGTACTTTCAAACCTCCCCGAATTTCCTCTTTACCACCAAATTAAGTTGAAGAGTTGTTTCCACCCTCTAAGAGGCAAGAGTAAAAATATATAAATATTTGGATGTGTTGCTTCAATTTACTTCTGGTGCTGAAAGTTTAAAACACTTAAAGGTGAAAAGTGACATCATTTGTCCTGAAAGAATGCCCTCTTTGGTTTCTGACATGTTGACCATTATATTTGACATCTCTAGTGCTCATTTTGATTAGAAAGAACTGAGTTATGGTCATAAAGATTTTCTTGAATTATTTGATTAAGTGACTTACCGTACTACGCACAAACCTTTTGGAACTGGGGGGTTCTGAAGGTGCTACAGCAACCTCTTGTGGATGACAAGAAATATTATAAACTTAGAAAATTAAAAAGAATGAAATAGGTAAATAAGTAAAGAAATTTAAATTTTCAATTTCAATTTCAATTTTTCATGATAAATACACATTAATAGGTGGAAAATCAGTTCCTATTTGGTCGCCTTCTTGTTAGGGACTGTACAGATTTTCTCACTTTGCATGTGTTCACAGCACCCTCTATGTAAAACATGTCCACACACCCATGACTTCATCACACCCAGGACTTGTTAATCCTAGCAAACTGTGTTTTAAAACTTTACTGGTCCCCAAAAAGTAAAAAGCAGGTAAAAGATGCTGGCTGGCTGGCTGGCTGGCTGGCTGGCTGGCTGGCTGGCTGGCTGGCTGGCTGGCTGGCTGGCTGGCTGGATGGATGGATGGATGGATGGATGGATGGATGGATGGATGGATGGATGGATGGATGGATGGATGGATTGGTGATATGTAGG
>NC_056514.1:19121190-19134077 GCF_014905685.2 Nematolebias whitei | reverse complement strand
TGGGTGGATGGATGGATGATGGATGGATGGATGGATGGGTGGGTGGATGGATGGATGGATGGATGGATGGATGGATAGATGGATGGATGGGTGGATGGGTGGATGGATGGATGGGTGGATGGATGGATGGATGGATGGATGGATGGATGGATGGTGCCCTTTGTAAATTTGGAGCTTCTGCCATTTCAAAAGTTTCTGTAAATCCCTGCAGTAATTGTAGCAGAGTAAAAAGTACATAACTATAGTTTACTTATTAATTATCTTCCTTCACATTTTTTGTTAACAAAGGTTGTGATAAAGAACTTTAGCAACAACAAAACAACATAATCTTGAGTGTACTTTTTATTCCGTGTGGAGTTATATTTTTGATGAAGCTTCTGTTATTGTAAATATCACTGACAGGTGCTGTATCTGTGTGACTGATGTCATGTTGCAGGTTGCTGCTTCCTGTAACACCTTGTTCCTGAAGGGCCGACACTCTGAGGCTCAAAACAAAGTCCTTTTGAACGTTTCCACCGTGGAGATGATGGGAGAGAAAGAGCCGCTCATGTCCCAGCAAGGGACCCAGTACCTCTCCTGACCACCACACTGCTTCTTGCTCTGCTCTCTGTCTGGCTGCTGCTGCACTGCTGTGGCACAAGAAAATACATACAGCGTTCACTTGTATCTCTTTCGATTGGTTCCTTAATGTGCAATCTATAAATAATCTGCTTTACCAGATCTGTGGCGTTTATCACAAATAAAGGTGCATTTAAGCCTCTGGGTTAAGTGATGTTTTTGCCACCGGTGTTCATCTGGAGGCCTCATGCTGTAGATGATCTATTATTGAGTCAGTGTTCAGGATGACACTCACATGGACTAATGAGATCTGATGGCTGAAGTGCAGCTCGTGTTTAAACGGGGAGTGTTTTTTAGGCCTGCTGTGAAAGAATCACCATCTGCTGGTGCTTATCTACCCACATTTATTCATGACTTCTAGGCAACAGTGCTGGAAGAGTCGTGTAACACTGGGTACAAAAATATTCCATTTAAGTTCTATTTGACAGCTGAACAATCTTTTTAAATGTACATCAAACTTTAAGAATAAAAAAAAAAAAAACTACTGCAGGACTTTAAAAAAAAAGAGTTGATCCATTTCTGAGAACAGGAAGTCACTTTTCTTTAAAGCGGCAGTTTTCACCTGTTGACACTTTCAGTGCTGAAGGCTTTGAATCAACATAAATCTAGGTCTGCTGGGAAACACAAGGGTGTCCCAAAAAGTACCCACTGAGTACAACTCCAAATCTGAGCGCTTGATCAAACCATCCATCCATTATACTTTGTACACCGTATACTATTACATTACAGTACACCGTATACTATTACGTTACAGTACACAGTATAATTGTGTGAATGCCTAAATGTGCCTAAAACATTTATAGTGATTCACTTTTTCTTCCGTACTTTTTTGGCATCGAACTACTTCCACAGTTTTTGTGCTATTTCAACAAATCATGCATCAAAACATTCAGCTGTTTCAGGACATGTCTGCTATGACTTTTGGTATTGGTGCAACTTTAGCCTTTTGAGATATTTAGCCTTTTCTGGCATTTTTGCTCTCATTGGAAATGAATGGAGCTCATTTTACATCCTTCATAACTTTTGATTTGTTTATAACCAGGTACTACTACTTTCACATTTAGACCTGGTTAAGGTTCGTTCAGCTTCCTTGCACAAAATTTTAAACAAAATTCAGCTAGTTCAGCTAATTTCAGCTGTTTTTCAGCTGTTTGTGGTCCTTTCTGCTTCATTCTACTAAAATCAACATTTTTGTGCTTCTTCAAACTTATTATGCTAATTTATGCTTGTTCTGCTACTTTAAGCTTATTTCTGGATGTTTCAGCTATTTCTGCTAGCATTTAGCTGTTTTCATGCTAATTTCATGTTTATCAGCTAATTCCACATTTTTTGCAATCATTTAAACTTTTGTCCGCCTAATTCAGCAAAAACCTGTTCCTCCGACATCCTACTAGTAACTGAAGCTTCTTTCTGCTTGTTTTAGCTGTGTTTAGCTAATTCCAGCTTTTCGCAAATAATTTCAACTTTATAGTGCTAATTTTTGCCTCTTTCAGCCTTAGTCGGCACACTTAAGCTTCCTCCTCTTCCTTTTGGAAATTTAAGCTTCTTTCTGCATTTCTTTGGCTACTATTCAGCTGTTTTATAGAAAAACTAGGATAACTCTGCCATTTTTATAGCTATTCAGATGAAACTTGGCATATTGGTACTATGATAATGATCCCTAATAGATGTTGAATGAAAATCAACAAATTCAGCTAGTTCAGCTAATTTCAGCTGTTTTTTCAGCAGTTTTGTGCTCTTTTCAGCTTTATTCAGCTTACTTCAACATTTTTGTACTTCTTCTAACTTATTTCTGCTAATTTCAGCTTGTTATGCTCCTTTCAGCTAATTTTTGGAAGATTCAGATATTTCTGCTATTTCATCTACTATTTAGCTGTTTTTATGCTAATTTCAGCTTTTTCAGCTAATTCCACATTTTTAAAAAATCAATCCAACTTTTTTCAGCCTAATTCAGCAAAATCATGCTCTACCCACTTCGTTCTAGTAACTTTAGCTTCTTTCTGCTTAGTTTAGCTACTATTTAGCTGTTTTTGTCCAATTTCAGCTTTTTTCAACTTTTTGCGCTCAATTTTCTTCTTTCAGCCTAATTGGGCAAACTTGTTCTTTCTGCGTTCTTATGTTAATTTTAATTTAAATTTTTTATGCTTCTTTAGCTACTATTCAGCTGTTTTAAGATAATTATTGAGCAAAAGGCATTCACACTTGCATTTTCGTAGGAAATGCAATTTCTCTAGTATTACATTATTGTTGTTTATATCTTAGATCCTTGTCTATTGTTTCTTTTTTGTACTTTTTGCTATTTTGGGGTGTAACTGGGACCTTGAGTACACAGTTTCATTCCAAATCATGTACCACATGATTTGACAATAAAGTCACCTTGAACCTTGAACCTATCTTTACCCGCTTCTTCCTTTTCTGGTCACAGGGGTCACTGGTGCCCATGTCCAGTCATCACTGTGCGAGAGGTGGGGGACACCATGGACAAGTCTCCAGTTCATCACAGGGACACACAGAGACAAACAAGACAAACAACTATTCACTCTCTCACTCACACCTAGAGACATTTTAGAGTTACCAATCAGCCTAACATGCATGTTTTTGGTCTGTGGGAGGAAACTGGAGTACCTGGAGAAAACCCACGCATGCACAGAGAGAACATGCAAACTCCACCCAGAAAGGTTCCCTGCCAGGATTCAATCCGGTAACCTTCTTGTTGAGAGGCGGCAACTCTACCAACCACAATGCCACCCGCTTGATCATACCATCGATTGAAATCTAAAGGATATCCTGGCTGGAAATTCTGCTTTCTTTCACCACAGAAAAAAACTTATATTATGCCAGTACGTTACAGACAAGGGGGCCATGAATTATTTTTAATTTATTCTATAAAAACAAAATTATTCAGGTCATCTGGACAGTTTCTTTTTTTTTTGTTGTTGTTGTTGAGACATTTCGTCTTTCATCCAAAGGTTTTCATCAGCCCGAGGAGCCACAACAAACTCAGTCCCACAAGCAGCACACTCACATAGTGGACCAACCAGTTTGCCAAGATGATTTCTGGGGCCCGCCGACTCCCCCGTCAACTCCTCTGGGATAGCCATAGCCAAAGTGGTTCAAAACACCAAAGTTCATGCTCAATAATCCAGGTAGAAAGTCCATCAAAGTTCAGCCAGGTCATCTGGATAGTTTATTTTTGTTGTTGTTGTTGTTGAGACATTTCATCTTTCATCCAAATGTTTTCATCAGTCCGAGAAGCTACAACGAACTCAGTCCCACAAGCAGCACACTCACATAGTGGACTAACCAGTTTGCTGGTGATAAGATCATTTCTGGGGCCCACCTCCCCCATCGACTCTTCTGAGGCAGCCATAGCCAAAGTGGTTCAAAACAGCAAAGTTCATGCTCGATAATCCAGGTAGAAAAATTCAACAAGGTTCAGCCAGATCATTTGGACTTTTCCTTTTGTTTTGTTGTTGAGACATTTCATCCTTCATCCAAAGGACTTCATCAGTCTGAGGAGCCACAAGCTCAGTCCCACAAGCAGAACACACATAGTGGACCAACCAGTTTGCTGGTGCTAAGATGGTTTCTGTGGCCCACCACATTGACTATGGCTGCCTCAGAGGAGTCGACGGGGGAGAGGGCAGGCCTCAGAAACTTTAACTTCTTAGCAAACTGGTTGGTCCACTATGTGAGTGTGCTGCTTGTGGAACTGCGTTCGTTGTGGCTCCTCGGACTGATGAAAACCTTTGGATGACGGACAAAACATCTCAACACAAAAAAAGAAACTGTCCAGATGACCTGACTGAACTTTGTTGGATATTTTACCTGGATTATTGAGCATGAACTCTGATGAAAACTTTTCTTTTTGTTGTTGTTTTTAGAGCCACTCAGGTCTGTAAATACCTTTTTGTTACTTTTATATTTTTTTATCAGATTATTGCTCACATTGGATGCAAAAGTTGGAGCTATATACTTTTGCCTGTGTGTGTTTGTGTGTGTGCTCAAGGAAAGCTGGTCCTTTAATCTCTAAATGCTTTGCGGCCACAATAAAGCCTGTTGGCTCTTTCCAAGTTGTTTGTGATTGGCTGGAGGCTTTACGGAGAGCGTGGCGTCACCCGGGACCCTGTGGCCTCCTCAGCTGTTAAGCGTCGCTAATGCCACCTGTTGCTGGTACTTGATCCGAGCCAACAGAGTTGAAAAATCCCACTCAGCCTGTCTTATTAGCTGCTCTTGTCACGCCTGTTTCCCCAGCTTAACAGGTGCAGGAGACAAGGTGATCCTAAACTGATGTGGAACTGCCATTTAAAGCTTTAACAAAGGTCGGCAGAGACCAACCAAGAGCCCCGTGGTTCACTGAATGAAACAAATATGCTAAAAACAGTCAAATGAAACGCAGTCGGGAAACTTTTTTTTTCTTTTTGCAACAGTTGTACTCTTTATTTTTTTCCATTTTACATATTGGCAAAACAAATTTTGTTTCATGTAGAAAATATTTGTTGGCACTTAAGCGTTTAGAGGAAGGCCACAAACCAAGAAGGGTCATGTCTAAGAGTACTGGAGCTGAAAACACGTAGAACATTGACAAATTAAAATTCAACTAAAAACAAACAAACAAAAACACAACAACATGGTAAGTTCTGCAAAACAATGACTTTACACTGAGAATTCACACTTGAGGGTTTCGATTAGAGGAGCAGTTTGTTTCAGTTTCCCGCAGCGACAATATTACAAATATTTTAACAGCAATGAAGACATGAGGTTATTTCCAACATAACTGAGCAGTTCATCTTAAAACGAGAAAAAAAGGCCAGAAAGATAAATTAAGTGCTGATATCCATCCATCAGCTGGTGCCACATAACAGAAAGAGTTCCATGTAGTATTTTTGCCACTTTAATCCAGTTAAAAAGATTGCACATGTCAGGATCAGAGGTTTGAGTGTCTTGTGTATGTAAGCCTATTCATTAGTTAAAAACAAATACATTACATTTAGCCAGGCTTATAGTGACTCCCACACAGCCTAATAGTAGCGTAGCATGTCTGTTTGTGGAGTTTGAACGGAGGGAGGGTGAATCTTGTGAAGGAGGTCATCCTTTTACACTAATCTTTATGGGGATCTTTGGCTGCTGGACTGAAGAAGGAAAACACGTTAAATGGATATTCTGGCCAATTTGAATTGAGAAACAGCCTCTTACAAAGCTTTATGTATGACCTCAGTTTGGAGAAATGGGTTTTCATTTCCTTCTGACTGAACACAACGAGCTAACAGCTAGTCAAAATGCAGCTAACACCAATGACACCACTTCAAAACAGCTGTAATCTTCAATATTTCATTCATGCAAACACTTTTTTACAAGCCTATACACTGCTGTCCATCTTGCATTGACAAACCAATACCGCCCCTGTGGGGTCATTTCCAAAGGGGAATGCTGCGGTCTTGAAACAACTCCAATCTGTAAAAATGCAAAGCAGTTCATTTCCTAAAATAGTTCAAACGTGTTTTGGTTTTCTGAGCAAGCGTCTTCGAACAAACTATTTCAACACTGGCTGCGTTCCATTTCTATCAGCTGGAGAACGATCCAGGTAAAAGTGACAATGAGCGGGGAAGGGAAGAGGAGCGTTCTCTTAAAGAGAGTGCAAACTGTTTACTTTTGGAAAGAGTTAACCAGCTTTTAATTACCTGGCAGGGGAGATACCATGATCATGAAGGTGGTTCACCCAGGGTGAGGCTCAGCTATTGCACTCCGAATTCCCGATATGTGGGAATCTCGACTGCATACTTTCTTGTAGTGGAGGACTGCGTTCACGCTCTCCCCTGTTTGGGGCCAAGATGGGGTAGAGGTAGGGCAGCCGACCCAGGACTGGAAAGTCACGGTTCGACTCCCAGCCATTTCCACATATTGTGATGTCTCTGAGCAAGACACCCAATCCCTAATTGCTCCCCGGGTGCTTACACAGCTGTCCACTGCTCCACCTGGTTGAATCTCAGGTGTGATGGGTTAAATGCAGAGAATTCATTTCGTCATTGATGGAAACATACAATGACGACAATCTCAGACTTCCCTTCCCCAACAACATCAATGTGTAGAATGGCAGAAACTGTCCACTGTTCAACATGTTCAACACTGAGCAAGTTATTTCTCTCGTTTGGCCTTTCTCACTGATTTTATTCATCACGTTTGGTTCTTGGCAGCTCAACAACTTTTCTTTACGTCAGTCATGTGGTTAAGCCGCGGGTCCTGAGCTAATCATTCGACTGCCCTGGCTCATACACCACTTTCAATGGAGTACAAACCTATACACCCTGCCAGCTACTTTGTGGCCTGGGCTGCAAAACGTGCACAGCAATAACTCCACAACCCAACCTGCAACAAATCTCCCATCTGATGAGATTCCCTGTGGGTGGACTCATGGTGACCTTTTTCTTTATGAGCACTAGATGTTCGAAACCAGTTAATGGAGAGAGTTCCTTGGAGTTTCGTAACATTCAAGTCTGTGTTTTCCCACCCAAAGAGCACCTCATTTTGACCCATACTGACTCCTCTTACACAGACTTTATATTATTCAAACATTCACAACACCATCAGTATCTCCTGTGGGTCAGCCTGGCTGCAACAGAGCTGTTCCCTCTTCCCGCTGCTGATGCTATGCAAGGAATTTAGTGTAATAACTAATGCAGAACTGACAGCAGTGCTCAGGTCTATGGAAAAGTATTTGTATGAACTGTACTGTAATGACTGACACCATTAATGTGGGTGGCAGGATTATTAGAATTCCATTTGCTTACAAAAAACAGAAACATTTACAATATTCCCATAACATAAAATCCACAAAGACCTCACAGTGAGAGCGGCCAAACATGTTTTTAAGCTGAATGAATGAAAACTGCAGCTGATGAGATGAAAGGCGATGGGTTTTAAAAATTGGACAGCCGCTCCTGACACATCTCCAAGGGCCGTTTGAAAGCCCCCCTACCAAAAACTTCCACGTTGCTCGGTAGCCAGGATATCACGTTCCCGGAGACGTAAGTGCTGCAGTTTGCAATGGACTGGATCTCCATCGGCTTCAGCACACGGTCCCAGATGTTCACCTGACTCAGCTCGCCCACAAACGCTTGACCGGCGTCGAAACGCCCGCCGACCACATCCTGCAGGAGCAATGAACAGCAGTGTGAACACTTCAACAACAACCACAAATACTAAGGTTCACTGCAACGTGGAGGAGGCAATCAGAATTAAAAAAAAAAAAAAGAGTTGTTTTTGTTTTATCCAATCATTAATCAAAATAGTCAGCCTGTTCAGGAGACCGTAGGTATGACTTTTGGTTTCTGTAACTTTTTTCTACTTCTCAAAATGTTTAACTTTATTTACAAACATTTCCCCATAGAAATACATTCAGATCTCTTTGATTCCTTCAAAATGTTTTTTTTAATCTGCCTTAACATACTTGCTCTTTTAAGTCTTTTTATGCTACTTTTAGTTTTTGCCACCTTTCTGCCATGTTTAGCTTTTAACTATCAACTGATCAATCAATCAACAAATCAATGAATGAATCAATCAATTTGCTTCATTTGTCCTTAGTGGGCAGTTTAAAAATGGAACATTAAAAGCAGCTGCAACAACTCAAACAGATCCACTGTAAGGATGGTACTTTTCTGTGGCCCGGTTTGTTCTGTGTTTCCCTCGTGCTCCCTCATTAGTTCTATTAGTGCCCCCCGTGTCTCGTCCCAGCTGTTTGTTATCACGTCTCGTCTTGTCCCTGTATTTAAGCCGTCTGTTCAGTCTTGTTCGTTGTCGCGTCGTACTCGTTGGGTCTCCTGTGTTCCCCCCTGAGTCTTCCTGGTTCCCTGAGTCTCCCGTGTCTCCTGAGTCCTCCTGAGTCCTCCTGAGTCCTCCTGAGTCCTCCTGAGTTCCCCGTGCCTTCTTCCTGTCTTATGTAAGTTTTGCTGCCCCGTCAGCTTGTTATTTTGTATCTTTATTTATCATTAAAATCCTATTTTTGTATTCTGCCGAGTTGAGTCCCTGTTCTGCACTCTGGGTTCGCTCCTGACCACAAATCCTAACATCCACAGTGCAACAACACTGAAACAAACAGCCTTTAGCTACTTTAGATTTTAGCTATTCTTTTGCTACTTTAGCTTTGTGCTTTTAGATAGTGTTTTGCAACTTGTTTTCTGCCAACAAAGTCCATGCTCAATAATCCAGGTATACAATCCAACAATTTTCAGTCAGGTCATCTGGACAGTGCCTTTTTTTTGTGCTAAAACGTTTCACCTTCCATCCAGAAGGCTTCATCAGTCAAGGAAACACACAACACAAAACTGATTCTTCCCCCAACAGCTTACTTCAAAGTGGAACAAACCAGTTATGTTGGTGCTAAGATGGGCTCTTTGGCACGCCCCCTCCTCTGGTGCCGGCCCTCTCCCTCGTTGACAGTCATGTCAAACTAGTTCAAAACCAACAACATGACTGTCAACTGCCAAAGAGACCATCTTAGCACCAACATAACTGGTTTGTTCCACTTTGGAGTAAGCTGTTGGGGGAAGAATCAGTTTTGTGTTGTGCGTTTCCTTGACTGATGAAGCCTTCTGGATGGAAGGTGAAATGTTTCAGCACAAAAAAAAGAAACTGTCCAGATGACCTGACTGAAAATTGTTGTTTTGTTTTTTAGTTAGCTTTTTTCTACATTTGGCCTTTAGTTACCCTTTTGCTCCGTTTAGCTAACTTTTTTAGCTTTTAGCAAGATTTTGCTATTTTATTCGTAGCTCTTTGCTACATTTAGCTATTAGCTTCCCATTTGCTGCTTTTAGCTAGTGTTCTGCTTTTATTTAGCTTTAACAACTCAGTTTCAGTGCTCATCATTCTTAATGAAGCTCCATAAAAAATGTCTTATTTAATTTTATTTAAATTAAATTAAAATTTAATTTATGTTTTATGACTTTTTATTTAATGTCTTATTGCCTCTTGTCAGTACCAGTGATCACAGCAAAAAACAAACAAACAAAACAACATCTTGATTTTTTTTTTTTTTGGATGGGCTGCATTTTTGTGAGAAAAGAAGCGACCATTAGAAAGTAATAAAGTATCCCACTTTTCCATTCTTATACTTACTAATCCATTTAATTCTACTTTGATGCAACATAAGTGTTTCTAGAGGAAAATCTGTTAGGAAATGCATGAAAAACGTGAAAGTTTAAACTCCCTATGTATATTTTAATTTTAGTGCATGTTTAAATGTGCTTTGGAAGTACAATTGCTAACAGCTATGGTGAAAATTCCCAGAAAAGTTATTTTCTAAACATTTTAAACTATAAGTGCTTCCTGTCGGGCAGCACGGTGGCGCAACTGGTAGAGCTGCTGCCTCTCAGCGAACAGGTCCCTGGTTCCATCCCCGGTCCAGGTGCCTTCTGGGTGGAGTTTGCATGTTCTCTCCGTGCATGCGTGGGTTTTCCCCGGGTACTCCGGTTTCCTCCCACAGACCAAAAACATGCATGTTAGGCTGATTGATAACTCTAAATTGTCCCTAGGTGTGAGTGAGAGAGTGAATGGTTGTTTGTCTCTATGTGGCCCTGTGATGGACTTGCGACCCGTCCAGGGTGTACCCCGCCCCTCGCACAGTGATTGCTGGACATGGGCACCAGCGACCCCCGTGACCCAACATGGAATAAACGGGTAAAGATAATGGGTGGATGGATGAAAGTGCTTCCTGTCTGGATATGCATGATCAAAAGCAAAAGCATTATCTACAAAACTTGACATTTTCTTCATTTATTTAACACAAACAAAGTTCTTAAACCTTGCTGGGAGCTTTGTGAGCTTCCAGCTAGTTATTGCCTCTTTTCCATTAGTACCATTAGTACCGGTACAGCACGGTTCGACTCGGCTCAGCACGGTACAGTTTGTGTGATTTGTCTACAAACAAAGATAAGTGGACGTCCGTGAAGTTTGCTTGATTTCAAACGATTTGGCTGTGCTCATGTGCTTGCTGTAGTGTAACTTACAGAAAGGAAGTGTAATGTGCATTGCAGACTTCTCATCATACAAAAGTTTACATCCTCTCATCAGGGGGCATAAAAGTCACATTAAATTCTAACTTTTATTTATTTATTTTTTATGTGAACTGATTGTACAAAATACAACTTCAATTATTTTAAAACTTCACAATTTGACGCACGATGTTGAGGAAGTTTTGGTCAAAGTTTATGAATGTTTTTAGCTACTATGGCTTTACGCTAACTCTGCCCATGAACCATATGTTTGGGGTTAGTAGAGAGCTGGATGAAGAGCAGGGCGAGGCTGCAACTTGTCTGGAGCTCAGCTGAACTGATTCGTGTATAAAAACAAGCTACACACACTGCTCGCAGCAGATTCTCCTGATTGGTCTTCGTGTGTACTTCCTGTATATCTGTGTAAGCTGTCCTGAAAATCTGGCCATGCAAGTAAAATACCGGTTAAAACTTTTCTTCTGCGGTCAAGTGTGGCTCCTTTTGAGTAAGTGAGATAAAGCGAGAGTATATTTCTCCATCACACATGCTGAAATTTATTTTAAATGTTTTCACGTCCACATAGGGCAAAGTTATACATACATGCTCAAATCCATACACCTATTTAATAAATGGTGCTGAATGTTCTATTCTGTCTTTATCTTGACAAGAGCAAGGCCTACAGTGTGTAGTGATCATGAGTGACTGCAGCTGGGAGTTTCTCTCTGGCTGCAAAAATGAATGGATGTGTTTGACAGCTCTCATTGAACAGACCAAGAACAACAGGGAAATCCAAGGAAATGTTTAGCAGCAACAAAGATGCTAAACTGGAAACAGCTGGAACGCCACCTGAGAGCACTGCACAGTGGTGGTAGCATCATGCTTTGTTATGGTTCATTGCACAAAGGGGATGGAATAACGAGAACATGCAAACTCCACCCAGAAAGGCCCCGGGCCGGGATTTAATCCGGCGACCTTCTTCCTGAAAGGCAACAGCTCTAGCAGCTGAGCCACTGTGCCGCCCACCGTCTAATCCCTCCAACCTGGAAAAAGAACGGTTCAGCTGCTTGTTTTTACACGTGCCCATTATGAAACGGACTTCTCATTTCCTCCTGCAGTTTGTAAAGAAAGCAGCTCGCCCAATTAACAGAACAACTTGACATCACACTTTAAGATAATGTGAATATGTTGCTCCAGACAGATGTGGCTGTTCTGCTGTCTTTATAAAGCACAGGGAGGGGGCTCTTCTGATTGATTACATCACATTCAAAGAGCTACAACGGCACATACCTGCTCCTGCCCCAGGATGATGACTCCTCCAGGTTTGATGGGATGCCAAGCTGCGAGGTTGTCACCGGTTCCCACCTTCTCCCCGTCCTGATAAGCATCCCACTGGCCATCTCGGGTGGTCCAGGAGATACAGATGTGGTGCCACTTACCGTCACGCACCTCCAGTGGCAGCTGGGCAACCTACAGCCAAACACCAAAGTGTTTTTGAGAATTTGAGACATTTAGGTTTGTTTTCTTGCATGAATGTTGTTTTCCTGATTTTTTTTTTCTGATTGATTTTATGTTTTTGCAATCGAACTACTTTGTTCTCATATATCATGAAACATCCAGCTCATTCTGATATGCTTTTTGTGATTTATTTTTTTTAAATATATTTTATACTTTTCAAACTATTCAACTTTATTTACACATATTTTCCCCACAGAAATGCACAGAGATCTATTCGACTGCATAAAAATATTATTCTTTTCAAAATCTCTTTCAGTAAATTTGCTTAATGTTTGTCTTCGTGCGCTGTGTTTGGTTTTTAGCTATTGCGTTCGCTGAATACCTGCTGAACTTTATTTTTTTGTTTGTTTTTAGCTACCATTTTGCTACTTTTAGTTTTTCTAGCTTTCTGCTACGTCTACATTTTAGTCAGCTTTACGTGTGCTTTTAGCTACATTTAGCTTTTATCCACAGTTTTTTTACATCTAGCATTTAATGAGCTTTGTTTCCCAGTAAGCATTTTGCTACTTTTACATTTTACTCCTCTTTTGCTAGGTTTAGCTACTCTTTGTTTTTGTTTTTAAATTGTTCCTGAAAGTGAGAGAGTGAATGGTTGTTTGTCTCATTTGTCTCTATGTGTCCCTGTGATGGACTGGAGACCTGTCCAGGGTGTTCCCCGCCTCTCACGCAGTGAAAACTAGGCATGGGCACCAGTGACCCCCGTGACCCGAAAAGGAAGAAGCGGGTAAAGATGATGGATGGATGGATGGATGGATGGATGGATGGATG
>NC_056514.1:19119239-19121090 GCF_014905685.2 Nematolebias whitei | reverse complement strand
GAATAGATGGATGAATGGATGATGGATGAATGAATGGATGGATGGATGGATGGATGGATGGATGGATGGATGGATGGATGGATGGATGATGTTACGCTAGCCTTTTGCTACTTTTCTGATATGCTTATTTTTTGCTACTGTACCTCACATGTGATTTTTGCTAACATTTTTTTAGCTTTTAGCTAAACTTATGCTGCTTTTGCTTGCGGTTCAGCTACTTTTTGTTTAGTCTTCTGAGGCTTTTATCTATTGTTTTGCTACATTTTATATATGGAAATGTTACCATTTTGTCCTCAACCAGAAAAAGGTGGATTGTTCTCTTCGGGTCGAGGGTGAGGTCTGCCTCAAGTGAAGGAGTTCAAGCAGGAGATTGACAGACGGATTGGTGCAGCATCTGCAGTATTGCAGAGTCTGTACCGGTCCGTTGTGGTGAAGATGGAGCTGAGCTATAAGACAACGCTCTCTGTTTATCGGTCGGTCTACGTTCCTACCTGCACCTATGGTCACGAGCTCTGGCTAGTGACCAAAAGAATGAGATCGTGGATACAGGCGGTTGAAATGAGTTTCCTCTGCAGGGTAGCTGGACTCTCCCTTGGAGATAGGGTGAGCAGTTCAGTTATACAGGAGCGACTCAGAGTAGAACCGCTGCTCCTCCACGTCGAGAGGAGCCAGTTGAGGTGGTTCAGGCATCTGGTAAGGATGCCCCCTGGGTGCCTCCCTAGTGCTTTGGGCATGTCCGACTGGAAGGAGACCCCGGGGAAGACCCAGGACATGCTGGAGAGACTATGTCTCATGGTTGGCCTGGGAATGCCTTGGAGTTCTCCCAGAAGAGCTGGAAGAGGTGGTCATGGAAAAAGATGTCTTGGTCTCCCTGCTCAAGCTGCTGCCCCCACAACCTGACTTCGGAACAAGCGGAATATGATGGATGGATGGATGTGCACCTGAATGACAACCTTAGCTGGAGCAACAACACCACCAGCCTGATCAAGAAAGCTCATAAAAGACTCTACGTCCTCAGGCGGCTGAGACGAGCTGGTTTGGGAAGCTCAGTCCTCACCTCCTTCTACAGGTGTGCAGTAGAGAGCATCCTGTGCTCCAACATCAACGTGCGGCATGGAGGCTGCACAGCTGCAGAAAGAAAAGCTTTGCAGAGAGTGGTGAAGGCTGCACAGAAGACTGTTGGAGTCAGTCTCCCCACCATCACAGACATTTACACCTCCAGATGCAGGAAGAGGACCACCTGCATCATGAAGGACCCCACTCACCCAGCACACACACTTTTTGCCCCACTCCCCTCAGGAAGGAGGTTGAGGAGCATTAAGTGTAGAACCACTAGACTAAGGAACAGCTTTTACCCTGAGGCTGTTAGACTCATGAATCTCTAACCAGAATAATCACTGTAATGCCAGTTGTTTTGGTGATATGTGCTGCTGACTATCCATGCTGCTGATCTTATGCTGCTGATTTATTTCATGCTGCTTTGTTCATTCGTACTCCTGCTCAAACAGACTCATGGTCGTGCTGCTGTTCGGCGTATTGTTTTTGTACTACTAGTGCGTAGTGTATTTTTAGTTTAACGTATTTCTTAGTTCATATCTTAGATCTTTTTGCTGTTTTTCTTTACAATTTACAATTTCTTGGATGTAACTGGGACCACGTGTACACAATTACATTCTACCACATGTACCACGAGATGCGTATGACAAATAAAGAAACGTTGACTTTGGATGGATGGATGGATGGATGGATGGATGGATGGATGGATGGATGGATGGATGTATGGATGCATGTATGTATGTATGTATGGATGGATGGATGTATGGATGGATGTATGTATGTATGGATGGATGT
>NC_056514.1:19115827-19119139 GCF_014905685.2 Nematolebias whitei | reverse complement strand
CTGAAAGAATCTGGTAATTTATGTTCAGACTAAGCTATCCTTGTTTAACAGAAAAAAAACCCAATCTAAATATTGTTGGATTACTTCCTCACATTTCTTTGCGTCACGTCGCATGACTTGCAAAACATGGAAAAAACTAAATATTTTAAATTACAGAAGCTCAACAAATTCATCATCTAATCCTCCAAAATAAATTCATTTGTTTGCTAAGGTTGAAATCAAAAGTTTCTACACCCACAGTCTAAACAGCAGGTATGAGACTCGACCGTTCTAAAAATGAAAAAATAAATAAATAAATAAAACTTTTTGGCAAAAATCCAAAATGCTAATGTTTCTTCCAACAGGAGCAAATAGAGCAACGAATGGTTTGCAAGTTTTTGGAGCTTTTACTGACAAAAAAAACATGTTTATTATAAGAAATAGCAGAAAACAGATGTCAAACTCCTTTCTTATTAGCATATGCGGCGCTAATTTACATACATCTGTGTGCGTGTGTGTGTGTACGTACGGCTGCGCAGGTCAGTTGTGAGGATGTGCTTGGCGGCGATGAGCAGCTCCTTGCGGAGGTGAGCGGTCTCAGACGGGCAGTTAGAAAGAAGCTGCAGCATACCCTTTACCAACTGTTGAGAGTATTTCCCTACCATGTCCTAACAAGCAGGAGAAACACACAAAATGTGACTTACATAGGTTTTTATCTTTTATTACCATGTTCTGAGGCCAGCTGTGGACATAAATATTTAAAAATAAAAAAAATAAAAATGATTTAAATGAGATAATTCTGCTTTTTGCAACTGAAAAGAGACAAAACGATTATTCTACCTGGGCATTAGTTTTAAAATATGTTGGGAAAATATAGTTATTTTGACCGATGAAGCAGCTAGAAATCATTCACCTGGTAGATTCGGATGATGTAGGCCAGAAATGACAGGGTCTTGATTTGTGCAGCGATGAAGTCTGCGTACAGCTCCTTGTTGAAGAGTTTGTGTTGCCTACAGAGGAAACATTTAACATCCACATAAAACATTTTGTAGCCTGAGAGACAATCATGACGTTGGTAATTATACTGTAAACCTGCAGTACTTGTAATTACAGCTGGTAAAATCATGTGTATACTAGGAATGCACGATATTGGATCCGATACGGATACTTCCCCCTACACCTACAGTGGGGAGAACAAGTATTTGATACACTGTTGATTTTTCAGGTTTTCCCACTTGCAAAGCTTGTAGATGACTGTAATTTTTATCATGGGTACTCTTCAACTGTGAGTGATGGAATCTAAAACAAAAATCCAGAAAAATACAATGTATGATTTTTAAATAATTAATTTCCATTTTATTGTGTGTAATAAGTATTTGATCATCTATCAACCAGTAAGAATTTTGGCTCTCACAGACATGTTAGTTCTTCTTTAAGAAGCCCTCCTGTTCTCCACCCATTACCTGTATTAACTGCACCTGTTTGGACTCGTGACCTGTATAAAAGACACCTGTCCACACACTCAATCAATCAGACTCCAGCATCTCCACAATGCCCAAGACCAGAGAGCTGTGTAAGGACATCAGGGATAAAATTGTAGACCTGCACAAGGCTGGGATGGGCTACAGGACAACAGGCAAGCAGCTTGGTGAGAAGGCAACAACAGTTGGTGCAATTATTAGAAAATGGAAGAAATACAAAATAACGGAAAATCTCCCTCGGTCTGGGGCGCCATGCAAGATCTCACCTTGTGGAGCATCATTGATCTTGAGGAAGGTGAGGAATGAGCCCAGAACTACACGGCAGGACCTGGTCAATGACCTGAATAGAGCTGGGACCACAGTCTCAAAGAAAACAAAAAGTAACACTCTACGCCGTCAAGGAGTAAAATCCTGCAGTGCACGCAAGGTGCCCTTCCTCAAGCCAACGCATGTCAAAGCCCGTCTGAAGTTTGCAAATGACCATCTGAATGATCCAGAGGAGGAATGGGAGAAGGTCATGTGGTCTGATGAGACAAAAATAGAACTTTTTGGTTTAAACTCGACTCGTCATGTTTGGAGGAAGAAGAATGATGAGTACAACCCCAAGAACACCATCCCAACAGTGAAGCATGGCGGTGGAAACATCATTCTTTGGGGATGCTTTTCTGCAAAGGGGACAGGACGACTGCACCATATTGTGGGAAGGATGGATGGGGCCATGTATCGTGAGATTTTGGCCAACAACCTCCTTCCCTCAGTAAGAGCACTGAAGATGGGTCGTGGCTGGGTCTTCCAGCATGATAACGACCCAAAACACACAGCCAGGGCAACTAAAGAGTGGCTCCGTAGGAAACATCTTAAGGTCCTGGAGTGGCCTAGCCAGTCTCCAGACCTGAATCCCATAGAAAATCTTTGGAGGAAGATTAAAGTCCGTGTGGCCCAGCGACAGCCCCGAAACCTGAAGGCTCTGGAGGAGATCTGTATGGAGGAGTGGGCCAAAATCCCTGCTGCAGTGTGTGCAAACCTGGTCAAGAACTACAGGAAACGTCTGATCTCTGTAATTGCAAACAAAGGTTTCTGTACCAAATATTAAGTTTCATTTTTTCTGGTGTATCAAATACTTATTTCACACAATAAAATGGAAATTAATTATTTAAAAATCATACATTGTATTTTTCTGGATTTTTGTTTTAGATTCCATCACTCACAGTTGAAGAGTACCTATGATAAAAATTATAGTCATCTACAAGCTTTGCAAGTGGGAAAACCTGAAAAATCAACAGTGTATCAAATACTTGTTCTCCCCACTGTACTTACAGAGATTACATATCTTTCTCTGCCGTGGAATTAAAATACTACATTTATCTGCATGGTCTTTGTCAGTTTGGCCTGTTGCCAAATGCAGATGCAAAAAAGGAGGCGGAAAATGATGCAACGCTTCAACTTAGATTATGTTTAATGTTAAAATTATTGATGAAATTTAATCTCTCTAACAATGAAAACAATCGAACAGTGAAAATTTGTAAATTTTCACAAATCTAAAGTCAACGGCACGCGTGACGTCATAACTTTGTGCTGCAGGCATATATATATATATATATATATATATATATATATATATATATATATATATATATATAAACAGTGCATTTATATCAGTGAGTTATCTTGACGGAATGGCCGATATTTAACTTTACCGCTAATATTCATTCATTCATCCAAAAAAGTTCAATCTGGTCCTCTGGACATTCAAAAAAACAAAAAACAAAACAAAGCAAAAAAAAATCTAGAAACGTTTCGTCTCTCATCCAAGAGACTTCCTCAGTCTGAGGTGCTGTTTTCAGCTCAGTCA
>NC_056514.1:19112954-19115727 GCF_014905685.2 Nematolebias whitei | reverse complement strand
CACTGTTCAGTGATTTGTAGACATACATGAGTATTTTGAACTGGATTTGAAAGTGATCCGGTAACCAGTGCAGTGAGGCCAAAACTGGTGTAATGTGCTCTCTTTTGCCTGTACTGGTTAAAAATCAAGCTTCTGCATTCTGGACCAGTTGCAGTCATGCAATGGAGGTCTGACTGATGCCAAACAGGAGTGAATTGCAGTAATCAAGCCTAGATGTAATGAATGCATGTATTACTGTCTCCAGGTTATTTTTGGACTATATGGGCTTCAGTTTAGACAGCCGCCTCAGTTGGAAAAAACATGATTTAACAATCATGTTTACATGATTGTTGAGTTTTAGGGAAGGGTCCATTATCACTCCCAGATTAGTGACTCTTTGCTTTTCTGACAGGGTTAGAGCTGAAAGGTCAATGCAGTGGTTTGTGACCGTGTCATTGGGAGGGAACAACATGACTTCAGACTACTTTTCATCGAAACTTAAGAAGTTTAAAGCCATCCAGTCCCTGATGTCAGCCAGGCAGTTGAGCAGCGGTTGAATAGAGCATGTACCATTGTGTCTTAGGGGGAAGTAAATTTGACAGTCATCGGCATAGAAGTGGAAGGGCATGTTGTGTTTCCGGAAAATAGCACCAAGCGGCAGCAGGTATAAAGAGAATAGGAGGGGACCCAGGATGGACCCCTGCGGCCCCCCCCCCCCCCCCCCTGCCATTGTGTTTCTGTTCCTCCTTCCTGTTCCTCTCAAACCCATCCGGTTGAAGCAGATGGCCGCTTATCCTGAGCCTGGTTCTGCTGGGAGGTTTTCTTTCCACTGTTGCCTTCTTGTTCAGGATGAGAGTTCTGTGATGGAGTTAAATTCAAAGCAGTCTGCTCCTCATATAATTAATGTTATTAACTTTCTTTTACGCTGAACAACAGCATTATGTTTTTATGTTCTGGACTTTTTACCCTGTGAATGAATTTGCCCAACATTCATTTTGTTCAGCCTCTTCTACTCTTAGTTACTTTTCTCTCCCTTTGTGGAAAACGCTGCGTTCAGGGACCTGATCTGTGTGACTTTTATGGTTGGCGTGTTCTGCACCAGAACTACTTTGACAGAGTCAGGAAGGTCATTATGTTTGTTCTGACCCTCAGAGGCTCACAGTTGAATGACTTTGTCCTCTCTATCTGCCCTGCTGCTGCGAACGCTCCAGTCGTTGCAGTTGCTTTCTAATTAAGCTCACTCTCCCACATGCAGGCACTCAGACAAATAGAGACACATATTTTGCACAGCTGTAACAGGCACATAACCTGGCACAGAGGAGCAGCAGCATTGCTGTTAAGTAAAAATGGGTCAGTAGGGAGCGCCTGCCCTGGCAGTTTAACACATAAACACAAAGATGGCAAGTGCATCTAGAAACCCTCCCAAACCCCCAAAAAGAAAAAAAATCCAAGAATGCATAACGGTATTTCTGATTCTGTTTACCGTAATTGCCGGTCTATAGAACGCACCTCACTGTAGTAATAATAATAATAATGTGTTATGATTGTATGTTTCCATATAATGGAAAAATTGACTCTCTGCATTTAACCCATCCACCACCAGGTGGAGCAGTGGGCAGCTATTGAAAGCGCCCGGGGAACAGTTGGGGATAGGGTGTGCTGCTCAGAGACACCACTGTAAGCTGCGCTTACTAAATTCAAAATGAAACACAATTCTGTACATAAATAAGACGCGCTGGTGTTTAAGCTGCAGATGTCCACAATTCAATATCAGAATCTGTACACAACTGGCAATATGTGCAGCTCTTGTTGTAGTACACGAATCAACCACCAGATGGCGTGTCAGAAACTTGGACTTGCGTTCAACACACTTGCGGATCGTCACAGGTCTTGATGATGCTTCTCTATCTGACTCATGTTTAAAGCCATTCAACTTACAGAATGAACACAAGAACTATCTAAGCATAACGCAGTACTGGTAATCACTGGACACGTTATTTGTCTAAGGAGCCAGCAGATTTTTAAACACAAAATCTGAGAAATGCATGTCTGTCTTGCAGGGGGTGTTCTCGTCAGTCAATGACAGTACGATAGTTACCTCATTGGTCATTAGGATGACTTCTGGTCACATGGCAACAGAGTGGGGATTATGGATATTTACCGGTAGTAGCAAAATGTGAACCATGAGTGAGAGGTATCTATCAAGAGTACCGGTACCTATGGCCATTACTCTGTGTCACAAAAGCCCACCCCCAAGAGGGGTGTTCATACACTCGTTTGGCGTTCGTTTAGCATATCTTAGTTTATATCTTAAATCCTTATTTACTGGGTTTTTTTTACACATTATATATTAGCTGTTGTTGGATGTAACTGGGACCCTGTGTACACAATTTTTATTCCACCTTGTCAAGTACCATATGTGATGCGAATGACAATGCATAACCTTGACCATGACCTTGTGTTGGACAAGCTATATTTGCGCCCAGGTGTGTCAAAAGAAAATGTTATTCAGCGGCAGGAAGCTGCTGCATAAAGACAGAAAGCCTGTCAAAATAAAATATTGCAATTATAATAAAAGTACACAAATTAGCCACTCCTGTGGATAAACTGCAGAGTCCAAAGTGTGAGAAAATACTAGCGGCTTTTACAGTAGTCCCTCGTTTATCGCTGGGATCCGTACCCTGAAGCTCCGTGATAAGTGAAAAAACTGCAAAGTAGTAGGAATAGTACTACAAGTAGCAGTTTATTTATCACGGAGCTTCAGGGTACGGATCCCAGCGATAAACGAGGGACT
>NC_056514.1:19091781-19112854 GCF_014905685.2 Nematolebias whitei | reverse complement strand
GATGGATGGATGGGTGGATGGATGGATGGATGGATGGATGGATGGATGGATGGATGGATGGATGGATGGATGGATGGATGGATGGATGGACGGACCATTGCCTACAAAGCTTTTAGCTGGGATTTTTATACTTTAAACATTTAACTATAGTCTTAATGCTTTTAGCTTTTAGCTAACTTTTTGCTACATTTATATGGTCTTCTGCTTATTTAGCTTTTAGCTCTCAATCTGTTACTTGTAGCCTTTCGGTCAAGTGTTCTGCATCTTTTAGCTTTAACAAAAGAGTTTCAGTTTGTTCAGCTAATTTCAACAAAGTCATTCAGGACTCAGCATTCTTTCTGCATTTACATATAAAATTCAGTTTATTATTTTATTCTGCAACTATTTAGCCAATAAATCCACAAAACATTAGTAACTTACTTTGTCATTAATGAGCAACTCAATGGGGTTATTCCCCCACTCAATCAGCACGATCTCATTTGCCTGCCCCGGAACCCCGTATGAGAAGGGGGTTCCTATACCGGGGCTGGCGCTGGACTTGATCCACATGCAGAGGGTGAAGGCGTACATCTCAGGCAGGCTCTTGGTGATGCGGCCGTACAGGTAGTTGGTCCGCTGGGGGAAGGACAGCTTAAACTGCTCGGAGGACTTAAAATCTCCTCCTGCCATGAAAACGTTGAATGTAAGAAATGATCAATCATGCGGATAATAAACGTGCACATGAAACTAATATGAACTCTTAAATAGGGAAAAGTAGGAGTGTTTTTGTCTCTGTCTGTTAGCAAAATATTTCATGAGCCACTGGATGGACTTTAATGAAACTACCACAAAGTAATCACTGGATGTACATCTACAACTGTTTACCTTTTAGAGCCAAGTTAATTCAAGATGGCCACCACAGCTAGCAACTTTATCCAGCACAAAAAAAGCCTATTACTCAGTCAGTTTTAAAGATATTGAGCTCAAACGTGGTGTGGTAGTAGCTGAGACTGAACACTAACACATACTTTCACTTTTCCAAAACAGTGCAAGACATTTGTTTAAAATAATGCCTTTAAATACTGGAGTCAACCATGTTTGTCTGTTAACAACATATCACACAAACCAGCGGACGGATTTGAATAAAACCTTCAGCAATTAATCAATGAATACTAGTCTACAACTGATAAACTTTTAAAATAAATCCAATTTAAGATGGCTGCTAAAGCTAATCAACTTTAGCAAACACAAAATTGTGTACAACTCAATCAGTTTAATAGATATAGAGCTAAACTTTGGTGTGGAAGCTGGTGCCATGTTGCTGATTTACAGAATGGATGAAACTTTCTCTTTTCCTCTGTGTTCATTCTTAGATTGTTGCCTGCAGTTTATCTGTCCCACAGCTGATGGATGAGCATGTTCCCTCTGTTTACCTTTCTCCAGCTCGTTGATCCTCTCCACCAGGGCGTTCAGCGTGCTCTCTGTCTTCAGCCTGTAGGCAGCCGTGGTGTTGGTCAGCAAGCTTTTCTCCTCCTCCAGGTTGCTGACTTTCTTCAGCAGCTGTTTCTCCAGCTCCCCGAGCCGACGCTGCAGCAGGTCACGCAGCTCGCTCGGGAAAGCGGTCCTGGATATGTTGGCCCTCATCTGCTGTTGCTGTACGGGAGGAAGGGAAGAAGATCGAGCAGGAAATGAACGAAAATGATCGTGTGTGTTGAACCCATGTGGGCTTAAGATGATGTCACTGTTTAACAGATTAGGATTTTTCTAATGATTCACGGTTTTCACAGTGAAATATAACGTGTTTGTCAGTGCGGCTATAACTCAGCCACAGTTACAGATGTTGAGATCAAATTACCGTATTTTCGGACTATAAGCCGCTCCAGATTATAAAGCGCAATATCAATGAACGGGTCTGTTTTCATGCATAAGGCGCACCGGATTATAAGGTGCATTAAGCAAAACAAGTTCATTTTGATAGATTTTTGAGCGCCGTGTACCACATAAAATCAGTTCAAGGTCAGTAAGCACAACTGGAATTAATACATAAGGTGCACCGGATTACAAGGCTCACTGTCGAGTTTTGAGAAAATTAAAGGATTTTAAGTGTGCCTTATAATCTGGCAAATGTGGTAGCTGTAAAAGTAATTGAGAGTCCATCCATCCATTATTTTTTCTTCCTTTTCGGGTCACGGAGGTCACTAGTGCCCATATCCAGGTATCACTGTGCGAGAGGTGGCACCCTGGACAATAGTGTTGTTGTACTTGAGACCGGTCTTGGTCTTAAGACCACTTTTTGATGGTCTTGGTTTTGTCTCGGACCCTACTGTATTTGGTCTCGGTCTTGTCTCGGACATTGAGGACTCGGAATTTTATTTCAAGACCAGAACTGTGGAAATATCACTAAATTGCCAGAATATTGTCCAGTTTATTTGGCAACATCTTTGTTTTTATTGGATGCAAAACATACTGATTCAAATCCAAGTGATAACGTGACTCATTGCTAAATACGTGTTTTTTTTTACCATTGTCACACTCACCCCCTTTCACTCGCACACGTCACTCCCAGTGTTGCCAGATTGGGCGGTTTACTGCCAATTGGGCAGTTTTCATTCTGATTTTGCTGGGAACTCTGGGAAGATTTTTGTTGGATTGTTGTGTTTTGCCACATATTGTTAAATTACCTTGGCTTGCACTGATGTGTATTCATGCTCGAACAGTAAATATAACAATAATAATAAAAATAACATTGACTGGGCAGATTTTTGTCTGATATGGCGGTTTTTAACATATTTTTGGGCTGGAAATCCTCGACTCTATCTGGCAACACTGGTCACTCCAAATGAGAAGTGATGGGCGCGGGAGAATATGTCTGCCATATCATCAGTTATAAAATTTGCCTATTTAAATCACAAAGAATATATTTGTAACTAATGCAACTACATGGTTATCCTTGGTGTTGAGTTTGGGCTTGTGAAGATTGTTTTACCACTTCAGTGTTTTAAGACTTGGCATGTGATGAAACTGCTTCCAATTTAACAGCTGTGTAATTTTTGTTGAATCACATGAAGTTAATCCACTGAATGTCTGATTTCTTTATGTAGCTTTGAAAATGTATAAAATCCGATACATTAATTCAAAAGCAAACTTAAAGTTGCAGTATGTAACATTTATAAAAAATATTTTATAACAAAATGTTATATTTAATTTATTTTATTTGAGGTCTCGGACCCTAAAAGTCTTGGTCTTGTCTCGGGTTAGGTGGTCTTGAACACAACACTACTGGACAGGTCTCCAGTCCATCACAGGGACACAAGAGACAAATGAGACAACCATTCACTCTCTCACTCACACCTAGGGACAATTTAGTTACTGATCAGTCTAACATGCATGTTTTTGGTCTGCAGAAGGAAACCGGAGCACCTGTAGAAAACCCACGCATGCACGGAGAGAACATGCTCAGAAAAGTTCCCCAGCCGGGATTCAACCTGGCAACCTTCTTGTCGAGAGGTGACAGCTCTACCACGTGTGTCACCGTGCCGCCCATTATCTGAGATTAATTTCCTTAAATACTCTGAGCAGAAACAAATCGTGAAAAAATATGAATTTAAAACTTTGGTCATAAAGTAACTCTTGTAGTCCCAACATGTCTTGTATGCAAAATATGTCATGAACCACTAAACAGATTTTTAATGAAACTCTTAAAAAGTTCATCACTGACTGGACATCTACCTGTTAACAAGATAACTAACTCAGCTGGTCCTCCTAAACAAACACACAGACTGTTTTGTTGTGGCAGCTGAAAATATTACACAACTCTTGCTCCAAGTCCTATGTATTACACACTATCTGTATTTAAAACTTGGACATGACTGGAGTGAACCTAGCCTTTCTGTTAGCAAAATATCTCACGAACCACTGAAGAAACTCTGAAAACAACATTTGATTACAGTTTTCTAACTAATTAAACTTTTGGAGACAACCTATTTCAAGATGGACATCACCGCTACACATTTAGCAAACACATTATTGATTATAACTCGGTCACTTTTATAAGTATTGAACTAAAACGTGGTGTGATAGTAGCTGAGAGTCATCCCTAACGCATAATCTGGTGCTAACAGATTGCACAAAATCCAATAATTTCCTGTGAGATAATTTTTCAAGATGGCTATCACTTAATTTCTCATCACATAACAATGTCTTTGTTTAAAACTCAGAGGCCGTGATTTAAATTAGATGAGCAAATAAAAAATGAATAGAATAAAAAAAATGAACACCTGCAAAAACACAAGTAATTATGTACAAGTGTAGCTTTACTTGACCTCCACGGTGATAAATAAGTGCCTGGAGCAGTGACTCAACATTTTGCCCTGATCCTGAAAATCCGTTCCCAGAATCACGCTCTGCTTTTACGCGCGGCGCTGCGTCCTGGATCAGCTGTGCGTCATGGTGGCCCCTTACCTCCAGGTTCTCTAGCCGCTCTTTGAGCCCCTGCATGGTTTTCCCGAGGCTGTCAATGGAGTCATTCGGATCCGTGGGGACGTCCCCCATCGTGTTCTGCTTGTCCTTCCCCCACGACGCTCCTTTATTTCCATACTTCCTGTCGTTGGTGGCTGAGGCGCAGAGGGACAGCTTGGTGGTCAACTCGTTGATGGAGCTCTGCTGCTTGGAGATGGTCTCCTTCTGCTGTACAATCGTCTCCCGTAGCTGCATGACGGTGTTCCTGAGCTCCTCTTCTTGACCCCCTACGTTTAAGTCCGGTAGTAAAGTCACGGGGCAGCTGGCGTCGCCACTGATGGGGATCACCCGGCAGATGTACCGCTTCCCGTCATCCGGCTGGCCGCTGCCAAGCGCGCAAAGGCATAAAAATCCGCACAGGAGGAGAAACATATCTGCCACGTTTGGAGGAAAAACGGAACCCTGTCCTCCAAACCCTCTTCAGTTCAGTGCGTAAAAGTGTCCCCCACCAGGTCACTCTCTTAAGACAGGCTGCTTCCTCACAGCTGCGCCATGTTGACCAGGCAGCAAAGAATAAGACAATCCGATCAAGTGTGAGTCTGTCACCGTAAAGCCCGTTAAAGCTGCTTGTTCTAACGGGACTATTTCTGGCGCGAAGAGCGCGCGCACCGTGGTGCTGAACAGACAGCTCCTCTTCACCAAAGCGGATTACCCAAAAAAAAGGTGTCTGTGAAGGCGCGCTGATTGGCTGTGGAGGGATGACGTCACGGAGCAAGTAGCTCCAACGATTGTTTCTTTTTGTTCGTAAAGTTAACTATCCAGTGTTGAATGGGTTTGTTAACAATCTGCTGAAAAAGCTTAAAGTGAGTGGAATCACAGCTGAACTTTCACTGTCAGCTGAAATGTTGCACAGAAAAGACTAAACGCTAAATGGGTGTAGCTAAAACTCAGCAGAACACAAGTCAAAAATAGTAAAATGCTACATAAAAAACTAGACACTAGCACACGGTAAAGTAGAAGCTAAAAGTAGCAAAAGGCTAGATGCTAAAGTAGCAAACTGCTAATTAAAAATAGCAAAATTCTAGCTTGAAGCTAAGATTAGCAAAAGGTTAGCTAGAATCTAAATGCGGATAAACGCTAGCTAAAAGCAAAAACAGCAATAGTCTAGTTAACTCAAAAGTAGCAAAAATTTAGCTAGAAGTAGAAAATGGTAAGCTAAAAGGAAGCATTGAAGCTAAAATTAGCAAAAGTCCAGCTAAAAGCTAGATGTATCCATAAACTAGGCAAAAGTAGCAAAAGGCCTTGAAGCTAAAAGTAGCAAAAGGCTAACTACAAACTAATATCTCAATGTATTTCTATTTGTAAATGAAAGAGAATACTTGAAAAGTATAAAAGTTATATAAAAAAACAAAAGTCATAGCTCCTATCTCCTAAATGAGCTCAACATTTTGATATAGAATCTTTAAAATAAAACAGAAAAACATGTTGACTCATACATTCACACTATTAGGTCTCTGTATTGGACATGGTGATCTCCTTTCTGAGTTAGTTGCATTTTTCAGTTTCTTATGATAAGTGTCCTTAATGAGACATAGTGATCAACAATGAGTACAAAGACAACAACTTTGTGAGACTTACAGTAGGAGTCCAAACATGTAATTATATTCGGTGCTCTTGTGAACACGCTCCACATATCTCCACTGAGGCTGGTCTTTAACAGGCACAATTGCAGCCATGATGATTTTCCAACGCAGGTGAGCATCTTCAATGAAGGCAAGCGGTGGGGAAACAGGATGTGGTGGCAAACAATTAGCACCGGTTGCCTGCTTAGCTGTGAAAGGTCAATAAGTCCTGGTGTGCAGGCTGGAAGACATACCACTGAGCTCTGCTTCAGATTCATGCACCTAATCACATCCACAGTCACAAATGTTCCAAGCCTTTTAAAAAATGAAACATTGGTTTCTGAGTGATAAAATTCAAGCATTGTGTTCTTTAAAAAGGGCCAGACACTGGTAGCTCCAGACGATTAAAGTCAATGCATGACAGGGAGACAGTTTCATGACTCATTAAAGTACTTGAATAAACTCCACTGGTTGCAGGTATTTGAACAACGTGTTTTTTAACCAACATGAAATCCACAATTGTTCTTCTGCTTAGTGTAAATCAGAATCATTAGAAAGCCAATTTTGCAAATACTGATTGAACATTATATACGACAACACGTCCCCCATCATTAACAAATCAAACACCTCCCACATAATTACTCTGAAGGTTTCAAAACAGTGTTGCCCCATCATTTTTGTGTGTAAAATGATCTTAGTTTAACACTCAGGCTTGAAAGGCGACAGTGCATTTCTGCAAAGAATGCCAGACTTTGTACTGGAGCTGCATAAAACCTATTTATAAATCCTCATAACTAATGTCCTTTAACTGATTGAGACTATCTTGGTAGCTATTTTCAGATTTAATATTCCAAACCTGGTAATGAGCCCATACTTTTAATCACTGAGGTAAGAATAAATGCACTCTTTATCACATAGTCATTTTTTTCCACTTATTTGTGCTTCTCTTTTAGATAATTCTTGAGAAATAAAGGATAGTGGCTCCTCTTGTTTGAACAAGTCTCCAAAGTTAAAAAAAAAGCTTGCTGAAGAAGTTCTTAAACATTTGAATGATGAAACATACTATCAAAGTTCATGCTCAATAATCCAGGTAAAAAAATCCAACAAAGTGAAGTGGACTTAATTAAACTTTGTTGGATTTTTTACCTGGATTATTGAGCATGAACTTTGATGGTTTTAACCACTATGGCCATGACTGCCTCAGAGGAGAAATCGGGGGAGAGGGCGAACTCCAGAAACCATCAGAGCACCATCAAACTGGTTGACCCACTCTGTAAGTGTGCTGTTTATAAGGCTGATTTTGTTGCGGCTCCTCGAACTGAAGAAGTCCTTTGGATGAAAGATGAAACATCTCAATATAAAGAAACCATCCAGAGGACCTGACTTAACTTTGGTGGATGAAACAAAACTTTTTACTGTTCTTACTTGTTTTTTCGAGGGTTTATCTGTTCAAGATTAGCTCGAAATTGCAAATTAAAGAAAAAAAAAATGGAAGGAGGCCGAACTTGGCAGCAGAGATTGACCATCAACACCTTGATTTGCTTGTACAGGGATTGGTAGCGCTGCTGAAACCTGTGACATGCAGCCTCCTTTGATTTATTCCTGGATATTAGACGATGACATCACACCTAGTTTCTGCTGACTGCGGGGACACACACCAAAACTACCTGCATGCTGGCTGCCAGCTATTTTTGTGAAAATGGAAATTTTAGTACTGATTACAAAGGCTCAACTTTATTATTTTCTGTGTTGCGCATATTTGCAAGGTTGAGGAGTGTAATTCTTCTTTTTATTTGCATTACTGGGTTATAGAGTTCTTCTTTTGCACATGTCAAGAAAGCATCTGAATGGAGATAAAACAGAGGATGTAGACGGAGCCTTTAGATGTATGAATAGATTATAGAGTCCTGCAGCTGATTCAGACTGGGTCTCAACAAGGAAAGTGCTCTTCTTTCTATAGAAGACATGTTGCAGAGGTGATCCGGATTCGTCATAGGGGCATGATCAGGTGCAGCAGTGCACTGAGAAAACACAAATCTAATGGACAGACGAGTGGTTATGGAAAGTGGCTGTACCAGTGTGTCATCCACTCTCTCCAGTGAAGGATAAAGCCTTCGTCAGAAAAAAAGTCCACTAATGAAACAAACATGATGTTGCAATAAGCCTGAGACAAACATCTTTTAGCAGATCATTATTACTTATGGAACAGTGGGTGCAAAAGAGAATGAGAAAGCCACATTATATGTCAAATTATCTTTTGCATCATATGTGACATTCACTAAAAGGAAAATCTCATTCTGCCTTCTTCTCTTCTTTTCTTTTCGTCACTGGCCCAAGTCTATGGAAAGCTGTGAAGGAGAGAATTATGAATGAAAACCCATTAGCTGAGCCTGTGAAGAGGGGCCTCATAGATTAGATGTGATAAATAATGTTCTTCTTTCAGCCAAGCTTTATTACTGCAAAGCTAATGAAACAAGTATTATCTGTGGGCCTGTCACTAAAACCGTTTTACTGATAAACTCAATGTGGACAGGGGGAAAAAAAGCTTTTAGCATTGTTTGATGAAAACAACGAGAGCATCCTAAAATATCAACCTTGGGCACCACAACTCAGCCTTTTAGTTGGCTTAAGAAATGAGAAATTAATTGCACAAAGATGTTTGTTGATGTTGCCAAATTGACATAATTTAAAATTCTAGTTGTCTTGGGTGAAAAGAAGACTTTTAAATGAAGGTTTCTTTTTTATTTATTTATTTTTTCAAGAAAAATGCTAAGATCATACTTTACTCTTCAAACCCTGGGCACATTTTCATGTAAATCATTAAAGTCTTGTTATAAATAAAGAAAATCCAAACACAAGATTGAAATTGTCACTCATGATGTATCTATTTTCTAAAGCGCAATGAAAGAGATAGAGCCATTTGCAAACTCTTCAAGCTACTTTCTTAAGTGGTTAGTTTAAGGGAAATAGCAGGACCCACTAAAAAATAAACAACTATTACCATGTCTTGTATCTGATAAACCATATATACCATATTTATTTTTCCACCATCTACTGGTAAAATCAGCCCAAACCAGTGCAAAGGCAGAAAAACTACAAGCATCTCTGGTCTTAATGTTTTGGCTATTTGCTTACCAGGTCAATTACTTACAAAAAAAACCTTGCATTGTCTAACTTGAATATTTTATAAAAAACAGAACCCTGCAGAATGTTCGTTGGTGAATTTATTTTATATTATAAATTTATATTGTTTGCTATGATTGGTGTCCTGAAATACCTTTAAAATTTTGCTTCGTAAACTCCTATTAAAAATTAAGCAAACACGTTTAGAACTGAAAATGGATCTCCTTTTCAGAGTAAAGTTGTAAAGTTTATTTTTTCCCCCTTTATTTATGAATTTTGACATATAATTTGACATATCAGGTTCAGTTTATTTTATAGTATTTCATTTTTATATTCATAGTAATTACAACATTTCCCTTTCCCTTATATGAATAAATAAATATAAATTGCAAGCTCCTCAGATTGAATAAGTCTTTTGGATAAAAGACGAAACGTTTTAACAAAGAAGAATCCGTCCAGAGGACCTGACTCACCTTGTTAGATTAATCTACCTGAACATTTCCCCTTCCCCTTCACAATAGCCACAAGCTGAAGACCATCGAAAACGATGGTCTTATAACCACAGTTTTCAGTTTGTATCAATACGCTAGTACTACATTTGAACATTTCAAGCAAGAAAGTTATTTTTAAAGGGCCATATCTAAACAATATATTTTTTATATGTTTAATTTTGTCAATATAATATAATTTTGTTGTATTTTACCTGTATAATATAAGATATAACAAGCAACACGCGGAGGGATATATCACAGTTACACCTTCAGAGACGAGAACGAGCGCGGCGGGTAGAGAGTACAGACTGTTTCCTGTCGGCGCTTGGGGTAAGTGCGCAAGGTTAGCTTTGTCTTTTAAACTTTGGTGAAATATCAGTTGCATTCTATAGCTTCTTTGGTGCAATTATTTGTTAGCATTGTTAATTAGAGCCAAGATCTTTATTCTTTGTGGCCCGTACCTGATTTCTTTTGAAGTAGCCGGTTAACGACACACGAGCTTGTGTTGTATATTTTTGAACAAGCTAGCTTGTTTGCTAACATTTGTCGTTTATTCTGCAAAATTAACGTGCGTTACTTTTGATGTTTTATTGGGAAAATACATGAGTGCGGAACGCAACACAATAATTGAACCATTCAAATATTTTACCGAAAGATTGTTGTATAAATGCTTAAATGCTGTTGGAAGTTACAAAAAATCGTGCTAGCCGATGCGTTATGACATCATCAATGTGCGTCCATTGATCGGCTTGTTGTTTTAGATATTGATAAAACCATATTGTATTTTGTACTTTTGGTCTTTATTTGGGTGTGGTGAAAAGTTATTCTTGTTAATCCGATGGACAACATAAACTTAGGTTTTCAAGAGAAAGTAAAACAATTTCCGGAAAAATAGTCGAAAACGTTAAACAGAGTGGTTGTCCAGTGAGTGACAGTTTATGGCAGTTCTATTCAACAAGTACCTCTGGTGGATACAGTCCTTTTAATATTTCTTTGGACCCACACAAAACTGCCAAAATTCCAAACAATATGCAACACCTATCAGATCTACTACCATACATTGTGTCTCATATTAAAGCAAATCATTTGTCAAACAGCCTCAGGTGAGTCACAACATGCACATCTGTAAGCAGATGTTTGATTGATCAGTCCATTTCACCTGTGCAATGGTCAGTAAGACCGATGGATAACAATGTCAAATGCTGCAATTGCTAAGATCTCAGTATGTCCCCTTCAAGCTTCAAGCCACAACTTCTACCCTGAAGCTATTAGACTCATAAATCCCTAATCAGGATTGTGAAAAAATTGAAGAAAATAAAAAACAAGAATCACTGTAATGCTACATCGATTGTTGATATGTGCTGCTGATTATTCGTGCTGCTGATCTCATGCTGCTGTATTCATTCGTACTCATCTACTCACACAGACTCATGTTCGTGCTGCTGTTGTTCGACGTTTTGTTTTGCATTATTAAGTGTTTAGCGTCTTTCTTAGTTTAGTGTATTTCTTAGTTTTTGTCTTAGATCCTTTGTACTGTTTCTTTTACTATTTAGATTTTTGCTATTGTTATATGTAACTGTGACTCTGTGTACACAATTTTGTTCCGCCTCATGTACCACATGTGATGCGAATGACAATAAAGAACCTTGAACTTCAAAGCTAAAGATATAAAGCAGAATCAGAAACTGAACAATTTATTTTTAGTGAATGGACTGAAACATTATGTTTGTGCATTTAGCCTACAACAACCAGTGTTTGATGATGGGATTGAAGAATAAGCTGTGAAATGGTAATAGAAGTCAAATCGTGCTACATTTTGGCAAGTTTGCCAGAAAAATGTCAGTGATGGGAACGTACAGATGAGTCGCTCAGAAAGGGACTTTGTTTTTGAGGCTAAAACTGAGTGTGAATCTTTGTTGTCTTTGATGAAAGTGTGGATGAAAAGGTATTATATATTATTGCTTGTGACCCTCACACACAAACTTATTTTTATACATGGCCAACAACAACTGAAGTTGAATAAACCTGGTTTATAAGTTAGTGCACCTGAGATGCCTGAAGTTCATCTATTCTCACCAAACATTTTATACATTAGTACAAACCAGATTCCAAAAAAGTTGGGACACTAAACAATTTGTGAATAAAAACTGAATGCAATGATGTGGAGGTGCCAACATCTAATATTTTATTCAGAATAGAACACAAATCACAGATCAAAAGTTTAAACTGAGAGAATGTATCATTTTAAGGGAAAAATCTGTTGTTTCCAAATTTCATGGCGTCAAGAAATCCCCAAAAAGTTGGGACAAGTCCATTTTTACCACTGTGTGGCATCCCCCCTTCTTCTTACAACACTCAACAGACGTCTGGGGACAGAGGAGACCAGTTTCTCAAGTTTAGAAATAGGAATGCTCTCCCATTCATGTCTAATACAGGCCTCTAACTGTTCAATCGTCTTGGGCCTTCTTTGTCACACCTTCCTCTTTATGATGCACCAAATGTTCTCTATAGGTGAAACATCTGGACTGCAGGCTGGCCATTTCAGTACCCGGATCCTTCTCCTACGTAGCCATGATGTTGTGATTGCTGCAGAATGTGGTCTGGCATTATCGTGTTGAAAAATGCAGGGTCTTCCCTGAAAGAGATGACGTCTAGATGGGAGCATATGTTGTTCTAGAACCTGAACATAGTTCTCTGCATTAACGGTGCCTTTCCAGACATGCAAGCTGCCCATGCCACAAGCGCTCATGCAACCCCATACCATCAGTGATGCAGGCTTCTGAACGGAGCGTTGAAAACAACTTGGGCTGTCCTTGTCCTCTCTGGTCCGGATGACATGGCGTCCCAGTGTTCCATAAAGAACTTCAAATCGTGACTCATCTGACCACAGAACAGTCTTCCATTTTGCCACACTCCATTTTAAATGACCCCTGGCCCAGTGCAAACGTCTGAGCTTGTGGAGCTTGCTTAGAAATGGCTTCCTCTTTGCACTGTAGAGTTTCAGCTGGCAACGGCGGATGGCACGGTGGATTATGTTCACTGACAATGCTTTCTGGAAGTATTCCTGAGCCCATTCTGTTATTTCCTTGACAGTGGCATTCCTGTTTGAGGTGCAGTGACGTTTAAGGGCCCAGAGATCACGAGCATCCAGTAGAGTTTTACAGCCTTGACCCTTACGCACAGCGATTGTTCCAGATTCTCTGAATCTTTTGATGATGTTATGCACGGTTGATGATGATAACTTAAAAGTCTTTGCTATTTTACGCTGGGTAACACCATTCTGGTATTGCTGCACCATCTTTCTGTGCAACAATGGTGGAATTGGTGATCCTCTGACCATCTTGGCTTCTGAGAGACACTGACACTCTGAGAAACTCTTTTTATACCCAATCATGTTGTCATTTGACCTAATTAGTGTTAAATGGTCTTCCAGCTGTTCGTTATATGCTCAATTTCCTTTTTCCAGCCACTTATTGCTACTTGTCTCAACTTTTTTGGGATTTGTTGACACTGTGAAATTTTGAATCAACATATTTTTCCTTTAAAATGTTACATTTACTCAGATTAAACTTTTGATCTGTCATCTATGTTATATTACGAACAAAATATTGACATTTACCATCTCCACGTCATTGCATTCAGTTTTTATTCACAATTTGTTTAGTGTCCCAACTTTTTTGGAATCCGGTTTGTACATGTTAACTGTGAAACGGTTAATGTCAGTGGCTGAAGTTTGGTGTTTTGACTTTTTTCATTAAAAGCCTTGTGTTTCTGTCCTTTCTTCAGCACATGAGGTTCTAGTGACCGCAGAGCTCAGTGCAGACGGCTGCTCAGTCTGTCCTTCTGCCATCATGGCGTTTGTGCCTGCGCCCAGCCCCACAGTGGTGGACCAGACCACTCTGATGAAGAAGTACCTGCAGTTTGTTGCTGCGCTCACAGATACAAACACGCGTGAGTTCACTAACCGCAGGAACGACGTGGCTAAACGTAGTATTTATTAAAACCTTCTTTAAAAATAAAACCGTTTTACACAACTGAAAAATGTTTCATTTAAAATTGTATGCAGGGGTTTTGAAATTGTTGAAAGCTTAATTTTTTAATCACAAAGACAACATTTTTCATGCAGTTTGTACCAAGAAGAAAAGTTTTCTTAAAAAAAAAAAAAAGAAGAGGTTTAATATGTTGTGTTTTAAGTAAAATATATTTACAAGTTAACAATGTTACTGTGTGTTTTTACTCTCACTTTGTAAAGGGTTTGTTACAAATCTTGGTACCACTTTACAAGAAGGCTCCCCTTATAGATGCTAATATATAATATATATCTATAAACACTTTATAAATCATTAATAACTGCTTATTATGCATTAATTAAGGGTGACAGAGAGCCCAAACTGACCAGTTTCTTGTCAAACAGTGAGCCAAATCTGTTCACCTATAAATTTCGTCTAGACTTGTTATATTAAACATTTCAGACTAAGTTACTAAATTGTAGCACAATTAACATTTGGAAACCTATTTCTTTAGGATATAATATTGTATTTTCTCACTGCGTTATAAGTATCTACGACTAATATTATATTCTAAAAACAATTAGGTTTGCAAATTATTGTTCTTACAAGGTCATAACTTAGTATTAAATGTTTACTACAACAACTCTAGATGAAATATATAGGTGAACAGATCTGACTCACTATTTGGCAAGAAACTGCTCAGTTTTGTCTGTCACCGTCAATTAATGCATAATAAGCAGTTATTAATATTTATAAAGTGTTTATAGAGAGATTATTAACATAAACCATAGCATCTATATGGAAGCCTATGAGGCTCCCCCTGTAGATGGCTAATAAATAGACAAAGGGAGTGGTGGTGCAGAGAGTACAGAAGATCGCCGGTTCAACTTCCTGTACCGACGACATCATATTGTGGGTTAGGTGAGGCACACCTGCCTCCACCCTCATTTCCCCTACTCTGGGCCCTTGAGCAAGGCCCTTAACCCCCACCATCTGCTCCCCCGGGTGTCCTAGATCGCAGCTCTCTGCTCCACACAGGGCTGTGGTAGCTCGGTGTCTGTGGTTGCCTCAGGAAGGACATCCGGTGTAAAAACAATCGCCAAGTCTTCGTGTGACAGTTCGCTGTGATGAAAACTGAAGAAGGGAACGAAGAAAGAGGGGGGGGGGACTTATTGTAAAGTGGTACCCAAATTATTGTACATAGAGATCTGTAAAATATTATTTTTACCCAACTGTAATTCAACATTTAAATATATTTAATTACAAATATTTAGAGTTGATTATTTTCCTTTCATTGAAGTAATGTTCTATTTAAAATCCAGACAAAGTTATTGTATCCAGTACTACCTCATGTAAGGTTTTACTACTACAGTAGTTCAAGTGTAACTTATCACGGTTAGATGTTATTAATTATCTGACGCTTGTCAAACTTTTTTTGAGTTTTAAGCGGGATTGGATTAAATATTATAAATAAATAAAAACCTCATCAACAGTTACCAGAAAGCTTCACAATAGCTAATTTAAAGAAGTTTATTTTTCTTTGTTCGTTATGAACAGTTTTCATCCAACTGCTAACGTTCGATTTGGTGTCGGGCTGAATCTCCGTGTGCTTAGCGTGGGCGATGTGATGAGGGCGATGAGCTTTAGTCCAGTCAAAGGTACGAGTGTTTGCGTGTGCGCTTGTTTGTGTGCGTGTGCTTGAGTGTGTTTGTTCCTGTACCTTGTGATTAATCTGGACGCTGAAAGTGAAACTGATAAGATCTGAGAGCCCCTGCTGAGCACGCGGAGACGGCCCTGACGACTGCGGCTGTGTCCCTCAGGCTGTTTGATTAATGTCCTCCAACTTTCAGCCGATGAAACGAAGCTGAAGATGATGCAGGAGGTGAGCGAGAACTTTGAGGTGAGTTTGATGAACGCCTTTAGTGTGTAACGGAGTGGAATAATTTAATCTGCCGGTGGATTATGAGACATTTTGGTGGAGGTTTGGATCCCAGTGAAAACCTGGAGGGAACTCTTTGTTTTTGAGGCGTATAGTAATGTAGCTGTAGAATAGAAAGCTTCTGATAGACTAAAGGATGTTGCAAATGCTGGGAATACGTAGGGCTTCACTTTAACATCTTTCTTTAGATTGTGTTGTTTAAAGTCAAACATGTTGGACTCGTCGCTTTCAGAACGTGACGTCTTCACCTCAGTACTCCACCTTCCTGGAGCACATTATTCCTCGCTTCCTCACGTTTCTTCAGGACGGAGAAGTGCAGTTCCTGCAGGAAAAACCTACGCAGGTAAGTGACCAAAGAAACGCGCTTGGACTCGTTTGTGTACTTGTAACTATTATCACCATGTTCCTACACACCCTCGAGCTGTATGTAATTATATTCAAGGATTTTCCAGGTCTGGATAAGTCTTAAAAAAAATGTTTTGGAATAATGTTAGTGTTTCCAGACTTGTCTCTATTTTGTATTATATTATTTTCTAAAAGATTGCGTTGAAACTTTTTTAATTTACTAGGGATGCACGATATCATCGGCATGGTATCGGTATCGGCCGATAGTGGCGATAAAGTTAAATATCGTCCATTCCTTCAAAATAACTCCTCAAGTCTTCTGTTTTAAGTTATTTTTTAATTAAAGAAACAGTCGAGTTTATCTGTTAATGCACTTTTCACGTTGTTTGTGAACAGGTTGAGTTTAGATTTGTGTAAATGTATAAATTTGTACTGTTCGAGTGTCGTCGTTGTGTTAGAGTAATCATGAATAAATTTGACACTAAACATAATCCAAGTTGAAGTGTTGCATCATTTTCAGCCCATTTTGGCATCTGCATTTGGTAGCAGGTCAGATTAACAAAGATCATGCAGAATAATGTATTTTAATTCCACAGCAGAGAAAGTTATGTAGTCTATGTATGTAGGTCTAGGGAGAAATATCGGTATTGGTATCGGTTATGGACCAAATAAGTTTTAACATATCGGATATCGGACAAAAATCCAATATCATGCATCCCTAAAATTTACTCAAACAAGCTGAGTATTTTTGTAAATAAGAGCCAGCCGTGTCTTCTGGTTCTGTGACTGCATCAAGCCTCAGATTTAGGCTGAAGGTCATCAGCTTCTTTGTTTTTAAATAATCTTTTAGATTAAACTTGGACATCGTGTGGCTGGATGGTCAGAATCGGTCATTAGAGCATCTCCAACTGGTTCCTGGTGTCTTAAAATAAAAGAAACTGCTTGAAAATAAGTAAACGAAAAGCACCCTTTAAAAATAAAACTACATTTTAGGTGACTGACGAAACGAAATCTAAATTTAACTACATGGATAAATACTTTTTTTTAAACATATGTGAGCTAAAATCGTCTAAAGTGTTTTCTTTGGGCTTCCAGAATCAGAACATAAATGCTGTTTTTCCAAACTGTACTGCAGCTCTTTCATAAGTAAATCAAAGAAAGATTTTACTTTCACTATAAATAGAGATACTAGGGATGCACGATATTGGATTTTTGTCCGATATCCGATATGTTAAAACTTATTTGGCCGATAACCGATACCAATTCCGATATACATATATATATATATATATATATATATATATATATATATATATATATATTTTTTTTTTTTTTTTCCCTAGACCTACTTACAGAGACTACATAACTTTCTCTGCTGTGGAATTAAAATACTACATTATTCTTCATGGTCTTTGTCAGTTTGGCCTGCTGCCAAATACAGATGCCCCAAAAAAAAGAGGCTGAAAATGACGCAACACATCAACTTGGATTATGTTTAATTTCAAATTTATTCGTGACATTTAATCACAACAACACTCGAACAGTACAAATGTGTAAATTGTCACACATCTAAACTCAATGACGCATGTGACGTAACGTTTGTGCTGGTGCTGAAGGCGTCCTTTTTACTGGGTTCTCGTACAAACCAGCACCTTTTTATTTTGGCGAGTTATTTTGATGGAATGTCCGATATTTAGCTTTATCGCTAAGATCAGCCGATACCATGCCAATAATATCGTGCGTCCTTAAGAGACACGGTTTTATCAAATGAGCAGGATTTTGTTTGGAAGGAGAATTCAACCCATAGATCATAAAACAATTTGAAAAACTGCAACTTTTTTTTTTTTTTTTTTTTTTTTTCCCAGAAGCATTTCCTGCTGCTTTTTGTTCATGGTTAGTGGTTTTCATAAAGTGCTTAAAGTGAGAAGATGAGAAAAGAATCACTGTTTAAATACTCCTAGAAACTTTACTTTCAATATTGGAAAAGGCATCTATGTACATGTTAACTAACATGTAAAAAAGTACAGAATTAATTTTATTGTAAATTTGTGCCTGGAAAACTGGAATTCCATCAAATTAAAATAAGTAGGAACCCCATTATTACCGTAATTTCCAGACTATAAGCTACAACTTTCTTTTTTTGCACGCTTTGAACGCCACATCTTATAGACAAGTGCGGCCTATATATGTACAATTTTTCAATTTCGCGAGCGCAGCTTATATTCAAGTGCGCTCAATAGTCTAGAAATTACGGTAATCAAGAAATACTTTGATCCCGAGGTTGAGGGATTAATTTGTAACACTTCAACTTTTGAGTGACGCGTTTGTCGCTCCTGTTACTCGTTTTCATCACAGCTCATCCCAAGAAGTGACTGAGGCTTGCGTCACTTCAAGCTCTAACTTTAAGATGTTTCTTCCCGTTCAGCAACTGAGGAAGCTGGTGCTCGAAATCATCCACCGCATCCCAACAAACGAGCACCTTCGCCCGCACACCAAGAACATCTTGTCCGTGATGTTTCGCTTCCTGGAGGTACGAGTTTGCTTCCTCTCCAACACATCCGGTGTTTTTTTTTGTTGTTGTTGTTGCAGGAAACGGTGAAATATGTCGGTGTAATGTTGTTTTCTCTTTTGAATGTTGACCGACTCTTCGCCGACTCATACGAGGGGGGTGAAAGAATAAACGTGTTTACGTTGACGTGTTAAATGCAGGAACTGTCGCGTCATTTGCTCATTTGTTTTCTTAGATTGAAAGTGAGGAAAATGTGCTGATTTGCCTTCGGATCATTATCGAACTGCATAAACAGTTTCGCCCTCCGATCTCTCAGGAGGTAAGCATCTCCCGATTAGTTGTTTTAGCATTCTCAGACATTTCTGTGTGAAAGAATGTACTTTAACAAAAATAAATACATTTGTGGAAGTCATTCTTCATGTTACTGTAGCGGAGTTTAACAGACACCAGGCGTAGTATCATTTATTTCCAATTACAAAGGTACATTCAAAGCGTTTTCAACCAGTTTTCTGTCGTTGTTTCTTAGATTCACCACTTTCTGGACTTTGTGAAGCAGATTTACAAAGATCTTTCTAAAGTTGTTGTAAGTCCGACTCCACTTAAGGCTGCGTTTTCTCCCTGTAATCATATAATGTGTTAAATTAACAGCCTCTCTTCTGTCTCTTCTTGTTCTTCTGTGTTTGGTTTTACTGCTCCCTTCAGGCCAGGTACTTTGAGAATCCCCAGGTGATCGCTGAAAACACCGTGCCCTCACCCGACATGGTGGGAATGATCACATCAGTTTTGGTTAAAACGGCGCCTGAGAGGGAGGACAGCGAAACCCGAACAGTAAGCGGGAGATTTGATCCGTCATGTTTGAACCTCATGCTTCTGCACTACTGTCTTGTTTCCACTAGATGGCAGTGTTGCATCATTCTGTGACAACATAAGACTCCTGCGCTTATTCAAAGCTAAGATCCATAAACACACACCATGTTGTTTTTATGATAGCCATCAAGCAGTAGGAAATAAAACCGTAACACTAAAGATTCCTCACGTCAAAGTAAACTATACATTAAATCACACTTAGCTTGAACAGTGCTTTTGGGAAAACTAGAAAAACCTCAATAAATAAACATTTTTTGTCTTCTTTACATGGCCGCTTTGGGTTTCTTGAAACGCATATTTTTTTTGTTCAGCAGTTCTGTTTTGTATTTTATTTGAGTGTTCTCATTAGGTTCCTCCTTCTTGTTTCTGCCTCAAGCACACCATCATCCCTCGGGGGTCGTTGTCTCTCAAGGTTCTGGCTGAGCTGCCCATCATCGTCGTGCTGATGTATCAAGTAAGTACAACTTGAGGACTCGTCTCGAGGATTGATTTAGTTGTGGTTGAAGGTAACGTTAAGATGATTAGCCAAAGATCTTGTCTTCTGGGAACGTGTTGTGAATGAGTCTCACCTACTACCACACCAGTTTGTTCACGTTGAGGGAGCGGTGGTGCAGAGGTTAGAGAAGGTGAGCCCGTGATCAGAAGGTCGTCGTTTCGACTGGGAAAGGTGAAACACCCGCACCTCTAAGCTCCTCCTTCATTTGCCCCACTCTGGGCCCTTGAGCAAGGCTCTTAACCCCCCACCATCTGCTCCCCTGGGCGCCCTAGATGGCAGCTCTCTGCTCCGCACAGAGGGCTGTGGTAGCTCGGTGCTCTGTGGTTGCGTCAGGAAGAGCAGTGGTGTCAAACCGATCGCCAAGTCTTCACGAGAGTTAGTTTGCTGTGGAGAGTCCTGAGGAAGGGAGCAGCTGAAATGAAGACATTTTTATAACCGACCGAGTTATAGCCTTTTTTGTGTTTGCTAAGTTTGATCAGCTGTGGCAGCCATCTTGAATATGGGTGACTCCAAAAGTTAATCAGTTGTAGATAATCATCCACTGATTGTACCCTGAAAGTTTCATTTAAGTCTGTCCAGTAGTTCATGAGATATTTTACTAACAGACAAATAGAGTTGACTCTAGTAGTTAATAGCAAAAATAGAAACATCTCAAACAATCTGTTAGCTTTCAGAATATATGTTAGGAATCAGTGTCAGTTACTTCCTCACCAAATTTTATCTCAATATCTGTACAGTTGCCTGAGTTATAACCATTTCTGTGTTTTCTAATATTTTTTTTATTTTTTATTTTTTATTTTTTTATTTTATTTATTTATTCATTTCATAACAAAATAAAATACATATCAATTAACATATATGTAATTAGAAAACAATTATAAATATAAAATGAAAGGTAGCAGATGAAGAAAAAATCTTATTGAATCTGCTCCTTATTTATCTAATAAACCATTCAAACAAACATATTCAGAAAATTATCAGAAACAAGTAAATAACTCATGTAATATTTCAAATATCCAACATTTTTCATGAAATACATTCATATATATTTTTTTAGCAATTGAATTTTTACCATTTTCTTAAATACCGAGATTGATTTAGCTTCCTTAACATCTAACTCCAAGTCGTTCCACAGTCCAACACCCTGAATTAGGGTAGATCTTCCCTTCAAACTGGTTCTGAATTGCGGTTTAACAAAAACATCTTTCCCCTTAAGATTATAATTACTAGCTCT